>NW_028262391.1:39572921-39884587 GCF_047370975.1 Nipponia nippon
TGATCAGCCAGGCAGTAGACTTCTTCCAAGCTAGTTCGGGGTTTAAAAAAATTATTGTTTTCCCAGGCAATTTACAGTTTACTAGCCTTTATTTAAAAAAAACCAAAGAAACAAAACCTGAAACAAGCAAAGAAAAAACCACACACACAAAAACCCATGCCAAAAGCCATCTCTCCTCATCTGCCTGCCAAATTCAGCTGCTGAGTGTTGTGACTTCCATAACTTGCATGTGGCAACTTGTGACAATCCTTTCTTCAAAGCTAGAAAAAGGCTATGGTCTCTTGTACAGAAACTGATAGTGCAGCTGAAAGAGGCAGCTCTCTGTCCCTTCTCCACTGCTCACTTGCTCCCTTGTGGCTTCAGAGGAAAAAAGATTAGGGAGCAAGTAAAGCAGAAAACTCTGCTCACATCAGTTCTCCTTTTTTTCTCCAACATTTGCAGTGTATCTAATGGGGGGTAAGGATCAGGCATTTCTAAAGTCTAAATGGCTGCATAATTGCTATAAATTTCTTATCTTGTGTTCATGCAGGAGTTTATACCTTATTGTATGTGCTGTTGACAAGGCAGGACATTCTGTGCCTTGATTACAGAGTACTGCTGCTTTTCTCCAGTGTCAAAGGATCTTCCACTTCAAAAGCTTATGTTCAAGATTCTTGTTTGTAGATTGGCATAGGACTCCACAGCGAAGTTGCATTTTTTTATAAAATAAGACTTGAAAATACCATCTTGTGTTATTAGGTTCCTCATTTAAAGTGGACGATACAGAAAATGAACAGCTTTATTCCACGTTGTATCTGATAGAAGAACTGATGTCTGGTTTGGTGTGTGCCCTGCTGACTGTCATTGGTAGGCTTTTGCTGTATGTTCTCTTTTCTTCAGTTGCTTTGTGCTACAAGTTCCTCAAACTTCAGGCATATGTATCAGGAAACGTGTATCTTGATGTGATCTTGTGTATCACTTGCTAATAACCAGGTTATGTGCAGAAATGCTCTACGGTTCTGAAGCTGAAAGTAGCTTGCTTTCTGAAGTAGAAAGAAAAGTGTAAGCTCATAAATATTCAGGCTTTGAAAACTGAAAAGTAAGAAAGAGTTGAAACTTGTTCGGTGGTGCTGCTGTTAAGATGTGTTCTCTTCATGTAGAAGTAAAGCTGCTACAAACAGCACCTGAGACTGCTTTGGTTGTGTTTGTTACAATCAGTGGTAGGTTATCTCACGGCCTGCGCAACTGCAAAATGCTGAGGTTGTCTTTTCTTTAGAGATGAAGTGCAGTACCCTTGTAGTAAAGACATCTTTGTTTAGACCAATCACCTTCTCAGTCTTCAAATCAGAACAGATATGAATGTAATTTTACTCTTAATCTTGAAGAGATGCAGATGTTACCTCTTGTGGTAACATGGAAATGCTTCTGTCGGTGAATTCAGTCATGTACTTGCTACAGTCCCAGTGTTGAATACAGTGTGGGGCCTTGCTGCTCATATTTAGAGCAGAAATGGAAATACTGTCAATGTCTTCTGTTGATGCGGACAGAATCTGATGTAAAGCTGACTCTGTCTCATTATAAATGGGAAAGCTAGGTCTGACAGAGCAAAGCTCCAAAATTCCATTATTTCCCCAACTGTTGCTAAAAGACAGCGGTTAAAGTTGCATAAGAAAGTGTATACCTTCAATTAGATATTTCTGATAAGATCATTACTCGTATCATCTAAACCGTAGTCAAACTCGTAGTAGCCATTATGCTTTAACCAGTGGTTTTCACACCAAAGGTAAGGAAACTGATGTACCTGTGCTCTGCCAGCCACTTGGGGCTGTAGTAAGTATTATGTGTTTCAATAAATGCTGTCAAAGGTGTTGCTGTCAAAGGCCTTCTTTTCACACCCTTACTTGCAAGGTTTTACGTGGTTGTAGGGTGAACTAGGTGCAGAGAGCACTTTGTAAGAGGTGCAGTTACTCTAGTTAGAATTGATAGTTTTTTTCTGTTGACAAAATAAACTTGTTAATTAGTTATTGTGCATGGTTTGAATATTACTGAAGCACGTTGAGTCATAGAAGTGTTGGTTGGAAGGAACCTTTATTTCTTATAGCCTCCTGCTTGAAGCAGGATTGTCGCCACTGTTAGATCAGATCAGTCTTGGTTTTGACTAGCTGGGTGATTGAAAACCTTCAAGGGTAGAGATTTACTGTGGAAATGTACATTTGGGCATGATCAAGGCAAGAACAATATTGCATGGTACTGTCTGTTTTCTGTATGTGGAAAAGGATAGTGGGGAGAACAAGGGGGAGACACTGTCTGCGACTCTTATTTAGGGACATTCCAGTTGCAGAACAAGAACTCAATTAAATATGGGAGAAAATGGGGTGTGTCAAGGCTGCAATGCTCTATAACCATTAAGTTGCTGTTAAACTAAAACCTCTCTATTTTAATGAAGACCTCAATTTTAATCTGTCCTCAAAAGATACTTATGGGGACTCCAAAGCATGGGGTGTGTGGGAGGAGTTGGTACCCAAGATACTGTTTTTAAGAACATTAGGATGAGGTAATTCATGGTCTGCTAGCTTGTTACTGAGATATAGTTAAAAAGAGGAGACCAGGAACCTTCTGAACACAGTGGATGAGGGGGACAAGTACAAATAGTTGAGAAATTACTGAAGCTGCAGGCTCAGGGAACCTGCTCTGCGAATCACTGTGTACATGGTATTTGTCAAGACTAGAGAAGATGTAATTGGGACGCAACATCAGTGCTTTTATCTCTGTCAATATTTCAGAGAGGCCATCTGAAAACAAACTGCAAGATTAGGAGAGGCTGGGAGGCTCTAATGAGATGGTGAAAACTGGGCCTAAACAATAGGTGGATGGTGGTGTTTCCTTGTAAGGTGTTAGCAGAAAGGCTGGTTGCAGGTAGGGAGAGCTTTAGGGGTTCTGATCTAATTAAATTTGGACATCTTGGAGGATAACCTAAAGATGCTCATAGAAACTCATCTTCTCAGTCTGGTAGAGGGCAGGGAGCAGCTGTGGTAGAAGGCCTATTATAGCTGGGTTGGGGGAGTCTAAGGCTGTAAGCAATGGATTTCATTAATATTATAAGAAAATTCAGTATGATCCTTGGAAAGGCAAGAGGTGTTGAAAGTTTAAGTTGAAGGCCTGGAATGTGCCTCTTTGAGGAGAGGTAAGAGGAAGAGGGTCACTGGGACAAGTCGGGGACATGAAGAGTTGTTGCTTCTCTTCAGTTCTCTATTGCCTTCTGCAAGTCGCTTCTATCTTTGAGAAAGCACTAACTGTACTTTATCCTTTGCTTATCTGAAACTTGTCCTTAATAGAGTTGTGTGGTTCAGATAGCAGTTAATTGAGAACTTGTGAGTGCAGGAAAGCATCTGTACAGTTGCAGTGTGTGCTGTCTAGGCATTGCTTTGCAGCTCTGTGGAAAGAAGTAACAATGTTTCCTCTCAGCATAGTGATATCTTTGCATTCTCTTGAAGCTTTTTCTTGCCAGATACTTGCACTGGGTTCTTGACCTCTAAATGTTAGAAGGGAAAAGTTGACCCTGGTCTGGCCCCATGGCTTTGCACTCCAAGAAGCAGTGGTGCTCACAGGCTACCCATAACCTATCTCCTCCCTGCCCTCGGGTTTTTGCAGAGTAGTGGGAACTTTCTCCCTTGCTTATCACACAGCTATTTCTGACAACTCTTGAGTGGTCACACTGCAGTGTCACTTGCGCTGGGTTCTAAACTACGGGAACCCAGTTTGAATCAAGTCATAAACAGCTTCATAAAAATAATTGAGTTCTGTTTCTTTTTTTTCTTCCAGCCAACAACACAGCAATCTCCTCAGGATGAACAGGAAAAACTCCTGGATGAAGCCATTCAGGCTGTCAAGGTGCAGTCTTTCCAGATGAAGAGATGCTTGGTAAGAATGTGACTTTAAAATGCAATGAAGCCTCTTGTCTGCTAGGAGTAAAACAGTAAATCAATACTAATCTCTAGTGCTGTGAGGAATATTAACCCTTTATGCATCTTTCTGGCAGGGGCTTTGCAAATAAATAAGGCAGCTACTCAATGAGAGTGAGGCTTGAGTGTTCTTTGAATGTGTCTTCCTGGTTTTGCTTGAGTATTTGACAAGATAAATTATAAAGGTCCATCTTTATAATTCATGTGCTTGCATTTAAGTAAACCTAAACTGAGAATAAGCCTGCCATTTGACATCACAAGGTTATTGCTCAAATTCATTTTATATGGAACTATATGATGAGAAACTATTCTTGTTTATGTTCAACATACTGGTGTTTTTCCCATGTAGTCTTTTCTTGGCATGAACCACAGACTGTGAGGTTAATAATGAATTACCTGCTCCATAGGATAAATTTTGTAGTGATTAATTGTAGACGCATGCATGAATTCTTCTGTGACTGGAAAACACCATTGGCTAGGGTTGTGCTGAGATCTTTATCTTGAAATTGTAGCCAAAGCAGGCAGATGATGTTATCACGCGTAGCTTCCTTGGGTTTGAGAAGCCTATTTTTATTTGGAGACACTGCTTAAAGTTGCAATGAAAACTTAAATATTCCCATATATTTTCATGTGGTTAGCCAAGCTAACTTTGTTTGCAGCCAAATGACAGTAGCAAGAAAGGTAGCACCTTTTCCAGTTTTATACTCTGTGGAATACTTTTGAAATCTTTGAATTAGCTGCAGCTGAGCTTTTCACTGCTATCTGTGACTGAATGACAATATACTAAGTGGATTATAGTAGCAATTCCTTCCATTCTCCCCCAAAACTTAATGCTACTGCTTATGATGTGTTGAACAAGTATTTATAGGTGGTAGATGAGAAGTTTGTCTTGTATCCTGTGATGCTAGGTGATTATATGCATCATAAGTGTAAGTTATATGCAGCCTAATAAAGTGCGGCTTTCAGTAAGGTGGTGTTCTTGGGTGAGAAGTAGGGGAAGAGGAATCTAATTCTAACAGTGGTCTGCTGGCAGTGCATATCCTCTGTCTGCTAGAGGTTTCTTCATGAGATCTGAGCAAAACAACAGACCAGATTGGAGGGGGGAATCTGTTCTGTTTTGCTTGCTGGATAGAATCTGAGTGGTGGGTGGAGATTTCTGCATAAGCAAAATTTTCTTGTAATTTTTTGTACCATTAGGATTACAATTTATTACTGTAGATCTGTCTTCAGGTACGTCTTCTTACCACCTTCAGGTATAATGTTCCACTTAATTAGGATGGGCAAGGTAGTACAAGCTACATACTAAATCACTTGATTTAATTAGAATTATCGCTTTCCTGATGTTTACTTAATCTTTGCATGCCTTTTTTAAAAAGCTACAACTGTAGCTTTCTAAAATACTGCAGTTGCCTAGTATTATTTCTTACAGACTGTTCTCTCTTTCTTCCTCTAAAGGACAAAAACAAGCTCATGGATGCACTGAAACATGCTTCCAACATGCTTGGTGAGCTGCGGACTTCTATGTTATCTCCAAAGAGCTATTATGAGCTCTGTATCCTTTGAAGAGGAAACAGATAGTTGAAATGCTGAATTTGGAAAGAAATGTTCATCTGCTTTTTTGGTACAATGGCATCTTGTCAATCTCAGATATTTGCTACTATTTTTCTCAGTATTTAGTTCACTGGATATATTGTAGGAGAATATACACTTATTTGCTCACTGTGTAAGTTCATCTTTTCCCTTTGGTATAAAGCAGGTCTTTCATGTCTTTCTTTGGGAGGTTTCAGGAGTCTAGTTCTATAAAAATATCATCTCTGCAAAACAACTCTGCTTGCAGTATGCTATCCCAAAATCTGTAAAACCGACTTATTTTTTGCCCTTCATTATTATCTTAGCTTCTAACCGTAAGTCAGTGCCTCGATGTATTTATGAGTGCATACTGCGATACTTGAAGGGAAACCTTTTCATGAGACTGGGGACTAGAATGTGAATATATTAAAATACTAATTTTTCCATGTGTGGATGATATTATTCTGTGAGACATAGTATGCCTTTAGATATTCTGTTCAATCACATTCATTTGCTTGCTATTTTGATTTAATTCTTTTCCCTTTTCTAATATGCTAATAATGACAGTTGAAGGCTTGGGGTTAATTTTGCACATATATCCCAATAGTGATCATTGTTTCAGAAGTACTACCTACTTGGGTATGATTGTCTTTGGTGCAGCGTCTTTCCTCCTTGGTGTGAATGAGCAAATTACTATGTAAATCTATTGTAGAAGTTTTAACTTAAAATCCTTAACTATGAGAAAAAGACATGGCAATTTCTGATGAGCTACACTACTTGGAAGTCTACCTGACAGATGAATTTGCCAAAGGAAGGAAAGTGGCAGACCTTTATGAGCTAGTACAGTACGCTGGAAATATTATTCCAAGACTGTAAGTGTGTATATGTTAGTGTTTGGGTTTGTGTTTTAAAAACTGGTGAATAGTGGTCAGACTCCGGGTTCAGGTAATGATTGACTCTGCATTCTTGCTTGGCAGCAAGAATTCGGTTTGCAATGGTGAATAGTATTTCTGCATATCTTAAGAGTGGGTTGCTATGAGACTTCTGAGATTTAGGCCAAGAGTGCAGCTGCAGAAGGTCAGTTCCACCTGCCAGTGTGTTCGTTTTGCACATGATCAAGATGGAAGCACTTTGATCTTGGCATAAAGTTGGCTTTTGGGTAAAGAGCTGCTCAGTGGAAGATTAACCACGTACTGCATTCTGATCAGTGAGATTGACTACACATTTATTAAATTTTTCTGTTATCTGTTAATGAACTTGTACCTGAGGATCTAGGTCTTAGATCCTCACACACGGTAGATGCTTCATAACCATCTGTCTCTTCAGAGAGTACGAAGTGTGAGAAGGAAGCTGAAAACTTCTGCAACTTAATTTTTAAAAGCTTTGTGTTTCTGAATACGTGTTTTTGGCTATGTTTTAGCATGCTAGAGATACTGGAAAGCTTATCCTTAAATATGTGACCATTGGGCTGGAGTTGATCTTTTAGATATTTAGACTTAGGACTCAAATTTTGCTTGGTACTGCAGTTTTTAATTCCTGACCTTATGTGCATGCCAGGAAGAGGCTTTGGAGACACTAGGCTGCATCCTCGTGCAGTTTCTGGAGTCTGGCTAATGACTACCACAATGTCTTTACCCCTCTGTGTAACCATTTGAGTTGTCTTCCTGCCTGCTTGATGTAGACTGTAGTTGTCCCTGATGAACACTTCTGGTGCTTTCATGGAGGTTCTGTGTTCATCCATGCATGAGGCAGAGAAGCATGCAGAGAGGGTTGAGGCCTCTAAACCAAATATGTGAAGGTTCTGAGCATTGTGTTTTTTCTCTTAAGCTGAAGGGGAGTCCAAGTATACTGGAGCACCAGTCCTTTGCATCTTGCCTGTTCCTTCTACCTGTTGCTTAATATAGAGATGCTGAAGGAACGAGTACAGGCCTGGCGATTTCCAGAGAGCATAGCATCTATCTGCTAGACTACAGTGTGAAAGAGGCGTAACTGCTTCATCATAATAGATTACTTATCTATATGTGTCAGAGCTGTTTTCCAGCTTAGTGGGTTGCTGGAAATATAGACAAGCTAGTCTGAGAGCATTCAGAACTTTATGCATGCTAAGCATTTACACATTCAATATATAAAGCATTGTAATAGGTCAAATGGCTGTTCAGACTTGCTGTGCTGTGTAGCAGAGGAGAATAGGAGTTGAAAGCTGACTAAATATCCAACATCATGAGACCTGGATGATATTTTATTGCTTTCTGTGCTTTGGTAATACTGCCAGGATGGAAGAAAGGAACTGTTGCCTTTCAGTGTGATATTGTTACTTTACAATTTATTGTTTGATTCTGTGCCTTTTGCAGGTATCTCCTGATAACAGTAGGTGTTGTCTATGTCAAGTCATTTCCACAGTCCAGGAAAGATATTTTGAAAGACCTGGTGGAGATGTGCCGTGGAGTACAGCATCCTCTTAGAGGCCTCTTTCTTAGAAACTATCTCCTGCAGTGTACCAGGAATATCTTACCAGATGAAGGCGAGCAAGCAGAGTAAGAAAGATGGGCTATAACTTTAGAAAATTATCATTTTTAACAGAACATATTTAAATTTTCTGTATGACTTCAGGTTTGAGAGAAGTAGATATGTTAGAGTTCTATAGACTTGACAGGTGTTTTGTCCATTAAGAATTCCCTTCCAGAACTAAGGCTTCCCACAAGTGAGGATATGAACCTTTCTTATGAACCCAGATATCCCACCACACACTTCCCCACCCTCCTACCTTCTTAAAAATTGGATGTTCACCAGTGGATGGAAGGATGAATACCTCTGACAAGCTTTTCCTGTTCCTAACCTGTTCTCAATTGCAGTGAAGAAACCACTGGAGACATCAGTGATTCGATGGATTTTGTGCTGCTGAACTTTGCTGAGATGAACAAACTTTGGGTTCGAATGCAACACCAGGGCCATAGTCGGGACAGAGAGAAAAGGGAGCGAGAAAGGCAGGAACTGAGAATCCTAGTAGGAACAAACCTGGTTCGCCTCAGTCAGTTGGAAGGTGTTAATGTGGAGCGATATAAGCAGGTGGGATGTCTGTCCATCCTTTGTGACTTCTGTTACTTTTTGCAAGTGAAACCGGTTTGGACTTTCAGATGAGCAGCTTGAAGTGTCACAGCTACGCTGAAAGTTCAGTAATCCTGGTGCTTCTTGAACTCTTTCACCTGAGGAAAAGCTCTGAATGCTACTAAACCTGTATAATGTGTTGTGAGGCTAAGGCCATGACTCATGCATTTTTCCTAAAGCTCGTCTGTAAGGTTGACAAGAAATTTTAAAACTTTCCTTCCTGGTTCCCATTTTACTTACAGAATAACGAGTGGGTTCAAGGAATGTGTACATGTACAGCATTCTGTGATAGACTTTACAAGTTAAATGAAGCTATGCTTTCCAAAGCATTCAAGAGAACTGTAATTGCATGAAATGATAGTCAAGCAAATGTATCATTTAGAAGTCTGTCCCTTGTAAGTTCTACCATATAGCTGCTGAAAACAATTTTGAGCGGTACTGCTGAGACCCTGAGTAGTGGTATGTGCCAGCAAAGCTAGTAGCACTGACTTACTAAATCAAAGCTTGCAGGTCATGTAATGTACGAAAGGGACAGATGTCTGCAACCAGTAGATTTTTTTTTTCTCTGAAGGGTGGAACTGCTGAAAACTGGGACTTTTTATCAGAATGCCTTTATATAAAGAATAAGCTGAGAAATGTTAGAAATACTGCTCTGCTTGGATTAAATGCATATGTGTGAATATAAACGTAGAAAGTATTTGTAAAATCACTGCAAGACTTTTTTATTTTTTTGCTATTCCAGATTGTTCTGCCTGGAATATTGGAGCAAGTTGTAAACTGTAGAGATGCTTTAGCTCAGGAGTACCTCATGGAGTGCATCATACAGGTGAGCTGCTTAAATTCAGTTGCAGTGGTGGGATGTGAGGACACTTATTCCTATACTTTTAGTCAGATTCAGGCTACTTTCACCTCTTCCTCATGAAATGGAAAACTTCATCGCTGAGACTCTTACATAGTGGCTTGTCCCATATTTTTTACCAGATGGGCAAAGTGGAGATGAATCCATTTTGTGCTCCTTCTGTTGCAGAAGCTTGTAAGCATCTGAGCAGCAGTGCCTGCAGTATGAATTGTAATAGATAGCTGGGCCCTCAAGTTACCATTTATCTTGCATCTCTTGCTTCGTGCATTCACCCAGTCAAGGTCAGCTTGGGGAACCCTAAAGCATTTGTAGGCCAGACCGTATTTACGATGTCGCTATCTGCTTTAGAATGACTCTGTTGCATTTTACTGCTGTGTAACAATTGGCAAATTCAGTTTATAACTTGATGACTATTGATCTAAAACTTCAGGTTTTCCCAGATGAATTTCACCTCCAAACCCTGAACCCATTTCTCAGAGCCTGTGCTGAGCTGCACCAAAATGTGAATGTGAAAAATATAATTATTGCTTTAATTGACAGGTGAGTGACCAAGGGGGTGGAAACTGGCTCAAAGTTAAGTTTGTGTTGTGCTCAAGCAGATGATAATTCTTCTAGCATTTAAAATCTTTCAATTTTTTTGATATCTCTAACTTCACTGTTTCCATGTCATTCTATCAGCTGTAATTAAGGCTGTGAAGAATATTACTTCTATAGGTTCTGCTCTCTGGACTCTGCTTTTACAGCTTCCGATGAAACCTGCTTTAGGGACTGATTAAAACTTGTTAACAGATCAAGCCAGGAAACAACCCATTTAGTATTGACCAATTTTGTGTTTCTGAACTAAAACGGCAGCAGTGTTCTGCTTTGACAGCCATATCGGTCATAGGTACCTCTTGAAAACTTGAAGATACTAATGGCTAAATCATATATCAAGGATACTTTACCTTGCAATTTTGATCAGAGAACATAACATATGCCTCTTCAGAAAAGAGCTAGTAGGAAATGGAACTACTTTCTTAAATCTTAGTTTACCACTAGCTTCCTGCCTGTTCTCCCAGAAGTGTGGTTTTCCTGTGGAGGTACTGCTTAAAACTGCTTGCACTGAATTCAGATATGGGGGAGAGATCGGAACCAAAGTTTTGATTTTTATCCTGAAAGGAAACAACACAGATTATCAGTGAGTACCTGTACTTCCTTAGTGCAGAAAGGAAGTGCAGTTATGGCTTTTTGACGCCTCAAAAAAGCCTTGTCCTCGCATTTGCACACAAACTTATGTACCTTTGTATATCTGGTCCATGAACCAATGTATGGACTTCAGTTACCATAGGGATCTTGAGTCCCACTGGCATTCAGCAATGAGTAGGGTTGTTGTGGCTTTTTCTTCTCTAATGCCTGAAGATGGAGCATGTATCTTATGCATGACTGCTATAACTTAGGATCTTGAATTTTTTACTTAACAAATCTGTAGTTTTTCTCCAGGTTACATCAGATCTATTTGTTCAGCACTTCAGTCTTATTGACGTATCTTTCAGTATTTGTGCATTTGGCAGAGAAGCAGCTCTGCCTTCATCCAGAGATATTCACAGGAATTCATTGATTTCCTACATTTTGCTGCTGTGGCTGAGACTTTTCAGAAATTTGTTAGCTTTAAAAAAACCCCACAAAACCCCCAAATCCTAAGAAGCATTACCTATAACAATCTAATTTCTGAGACTGTCTATCTTGAGACTACTTTCAACAGAGGTCACAGGATCATGCTAGGTTCTTACATTAGCGTGTAGCAATGTAATTCTTGCAAGAAGGCTTTCCTCACATAGCTTTTGCTGTCATGTCTACTTAGAGGACTTCAACAGCTTTGGTATTACCTGCACAGTGTGTTTTCTGTTCTTACTGTTACAACCAACAGTACTGCTACTGTGTTTTGTTGGGCTACTGATAGCATCTTCCAGAGCCTTCCCATTTGGCTACAGGACAAGGGTAGATAGGTAGTGGTGTGATGATTATCTTCTTTGTAGTATGGCCACTTGTGCTTTTGACTATAATGTTACTGCAAGTGTTGGAGGATATGAGTGGATCTGTTCTTGGAATCCATGCAGGTAGGGAAGATATTGCTCTTGTGTTTGGATTGGAGTTGTTAGGAACAATTGTTATGCGTTTCAGTATTGCGTAGTCAAGATGTGAATCTGCCCTATACAGGTAGTGTCTGTTTGCATTTCTCATCTTTATTTCAGCTGGCATGGGATAATTGAAACTGAACGTCAATGACTGCTGAAGAAGCTTGTGAAGCTTTAGTCCCTGTTCCCATGGGGCTTTCCTGTTAAAGGAATCTTTCTGCAAATAGTCTTGCTGCTTTGGGATCTTTCTTGCCTTAATAAACCATTCATAGCTTTTAATTATGCTGCCATCTGCCTGCACCTTGATCATACTTTGTAGCATGCTGACCTTACCCTCTGAGCTGTTGCCAAGAAAAGCTGCCTTGAGAAAAGGCAGTGATTGTTCCTGGCTTTAGAAAGTCTGCTTGTTATCACCCTAATGAAATATAAGAGTAGTTCAATGTCTATTTTTCCTGGCAGTGAAGTGTTTTGGCACTTCAACCTTTTCTTACCTGCCTCCTTGTTTCAGGCCCAAAGTTCATTCAGAATCAAAGTTTAGAAACCCTGGGAGAAATAACTTAAAAAAATTTAATCGAGTGCCTTTTCCTAAATATTTTTTTAGGTCTTTCTCTAATTCTGAATAGAATAATCCTCTAATGATTAGAAAGCAAAGATAGCAATGCAGAGCTTTTGAAGCTGCAGCTTTGGTAAGGTGCTAGCCTTCCTATCTCTGCAGAAATGGTGGTTGGCATGACTTTCTCCTGTTACAGCTAGAGATAGCTCTACAACATCTTTTGGATGCTTGCTGGATAGCAATCTCTTGCTTTGTATTTTTCCCAAAAAAGTAGTCTCCTCCACTTCAAACTTACTTTGTATTTTGCTTTTGGCAAACAGTGAAAGTCCCAAACATGTTGGTTTATCTTTGGAGACAAAGCATAGTTAAGTCAGCATATTTCTTCTGGTTTTTCTCTGGAGACTGTTTTGCAGAGAATGCTACTGCACGTCTAACTTCAGTAATATCACTGAGTGGATGCAGGATATTTGCTCTTCCATCAGCCTACTCTATACCTCTTTCTCTGCTGGAAAGAACAGAACACTTGCCGCTAGGTGAAGAACATGGATTATGAAACGTCCTTCTTGCTCTTTCTTCATCTTGCTATCTCTGTTGGCACTCTTTTCCAGGACTGATATTTACCAGGCTCAGTTGCTCTTAAGGCTTCTGACTTCCGTGAATTTTGTTTTTGCTTGTAATGGAGCTTGCAAATATACCTACAGGACTTGCTTCTTCTGCAAGTATCTTTTTCTGGCCTGTAATCTGAGGAGTGGAAAAACTGTTGACCAAGCTGCTTTCCTTTATCTGTTATCAGGTTAGCTTTATTTGCACATCGTGAAGATGGACCTGGTATCCCAGCAGATATCAAACTGTTTGACATCTTTTCACAGCAGGTTGCTACTGTTATACAGGTATGCTGGGTATTCTTGCAAGCGGTTTATGGGATTTTTTTTGCAAAGTTATGTGCTTTTTTATCAACTCAGTGCTGTCTTAAATTTCAGTCTCGGCAGGACATGCCCTCAGAGGATGTGGTATCTTTGCAAGTTTCTCTCATTAACTTGGCTATGAAATGCTACCCGGACCGTGTTGACTATGTTGATAAGGTGTTGGAGACAACCGTGGAAATATTCAATAAACTTAATCTGGAACAGTAAGTAAATGTCACTTGGATTCTCTCTGGAGTTGCACCACGTTTGGCAAGATAGCAAAGAGACATACTTTGGATGTGTAAGGTTACTGCTTTTGTGCCAAGCTATAGAGGATCACGATAAACTACTGACTACCCAGGACTTGCTCACCTGTGCATAAATCCTACTGCGCAGCTGCACAGCTACACAGTGTGTATGCCAAGCTGTCTGTAGTCATTATCTGTTCGTCCCTTACAGCACTCTACCGTTCTTCCGTTGCTGAATTTGCAGCCACAGTCTCTGCTTCTGCTATCAGCAACTTAAAATGTGCAGTTTCCACTATACATCCTAAAGAGCAAGATATGACTTGTTTTGATACTTTATTTCCTATCTCCCTAGCAGCGAGTTGCTTAGATGTTGTGGTATACATCAGAGTTGGTATTGAGGCAGACTTTAAATCTGTCTACATGTGTGAACTCTTGACTAATTGTGTTTTTTGCATATATTTTCTTTTAGTATTGCAACAAGCAGTGCTGTTTCAAAGGAGCTGACTAGACTTTTGAAAATCCCTGTTGATACTTACAACAATGTCCTGACAGTTCTGAAACTAAAACATTTTCACCCACTCTTTGAATACTTTGATTACGAGTCCAGGAAGAGCATGAGTTGTTACGTGCTTAGCAATGTATTGGATTATAACACAGAAATTGTGTCCCAAGAACAGGTATGATACAAGTTAGCTCGAAATTCTAGGTATTTAAACTATTGTTTGAAGAATTGAAAAGATGTACCAAGTGACTTCATGCAGGGCATGCTTTGTTTCCTAGTCTTCATGCCCCTGCATGCCTCCGCATGCCCCCGCCTCCTCATCTTAGTAGCACAGGCTTTATTGCACTTCATAATTGTTCCACCCATGTTCTTAAATATCTTGTCTTTGCATATCTTACCTAACCTCATCCTAGAGACTACTTCTGTTAGGTTTGAACAAAGACTCTGAATCGCCTTAAAACTAGGCCTGTTACCTAACGAAGGCTGGATAGTACTTTTGGAACCTGCATTTCCTCTGTACTGCTGTGCTGTCCCACTTGTGCTAAGAGGGACCCTTCTTCACGGACTAAAGCAAATATGTCCTAAAGCATCACCAACGAATAGACTTTCCTAGTGCTTTGTCAGCGCTATGAATGGCTGTAAAGGTGCTCCCAGTTGCTGTCAACTTATGCTTATAGACTGCTCCAGTTTAAACAGAGCTTATTGCCTTTAACAGGTTGATGCGATCATGAATTTGGTATCCACGCTGATCCAGGATCAACCGGATCAGCCTGCTGAAGATCCTGACCCTGAGGACTTTGCTGATGAGCAGAGTCTTGTGGGAAGATTTATTCATCTCTTGCGTTCAGATGACCCTGACCAACAGTATCTGGTATGGTGATCAGTGCTTCTGAATGCTTGTGTTCTCTGAACTGTTGGTTCTTGTGTTATTTACTATACAAGAATTCAGTGTAGCTGGGAGCTGGGCCATCACTGCTCTGGCACTACAAACTCAGTAGAAAACATTATGTATGACACCTTTAATGGTAGTATGAAATGTTTATTTGGAAAAAGCAGGCGAGGGCTTAAAAGCATTTGTGGATTTAAACTTTTCGTCTCATGAGGTGGCAGTTTGGATGCAACTATATTAGTTTATGGTAACTCCTAATTAACATTTTGACAACTTCATATAACCATCTATCTAAAAAGCAGCAAGCGAAATTTGGAGCACTGTGCCATTTGCATTCTCTTGGTATCAAAATACATAACAAAGCTCAGAAAACACAGCTAGTATGTTTGGCCTCGGACTCTAGTGTAGGTATATGGTCTTCATATAGCATGTAGTATACTGCTGCTTAGTGGGTACAAGTGTTTTTCCTCTCTGCTTGGTCCATCCTTAATAGCAGATTTGATATGGCCTTGAAACTTATGCATTATGTTACTTGTAACATTTGAGTTGATCCATCAAAGCTTTATGTAGCTCTCTGATGTTAGTCTGCTATTTCTGGCTTTAATTTATTTCAAGTTTAAATGATTTCCCTATGTTAAGAAGTGTGTGTTGGGGCAGAGGGATGAGGATATTCTGTCTATGCAAAATCCATTGGAGAAGCTGGCAGAAGATGTGCTGAAGTTGGAAGCTGTTACAGATTGCAGCAGCTAGAGTTAGCACTAGTCAGAGCTCAGGCCTGAGTAGGGACTACTGTAAAGTTACAGGTAGTGTGCCTGAAATACGATTGGCTGACTGTGTTTTAAAGTTGCAGCAATATCATACTGTATCGACAGAGTAGACCAACATCATCCAGTAGAAGCTACGCATAGCATTACTGGCATTCATTTAGCTTGGGTTTAAAATATTGTATAAAAACTTCTTGCTTGAAATGTAGAGCTTTACTGTTCTTGGGGAGAAGCATAATTGTAAGGCCTGTACAAGGATTGGAGGCAGTTGTGTTTCCAGACATGCTCTTCATTGACTGCATTATTTCTGAATATTGCTGGAATAAGGCAGGAAGGTCAACCAGCTTTTCATTCATTTCAAGAATTATATGGGTTGATTACAGCTAGCAAGTACCATATTCATATAGGAAAAGCCAAGATAGCTAGGTTTTTGGTTTGGTTGGTTTTTTTGGTTTTGTTTTGTTGGTTTTTTTTGCTAATAGAGAACAAAGCTTCCCTCAAAGGGATGCTGGCACTAAGGGAGTTGGGGTATTTTTACCCCAAAAGACTTTGCATAGCTAGAGGTGTTGAAGCTGTTTTTGCAAAGCTTCTAAACGTCAGGCTGTCTTTTTTTCATCTAGCAATGCCTAGCTTTAATCAGATTGACCACCTTTAAATGCCATCATAGGCCTTGTCAAATTACCTTTTGGATAGAATTCTGTAAGCTACTTACACCTTTTAGTAAAAATGCTTAATAGCTTCTTGATGAGCATCACGAATGCTTGTATCAAATTTTCCTACATTACAGGAACAGTAGGAAAAAATCCGAGACACTGGGATTTTTACAGCATCTCACTTTAAATTATGCATGCTGTGTGGAAGAGATCTGAAATGCAAATTCAAACACCTTACTGCATTACAAGCTGAAGTGGCTAATACAGTGTATTGTGGGTGATGACAGATTTCTATTTATTCATGTTATTTACATAAATTCTAGATGTAATCTAAAAATATATGTAGGGTTGGACATTGAGCTTCACTTCTAAGTGCTTGTTTCAGAGTGGTAACAGGACTGCAATGACCAGAAAGCAAGGTACTACCTGGCTGTAGTAACTAGACATCTTTCTCCTGACACTTAAATAAAAAAAAAAAAAATAAAATAAAAAAAAACCCAAAGCCTTTTAAACTCTGATCTCTAGTAGAAATTTTCTGAAATTTGGTTTCAGAAGTTTTAGTGTAAAAGATGGCATGTCTGAGTTTTTGTCCCCTTTGAAAGGGAGACAGGTGATTACAAACAACAAATGTAATGTAATGTTTAGCTTGCTTGGAACAGATTGATTAATTTCTCTTCTGATACCTGGAATTCTTGCTATTCCTGAGAATTTTGGTTATGAGAATACATGACTAACTATATCAATAGATTGAAATAATCCCAAAATAAGGTGAAGGGGAGAAGCTAACAGTACAAACAAGTAGAGCTCCTTAGTCCCTCTCCACAGGTTTAGAACAAGGGTGATAGGCAGAAAAGTATCACGTTCATATTGTGTGTGCAGCTTGTGCTCAAAACTGAGAAAGGCAATAAAAGAAGCTGTCATTAATGAGCACAATGAAAATCTGAAAACAGGGAAAAATGGCAAAAATTGCAAGTGTGGCTACCAGAATGTGGCATTATAGTCTTTCGCTGAGTATGAGAAGCCTTATTGACTTGTGTTTAGTTTTATGAAGCTTGATTTGTTTCTTTTACTTTCATACAGGCTGCTGTAAGAAAGAATAGTCCTTTTTGTAGCTTCTGTTGAGTTGAGGAGAGAATGTATCTGATGTCATTATTAAATGCAAGCTCAGGCAACTTACATTTTGGATTGTAAATTGCAAGATGTATCTGCAGTTAATATAGTACAGGTGTTGCCTAACACTTATTGAGCAGCTGTAGGAAAAGTTTGGGCAGATACCACATAAAAATCTACAGATACAGCACAAATTTAATTCAAGTAAAGCAACTTGTATGTAATCCCCCCAAAATACTGTAATTTATCTGATGCTAACACAATATCTTTCTGATGCTCTTGTTCCATAGAGTGCAGATTAAGTTATAGATGCAAATAACACACCTCTCAAGAATTCTCTAAGCTTACAGTGCTTCTGTTTTAGATCCTAAACACTGCCCGGAAACACTTTGGTGCAGGTGGGAACCAACGCATACGTTTTACACTGCCACCATTGGTTTTTGCTGCATACCAGCTTGCTTTTCGCTACAAAGAGAACTCCAAAGTGGTAAGTTGACCTCTAGGTAACTCTTGTATACTTGCTTCTTTTTGGCTTTCTTTAAAAATGCATTTTGTCTGGTTACACTTTGCTAAGACTTGATACAGAATGCTATGGTGGGTTTTTTTTTTGCTCGAGGCAGATTTTTACTTGAGGTGTGACTGCTTTCTAATTTAAGGAGGATTTTTATCAATTCATATTATATTACCTCAGTGCTTGAGGAATGATGAAGCAGAAATTGGCTAGTTGTGTTTATTCATGAAGGTGACTGATGTGTTTTTACATGGAGACCAGAGAACTACAACACTGCAAGTGATGGCATGACACTGATTTAAATCTGGATATTGAAATTCATCAACTTCCACATCTGTAGCTATACTATTTAATGTTTCTAAAAGGAAGTGCTTCTTTGTAGGTTAACTTATACGGTAGTTGTAAAAGTGAACACGAAAACAATCGCTGATCCATTTTGGGCCTTTAATGCTTTCTGATTGAGATAGCTTAAATACGTATTTTCCCTTATTGTGGTGGCTATATTGTGGGGAAATAAGTTAAAATGCTGTTAAAACACTCCTCAAAATGAATGTTTTAAAATTCTCTTCTACTTCTGATTGATGCTTCAGACCGAATAATTAGCTAAGTGAACAAAAATTCGAGGCTTTTGCTCAGTTATGTTCTGAGCATAGCTGTGGTAACTGTAATTCAGTGTAGACTTCTGAGGAAGGTTTCTATGAGCTGGTAGGAAAAATGGGTGTGAACTTCTTGTAAATGGAAGAAACATTTTGTGAAGACCCCATGAGGTCAACACAGTACTGCTAGGGCACTCACTAGTACTGCAGTACATAAGTGGCTGGAGTGGTGTGCAGAAGACAGACTGGAGCACTTAGCAGGTCTTATTACAATTTAGATTCTCTTTTCCTTATAGTCTTGTTCAAGCTTTGACTTGTTTCGCTTCTCTAGGATGACAAATGGGAAAAGAAGTGCCAGAAGATCTTCTCGTTTGCTCATCAGACCATCAGTGCTCTGATCAAAGCAGAACTGGCAGAGCTGCCTCTCCGTCTCTTCCTACAAGGAGCACTGGCTGCAGGAGAGATTGGCTTTGAGAATCATGAAACTGTGGCCTATGAATTCATGTCTCAGGTGAGTGTCCAACTGTTACAGTCACTGTCCTGTGCTACCTTAAATTTGGCTTGGGTAGGCTTCCTGAACAGTGAACCATCCAGTGTGATTTAAAACATCTGAAACGACTGACAGCTATTGCTACTAGGTAGAAACTCCTCATCTTCATTCTTGCTTCCCAGGCTGCTGTGGAATTAAGCTCCATTGCTCCTGATTTGAATACTCAGTCTGACAACATGTGGTATGTTACAGTGCTGCCTCCTGCTCGCGTAGTTGGTTCACTGGAGGAGTGTAGCTGTCTCAACATAAAATGCTCCTTCACTGCTTCTAAGACCGTCTCCCAGCTCCTGTTATCTAGCTGGTATTGCCCTGACCACAAGCACTCTTTGGAAGTTCCCTAAAATTTCCAGTGTTCACAACTGCCATGCTGGACTTTGCTAATTAAAATTCTTGTATTGAAACCCATTATATTTACTCTGAAAATTCACTTAAACCTGTTACTTGGTCTTAAGCCTTACTTGTTGCAAAAACCTTCCCATCCTCCCCATCAGATAAAGAACCAATGTATTTAATGTTATCCACGTTGCAAGCTTTGTCCTAATCTTTCCTCTAATACCGCTACTAATGCATGTTGCTAAACTGAGTCGCTGATAACCACAGCCTTTCCTCACTGCCTTGTATCAGTTGCCATTGTAGCACAATTCTGAAGGTGAGAGCAGCATGACAGTTACGTACCTTCTATTAGAAATATGGTTCAAGACTTTTAGTCCTGTGCACTCTCTCAAGGCTCTTTGTCCATGTAGCGGCAGTCCAAACACTTTTCTTACCTACTCTGTGGTTGCTGACGTACCACTCGGCTTCTGCTCTACTGTTTTGTGTGTTTCAAAGAATGAAATCCTTTTCAGGGACTATTTCTGCTACTGAAGTTCTGTATTTGAACAGATGCTTGAAATAAGGAAAAACTCATAATATTCAGGTTATATGTAGGATCCCATTTGTTTACTATGATCACTTAAGTCAGAAGTATTTCTTGCAAGACTTACTTCCAGTCTGTGGATTTAACTTGATTTTGACACACTCAATGAAAGATCTTTTTTCCTGCCTGAAGCTTTTAATATAAAACTGGACACTTTCCTGCCATGTCACTAGCAGGTGTGATTTGGTGTTTTTTCTGATGTGTTCTAAAGCAGTGATTAAGTCTTGCTTTCTCCCTTGGCTAGGCCTTCTCTCTATATGAAGATGAAATCAGTGATTCAAAAGCACAGCTGGCTGCAATCACCTTGATAATTGGGACATTTGAGAGGATGAAGTGCTTCAGTGAGGAGAATCATGAGCCTTTGAGGACTCAGTGTGCGCTGGCAGCCTCTAAGCTCCTTAAGAAGCCAGACCAATGCCGGGCTGTGAGCACTTGTGCCCATTTGTTTTGGTCTGGCCGAAATACTGACAAGAATGGAGAGGAGGTAAGAACAAAGTGACAGCAGTGTAACACATAACTACCTCGGTATAGTTCTGCCTTTCTTCTGAAGGCACTTACTTCTAAATTAGATATATCACTTAGTGATGTAGAGTTGGCTGGAATGTATTCTAATATATGAAGCTTCTAAATCTCACTGCAGTGTAAGTTGCATAAATACAAAAATGGAGAAAACTCAAATTTAAGGGTGGAAGTACCATGCAAGCTTTTGAGTGTCAGCTAGTTTAAGACTGGCTGTCAAAGTACAGTCTGCATTTTGCACGTGTTTATTATAGTAGCTGTGTTTGCGTGTGAACTACTAAACTTCCAAATTAAAGATACAAGTTGTTGAAGTTAAAGGTAAAAAAAAATTGTGTATTCTTCAAGGCTTGTCACGTAAGCTGTTGTAATTATAAAGAGCAGTGTTTGAAATCTGTTTCTCAAAGTATGCATTAGTGTACATATTACAAAATGGAGTTCATTGCTCTCATAATTGAAGGTTTTCAACAACTGTTCATGTTATTGCCTGATTTAACAAAACTTAAAATTGGTGGCAGCCAAGCAAGGTAAGCTTTCAATGACAGCTTGTTCTGCCCAGTTTGTGTAGTTTTGTGTTTCTGTTGTAGACCACCAGGAAATGCCATATATGTGCCAAGGGAAGGGAGCTACTGGAGCTCCCTCGGGTTCTTTTATTTCTTGTAACACTTGTTTTTTTCCTTCTAGCTTCATGGAGGAAAAAGAGTGATGGAGTGTCTAAAGAAGGCTCTGAAGATAGCAAATCAGTGCATGGACCCTTCTCTGCAAGTCCAACTTTTCATAGAAATTCTGAATAGATATATCTATTTTTATGAAAAGGAAAATGAGGCGGTGAGTGGAAATGCATTCTTTCTATTGCATCTTTTTTAAAGAGCATTTCTTTAAGCTCTTCATTCACACTTACACCCCAAATCATGTCTCTTCAACTTGCTCTGTAGCGTCTCGCAAGAGGCACAAGTTCTGGTAATAACAACAGAGTAGTCAATTCTTGATATGCTAGTAAAATTGTCGATAAAAATTCATTCTTCTTACATGGAGGGGAAAAACACCAAACACTTGTGGTTTAGTTATAAACTTAAATATTGTGAGACTTAGATACCTGAAATATTTATTAGATCAAAACTTACTAGGACTGAGAGTCTTAATACTTTCTCATCTAACTAGAGGTACCTAACTTAATATGTACCTAAGGGGAAAGAAAATTCTTACAGCTGTTCAAGGTCACTGCTGAGTGCACCACAAAGGCTTGGTGTAAGCTTTAATTTCAAGAAATAGATATGACATCTCATGTACCAGTTTAAATTCTGCATCTGAAATCTGAGATGGTTACCTCATACATCTTCTGTTAGCAGATATCTAGTTAACTTTTCGAGTTTGAAAAAGCTGCTTGGTCAAGTAGAGATCAACATCGCATCTCATGTCATCATTTGATCAAGAGCAGACATTAATGAATACCCTGTAGTTCTGAGAGAACGTCTAAAGAGATTTTGGGGATTTGCTGACTTTACAGCAACTGAACTGGCTTCCTGCTATAGTAGTGATCTAGTATAGGAGACGCTGTATCTGATAGAGATGAAAATAAAACTTTGGATTTCAAAGCACTTGGCAGATGTAAAAATAGCCTCTGGATACAGTGGTGGTCTGCAGTGCATATTGTGCTGCGGGTTCTGTATAGTGCTGGACTTAACACCATAGGCAGCTGTACTTTCCTAGGTAATGACTTGATCACTAAAAATAACTTAAAATCCAATATTACCATCCTGACTGACTTCTGCAAGAAACAGATTATGTTAGAGAGCGTAGACAATCTGATTATGTGCTTTATTTGTGTAAAGCTTTTTAAATTTATATTGAATAAACTGGAGAGAAATGCTGTGGTAGAAGTTACAAAGCTATCAGGTTAATGATTTCAGTAGTTCTTCACATTTGCTGGGATGGGGGTAATTTCCACAAAACTCAAATCAGAATGGTCCTATGAGGAGCAAGAGAAGGCAGTCTCCAACAGTTTGTCTGCATGCATTCTTATCAATATTTCTAAGAACTGTCCAAATACCAATAGTTTAGAGAGAAGTCTGTTAAAGCTAATGTCTATGCACTTATACACAGGTCTTGTTGAGGACTTCTGTTCTGTTTACGTTCTCCTGTAGGTGACAATTCAGGTTTTGAATCAGCTTATACAGAAGATAAGAGAAGATCTCCCAAACCTTGAGTCTACTGAAGAAACAGAACAAATTAACAAACACTTTCACAACACACTGGAGCACTTGCGTCTGAGGAGGGAATCACCAGAATCTGAGGGGCCAATTTATGAAGGTCTTGTTCTTTAGGAAGATACACACTGTACTTATTTCTTTTCATTTACATACCCTATGTTTTTTTTTAAGATAGATTCATAGGTTGTGCCTTTCAGAAATGTCAGGTTAAGTTAACATTCATGTGTTCGGTCTGGCACTTCAAACACTTGTGTTGAGTGCTCTAACAAATTTGAAAGGTTGGACCAGCAACTACAGGTTTCATCAGTTAGCATGGCTGAAACTTTCCTTGAAATCCACGTGACATGGTAGGGCTCTTCTGGTTCTGATTTCTCTTCTGTCTGTTCACTGTTGCTTCTGTAGCACTAGAGTTCTAAACTGGCAGCGACTGTCATCTGAAACTGTGCCCGATCCTTACAGAGCATCAGGTCTTTGGGATTATTGTATGTCAGATTCTGCTTGTGCTTTTCTTTTAATGCAAGTTAAGACTAAGTGTAATATTTTTCCCTAAAAACTAGAATATATTAATGCATGTTTGGAGAGTTTTAAAGTACCATGTTCAAAAACAGAAGTTATATTTTGCATATTAAGGCTCTGTGACATTCAGTGAGGGCCAGTACTGTGCACAGGGCGTATTTATCAAGATAATTTTGTTCCAAATAGTATAAAAATAGAGAAATTGCAATCTATATAGATATGTATAACCTTCATTACTGTAAATTTAGGGGAAAATGCATTACACAAGTTTATTCGGTATCATGATTTTGCACCAGTGAAACAATAAAGTTGCTATTAACACCTGTTGTTTCATGTCTCTTCAGAGCCCACTGTTGAACCCAATGCTAATGTTGAACCTTCTGATAAAAGCAAAGGAATTTCTGTTTTGTAGGGACAGAAGAATGAAGGCATAGTTAACCTGAGCAAGCTGGGAGGCTGTTAGCATTTCTAATGTAAATTTTATCATTCAAACCCAGTATTTTTCCAAATGGTGCTGAGATGATGTGCGTTCACATTTCCGAATGCCTTTATGACATATCTTGAGAGACTGGTGGAGAATCCTGCTGGATTCTAGGTCTGTGCTAGAGATGAGTGGCAATTAAATGACAAAGCTGTAGGAAATGGAGCTGCAGAGCAATTGCCAATGGCAACTCCTGTGAAGACTGGTGTAGTCTGTAGGTTAATGCCCGTTGCTGAAAACTTTGAAATGTCTGGTTTACCTTAACTGAATGTAATGTTCTAAAGCTAACTGATTGAACTTCCTTACTCCTTGAGTTGACCACTGTTGTGAAAATTGTCCTGGCTTGATTGCATAGTGAATGAGACTTCGGTGGGAGTGTCCAATAATTTAGTGCTACCTGTTTTCTGAAAAAGGCAAATACAATCCTAGGAAACAAGAATTAATGGAGTAGACAACAATTAGATCATTGATCTACTGATGTATAAGTCTGGCTTGGAGGGGAGGACAAATGGGGAGATAATCTAATGGCTTTACTTGCCCAGTGGTGTAATTAATGCTATTCAAAAGTCTTAATGTTGCTCTGTATCTGTTGATGCTGTTCCTCTTAGGAGAACCGGTAAGCTGATTGTTTTGTTATAAAACATCCATAGCAGAACATGATGATCATGTTCATGTAGATACATTCATATAGTAGGGATATGCCCTCCTAGTCTACAATATTTGCTAACCGTGTTTTTTTTAATCCTAAAGGTCAGTCCTTGTAACATAGGAAGTATATTTGAATAATGGTTTTGTGGTTTCAACTGCAGTTACCCAAATGTTGTAGGCTAGTGCTTTTTCCCATGTACCACTTGTTAAGGCTACAAAGTTATGACTCTTCCACAGTTCTTAATTACTTTTACCAAAATTTTACAAAGTAAATAATTTCAAAATACTGTCTGTAAACCTTAAGATCAACTGTACTAACATGCATTTTGGCTGTGGCAATGGACAACTACGGCTGTTCAATAGCTATCACTCTTGTCAACAAAGGAAAGCATCTGTAGAAAATGCTTATGATGGTGGAAACAAACTTGTATCACCAGTGATGTTCAAATTGATACCTTTTATGGGACAAACCTAGTCAAAACTCAGGATCTAGCTGTGTGAGCTTCTCTTGTGGCAGAGGCAGAATGGCAGAAATAGTACATAGTTGTTCATGTTGTTTTTCATGCTCATGGTCAATAGTAAGGCTGTAGATTTTAACAGACTTTTTTGAGTCATGCTATTATGCATGACTTGGAAAATGTCTAAACACTTCAAGTAATGCTTTTTTTTTTGACTGCTGGCGACGTGATGGATGGATAGATCCATTGGGTGGGGTAGGGGAAAACAACTTTTTTTTTTTTCATTTCAGAGCTAGTCAGAACTAGTAAAAGACTAATTGGAAAAGTTTTAAAAATTACTCCAAGGGAAGTTTACCTAAAGCTCTGTCTGTAGCAAGATTTGTCTGTCATAGATCTTGTAGACTATCTTCTGCTGTAAGTATAGAGCAACTGTAATTAGAGTAATACCTGTCAGTCCTGTAAGGAGTAGAGGTTTGACGTGAGTAGATTCCTGCCCATGCAGGATCCTGGCAGGGGGCAGGAAGTCATAGCTGAGGGAGGAAACTCATGGTGAAACTCTTCTAGTGTTTAAACTCTCAATTCTCGTATCTCCTATCACAAAGCTCAACCCCCTTTTTTATTCCTGTCCCTGAACTTAGTGCTACTAAAAATTCTACTCTCTTATTTCTCAATTGCCTTTTCCGCTCAAATCAATGCTCCCTTATCTGCTACAATTGCTCAGCTTCTCTGGTATCCTGACTGTACTGGTGCCTCTTGTCCCATGCTTTTCCTGGACTCCAGTGTTTAGTTTTTTGCATTGGTCATGACCTTGTCTGGCTCCCCACTAAGTGGGGGAAAAAGCATACTACACTTAACAGCTGAGACCCTTGGCATCTCAGAGTGGCTTTGGGGTAAAATATAACAGGTCTGAGGTTAACACTTTTTATGAAATTCCTTACCAGCAATATTTACAGTTATTAAAAGTGAGAGAGCCTGAACTTTAATTATTGGCCATGAATGTTGTATTCCCTCTTCAGCACTTTTAATGCTAATTCACCATTACCAGAAAATATACTGTTGGCATAACTTCCCAAAGAGCTTTGAGAAATTACCTTTCTTTTCATTGCTGTGATTTCCATTACGCGGATGACCGTATTTCTATACATCTATAAATACCTACTTATCAGTATTCTATGAACTACCCAGTGCACATTGCACTTAATACTTGCAGGTGAATATTAGCCAGTTTATGCTCCCACTGAAAGCAAGATGTACTAATGGTCAGCCTTCCCACTTTCTTTTTTTCACATAAAAATATGAGGATGAATTTTGGCTTTTCCTGGACACAGGAGTTTTATAAAGGCTTTCCTAAAGCTCATGTGACACAGTGGGTATAGAACAGGGTTAATGGCTGAATTCACCCACAGAAGCCAAAATGAAGTCTCATAGAGTGAATACTGCACACAGTGCCCATGGCAAGCTGCTCTGATGATCATCAAAAGTGTATATGGAGCCCAACACAAACCAAACACACAGACAATAATTGCTAACGACTTTGCTACTCTTTTGTCCCGGGAAAGTCTAAATCTATTTGCCATAGTATTAGCAATGTCCACTCTGCTGGTGGTGTTGCATAAGCTTTCTGGAGTTTTGTAGAAACCATTCCTATGAGGCTTGGTCTCGACTTCCACCTGAAGCGGTGGAAGGTCTTGATTGACATTCAAATTTAATGACTGATTGTCAAGCTTATGTAGGCTGAGCCTTGAAGCCTTTTTTGGGGGAGAAAGGCTGCTTGCTCTCTTCTTCCCATGTTTGTGTCTGTTAGCAGGCTTTACAAAAAATACGGCGTGTTCCCTTTTTTTCCCCTGGAAACTCATTTCACAGTCGTCTTGGCCAGGTGATAGGTTTTCATTTCTGAGGGATGTGCGTTTCCTGATGTTGAGGTAAATACTTAAGTTAAAGTATGTAACCGTGATGAAAGGTGTAAAGAATTCAATAGTAGAGGCAATCATTAGGAAATACCAGTTGTAGAAGAATTCTGCATGACATTCTCCTTCAGGGAGGATGCTCTTTTGGGCAATGTGCTCCCAACTGAGAATGGCTGGACCATAGAGAAGAAAAGCAGCAATCCATACAGTGATCATCTTCAGTACTGCATTTCTGGTCATCCCTTTCTGAGCCCTGTAACTGACCTGAGAGAGAGAAAAGTTAAGCCACGTACATCACTAGTATCTCAAACGGTTACATGGCTACCTTGGAATATGACCCTCTCTGTCACTTGTGAGGGTTGATAACATATTGATTTAGGGATGAGGGTTATACCAAGCTTACCCGTACCACAGAAAAGCTATTTCTGAAATGTCCATTCCAACAAACATTATCAAGGTGACTGGATATGTTCTGACAATGTGCATCAGATCTGAAAAGCTAGAAAACTAAGGCTTTTCCAATGCAAATAACCACTGCTATTCCTAGAACTGGTTGTAACCAGTTGCTTACATATTCAATTGCGTTAGCTGTGACACCAGTCTACAGAATGTCTAAAAACATGGCCCTTCAAAATTCACTTATTTAGAATTTTAAAATCATTTAATTTAAAATACGTAAGATCTGAATTCGTAGAACACCCATGCAAGGTCTTTTCTTTCTGCTTTGTAGAGAGCACCTTTCTTAATGTGAAAATCACACTCAAAGTTAATGGATAACAGCTTTTACTTCTGTTTGATATTAATGTCATTCTTTTATGAAGTACTTGCAGAACTCTTATCTGCAATTAAGATATATAGATGGAGTGTTGTGGTAACTAATTTCCCTTATTTAGAAAATAGAAAAGCTAAGGTGCAAAAAAAAAAAAAGTATGTCAGTAAACCATATCAGCAATAGAATTCAGTAGAATCTTAAAATCAAGATCTTCTACTTCTCAATATTCTAATTCCCTGGTGTACTGAACAATATTCATATAGTGAATTGGAATTCAGTCTCTACAGTGGCCACATAGTGTTTTGGAATATGAAGTCGTCAGCTTGAATTCTGTATAGGATTCATGTTTACTGCCCCAGTCTGTGGATCTTGATCTCCAAAGCCAATGCTGTTCTGGTAGAATATCCACACAGCTGAGGAATCCTGAGTTTGTCTGAATCGGGTCTGGTTTTGCAATCCTTGAGAAAGCTACTACTGATTTCAGGAGCAGTCTTGTAGGAAGATTACTATTTTCATTGAAATAGAGAATAATTTAGAACTTCATATATTCCTGTTCATATGTTCTTATGCTGCCCTAACTCAACAGGCAGCTTCTGTACTCTTACTTGGGGAGGGATTTCTATATGGAGGGTTAATTTGAAGTATTTTAAAGTGGCTGATTTTTTTCATTTATTATGACCAGTTTCCCTTTCTGTTTCTGAAACCATCCAGTCTATATATTTATACTATGTGTATAGTCATGAGTTTGGTTTATGAAAGCAAAATTCACGGCTAATTCAGAACCTAGAAAATAAAGGAATTGTAAGTGTTGACCGTTTAAGAATTAATTTGTTCATTTCTCCCTCTTCAAAAAGAAGTTGGTAAAACACTAAGTTGCATATAAACCATGAAAGTGATCTTGCAGCCTCTCTTTATACTCTGCCAAAAAAGTATCATTGCCTCTTAGTGTGATTTAGAATGAGCAATGCAGCTAAACTAACCTTTTAAAGGGATGTGGGTGGAACAGGGGGATGAAGAATAATCAAGTGTGTGTAGAAGAGTGAAACCTATTAGCAGGTAAAATGTGTTATTTCTGCACCACCCAAAATACTTTGAGGCAGCATGGTCTAGGTGAAAATGAAGTTAGCTTTTGATTTTGCAAAGCCTAGTCTACCCCTTTTTCCGATAACTGACACACAGCATGACTGAGGTAAGGCTCTAGCTATTTCTGTAGTTGTTACATAGAAATAGCGTTTGCATCCTTTGAAAGATGTTCATTTATATTCTGCCACTTTTGAACCATGCACAGCTGTATACATCTAATTCTCCCTGAGAGTCTGGTATGCATTGCAAGGAGATCTATCTCTGCCTTGTGCTGCAGCTGGGATGCAGCTAGGCTGGCTTGGGCTATCAGTTGTCAACAAGTGCATTGCCATGTTCTGAGGGAGAGATGGTCTCTTTCAGCTGGGTAATACTTTTTAAGCTTATCCAAGGTGTGGCTGGGAAGGAAATAAGTACACCTTGTTCCCTCTGCCCTTCTAGCCAGAACAGCAGCATATACAAACAGTGTCTGTTTCTGAAACAGAGTACCTCTTCCAAATGCAAAAGTGAGGAGCAAATGTCTTTTCTGCCAAAGCTGATATTTTCAGGACCGAGGGGAACTGTCTAGGTACCCCATGTCTCCTGTGGTGGTTGAGTGAGGTGCAAGGGGGTTGAGAGCCAGGTGACCTAGGCAAACCATCCTGCTTGAAACGTCAGCCCTGGAGCTCCTACAGACCACCCTCAGGACTACTTGCCCAGCCCTTACCGCTCTGGTGACAGAGATGAACCTGTCGAAGCTGATAAGGACGATGTTGAAGACGGAGGCGGTGCACACCAGGTAGTCTACCACCAGCCACAGCTTACACAAGCCCCTGCCGAGTCTCCACTCGCCCGTCAGCACGTAGGGGA
Organism: Nipponia nippon; assembly: GCF_047370975.1. Taxonomy (NCBI): domain Eukaryota; kingdom Metazoa; phylum Chordata; class Aves; order Pelecaniformes; family Threskiornithidae; genus Nipponia; species Nipponia nippon. The sequence continues at coordinate 39,602,144 of NW_028262391.1, forward strand.
TGTAGAGGGGGATGCAGAAGCCGCCTGCGGACAGAGCTCGGTGGTGACAGGTGCAGCGCTGCGGACCGCAACCCTCTGCCCCTCCCGGCGCCCTGGGACTCACCCACCAGGAGGTCGGCGATGGCCAGGTTGAGGAAGAAGAAGTTGCCCTGCGTGCGGAGGCTCCGGTCCACCACGAACGCCAGAATGACCAGGGCATTGCCCAGCACCGTGGCCAGCACCAGCAGCCCCATCAGCGCCGCCAGCAGCGCGGCGGTGGCCGCGGCGAAGGGTCCGCCGTGCTGCCCCTCCGCCGCACAGGCGTTGCCCGCCGCCCGGGGGCTGCCGGAGTGGTTGAGCCACGGCAAGTCCTGGCCCATGGCTCCCGCTGGAGAGCCCGCGGCGCTCCCCGCGCTCCGCCGCTGCCCGGCCCGGCTCTGGCGCTCGCCCCGCTCCGCTGTTGGCACCGCCCCTGCCCCGCCACAGCCCCCGCCGGGCGGAGGGAGGGGCCGGGCGCGGCGCGGCGGCTGAGGGGCGGCTCGGCGCTGCCCGCAGCCCGGCCGGCTCCGACCCGGTGCTGGGACGGCGCCGATGTGGCAAAACTTTCCGGAGTTCTGCCGCGGCGCTGCCAGGGCTGCGGGCGGGAGAGACCCGTTCCCGCCGCCCGCAGGCCGGCTCCCTCACGAGCCTGTTCTGCGAAGCGCCGTGAAGTAGCGCTTCCAACGGCCGCCCGCCCTCCTAACGGCTCTCCAACGGCCGCCCGCCCACTCTCTCAACGGCTCTCCCAGTTTCCTCCTCATACGCCGTCATTGGCAGGGTAGTCTCCGTTGCCTGCCTTGTTTCTACAGCTGATACCTTGCATCATATCTGCAGCTCTTTCCTGTGGCCCATAGGGTCCTCAAATGACCTTTGCTTTCTGCTATGTCTAGTAGACTTTCTGCCCACTGTCACCGCGCGTTTGGCTGGCCCAGCAGAGCCAGCGGCATGGTGATGCGCTGGACGGCCACCTTGTGCCTCTGGGTGAGCCCGCTGCCTGCCTGCAGCCTCCTGGGGCAGATGAGGCTGTGGCCGCCTCAGCCTTTCCATCTGTGGGAGCACTGAGAAGGTCTCACTGCTGTGCCTGGCTACTTGTTTTCACAAAACTTGCAGGAACGCAGGATTACTGAGACCGCTCTTTCCAAAACCGGCAGTGGATTTAGACAGCATTTTAAAGTGCGTTGTGACAAGGATGTCAGAGAGCCAGTTTTATCACAGAAGGCAGATCTATTCCAGAAACCAAACACGTGAGCAGCCAGGAAAGGGCTAAGACTTCTTTCAGCTTCTGGCAAGATGGCTGACCCAGCGCAGGGAAGGAGGAGTGGGACCCAGTGACCCCGAATGAGCTGCAGAGGCTGCTGACGCCTGCCAAAACTCAAGGGTCATTTAAGACAGAAAATGCAGCCTACCTCTACTTTCATGATTTGGCCCACTGGATCATCATCTGCCTTAAAATATGCGGCTATTGATGGGCTTTGCCTTCCTTTCTGTGAGAGTTTCCTAGAGACTGTGAGCAGCTGGGGACTTGCTGCCTTTGGCATGGCTCCTTTATCATTAAAAGAAAACAGAACTTGCTCAAAAACAATCATTGGATGTGCATCATCTTCTCTTAATTCAGCCAATGTTTCACATATGGTAAACTCCTCTTTTATAACAGATTTGTATAAAATTGCAGTTCGAAATAACAGGTTGAGAAGCAGTTACAGCAACTTTCTAAAGACAGAGCTATTCAGATGGACATCAGGTAAGACAAGCAAGAACAGCTTAATAACTTGTCTGTTATTTGTCTGAGGTTGAGCATGTATTCTCAGGGCAACGGTGGACTGGCCTTTTCCCCAGAGGGAAGCATCAAGCCTTTGTCAATGTTGGAAGTACAAATTCCAGGCCAGGTAATCCCTATAAATCAGTAGCTCCACAGAGATTTTGCAATTTACATTGCTTATGATATGGCTTCTTTATTTATCTCAGTCCAGAGACAGAAATGGCAGCTGCATGTCTAGTGTGTATGAGCAAAAGACTCTTTTGATATGTCCCCATATCATTACCTCCCTAAAGCAAATAAGTAAAGCCACACAAAGCAAAAGTGATAGGAACAGTGAAGCCTTAGTTTATTACCACAGCGATTATTATTATTCCCTAATTTGGGGACTCATTTTCACTTCCCTTTGAGCCCAATTGGCAGTTTTCCATTCACTTCAGTTTGGGCAGGATCAAGCTTGTTGATAATTACTGCTATCTGATTGTGCTGTGGAATATAAAAGAAAAAAGAGGCAGCCAAGACACAGAAGAAAAAATAAATAATCACCAGGAAAACATGGGAGAATTCATTTATTCTTTCATGAATAATTACTATTTTCTTTAACTCCTCTAATGTAAGGTGATTTTACAGCAGCTCAGTGAGTTTTCAGCATGTATGCTTGTGTACTGAATTTGAAGTAGCTTTTGTAGTGTATTACCTCCTGGCAGATTTTGAGATTCTCACTAAGTCCCATAATAACCACCTTTACTGTCTTCTGATGCTCCTTTATTACTCCTGCTGCTTTGGCTGATGACTGCAACTCTTAACAAAATTCTGTTCCTAAAAGCATAAACCATCAGTCCATAACTCTGCACTTTCGGGACTTATTGTTGAAGACTGTGCTATTGCTGTCCGGAGACCCTTGCAGACAGCAAATCCAAGTGTGCAGTAGGTGGCGAGCACTCTCAGAACAGCACGTTTTACAAATCCAGACTTCAAGCATTTTCTTTTTCCCCTGAAAAAGGATTTTTTCATGTCCCATGAGTTACTGTCTTTTTTACTGAGCTATGTTGATTTTCTTTTAAGAACATTAATTCTTGGGAGAAGAGCTTCACTTTACTTCAAAAGATATGTTATGGTGGTGTGGACATATGCACACATTGGGGAAAAGAACTCTTAAAACGAGCACAGGAAAGAGAGGAGAGCTATACCTCATCAGCTCCATTGTCTGAGCAGTGTGTCCTGGAGGGAGAACACTCTGATTAATAGATCCTGGCAGGATGAAGTAAAAGTAGATGAAGAACTCTTTGTAAAATGTCTTTCTGTAAGGCTCAATTGTAGACTTCTGAAAACATGTTTTGATCCTGATCTTTAGCTAATCCTTGGAGCAAGAGACATAATTGATTAGAATTGGTAAAGAGGAGTGACAGTAGCCCAAGAAAATAATGAAAACTGCAGCACTTTCCAAGGCATATCAATACTGACGTGTTCTGAAATTTTAATTTTTGTTTCCTGTGATTTCTTTAGTGATAATTGTTTTCATTTCCATAAGACTTCCTTCAGTGATTTTTGAAACAGAGAGCTATCTGAATCATGCAGTTTCCCATGACTCTAGCGTATGTGGGTGAGTATATCTACAGAAATGATAGAAAAACAGAATGTTTTTCCCATGCCACAGACAGAAGACACTTTTCCCAGAACAGGCCAAATTCAGCTTCCAAATAGCCTTGGGCAACCACATTGAGAGGGAGTAGACCCCAGCTGGCTGTATGGCCTGCTGGTTCAGAAGATGCAGGCAACCTTCTCAGCTAATACCTTCTTTGAAGTCCAATTGAGTAAGGTAGTAAGCACACTTAAATTGGATCTTTGCCTGAATCTGAACTCAAAGCTAAATCATTGTGTCTTTTACAAAATAACATACTGCACATAATGTTTCTTTCTCTGCTTGCTCCTTTTAAAGATACTTAGTTCTAGTCAGAGGATTTCACATACAGGATAACTCTTTCTCGGTATGCCACGAGCTGTCTGGTGCAAAAGCTTTACTTAAGCTTTGCTCCCTAGTGAACTGAAGGGCAATTGTTGCACATTTCAGTAAGGTGTATGAAAATATACCATAGCTAGAACCTTCACTTACATAAAGGAAGCTATTCACTAGTAGTTTTCCAAATTTTTGACAAAGTATTTACTTGCTAATAGCCCCATTTAATATTTATAGATTGTTGCCAACTGTTCTGTCGCTATGAGTGATTGGTATTTGACAGAGAAAAAGCTTCCTTGGCCGGGAAAAGAGGAGTGATTTTTAGACTGAGAGATTGCATACACGGCTTTATCAACCGGTAAATCAAATTCTGCTGTCAGACAGAGCTCATCCTAGTTAAATGAATGGGGGAAACTAAATTCTGCTGTGATCATTTCCTATTAAACTTATACCCTTTGCCAGTCAGGGTTTTGCTTGCATACTGATTCCCTTCATTTTGTTTAATGTTCTGTAGATGTCTCTATGCATATGATGCAATTCATATTTTAAAATAATTCTTCTTGTTCCTGCACACGTAGAGAAAAAACACCTATTTGATCTCTGCCAGTGGAAAGGCATCTACTTCATCTACTTACACAGTGTTAACTACCATTTACTGATTATGCATTTTCTTTTCTTCACTAAAGAAATATTCAGTAGAATTCAGTCCTGTGCATGATGAGGCTTGTGGGATAGCAAGATTGGGTGTAGGTATCAGTACCAACAGCTGGCTATAGTTATCCCAGCCTCGTTTTAAGGTACTTGTAAAGGCACGGCTAGAGCTTAAAGGTGACGTACTACTTCCTTAATAGCACAAAGAAAGCAGACTGCTATCCCCTCAGTTCTTGATAAGCCGCATTGTCACCTGTTCAGACATCAATAAACTGGTTTCCATCCACTTCAAGTGTGATTTGCTGCTTAATGAAGTCCTGTTGTGCTTACATGTAAACAAGAATGCAGTATCAGGTGGGTAATAGGGGCCAGGCCAGGATGGTTCGGTTCTGTACAGTGTTCTGCACGTTAGGTGATGTCACAATTGCCATGTCACACTCTATATGAATTCATCCAAATACCATGAGCCTGAGATCCCCTCTACATCTGGCTGTATTGTTTTAATAACCATTTGTCAAGAAGTAAGACTCACGATTTTGATGAATATAGGTGAGAGATTTGAAATATGATTTAACTAATGGACTGGGATAATTAGACTGCAATAAAGTACCAGAAATAGTTATACCATAGGCAATTGCCTTGAAGTTACATCAAAACTGTATTAGCATTGAAAAGCATCATAACAAAATACATTATAGGCACTACAAATAGTTTTATTTCCTTTTGCTCCTTCTGGATACGTTCAGCAGTTTCACCCATTATTACTAGTACTCTGTATTACCAGTTCAGCAATGCAACATATTTGGCATTCGTATCCTTCCCATCCTGGCTGCTTGATGCATCAGTATTTCACTTCGGCAGTTTCACTTATGTTGCCAGCATCAAAGGATGTCATCACAATTTTGTCTCTTGGCTGCAAGTACATTACAGAGGACTGAATGTTTTTTGGTTGCACTCAGTGAGAGCTGGACAGACTTCCAAAAAATATCCCTTAACAATTTATTGGTGATGAGGGCATTGCAAAAATCAGAGGTACCCAGACTGTGGCTTATTTCTCATTCTTAGTTCCCTCTTCCTTAATCCTTGGAAAAGTTCCTTTTCCCCCTGGCCTGTCACCTCTTTCATTTGCACTGATAATGTCCAGATATATAATCTTGCTAATTTGCAACAATATTTGTAGCCAGAGTGATACTGAAATCCTAGGAAAACTGTTTCTGGCATTTGGATGCATTTGCTCAATACCTTCTTTTCCACTAGTAGATGGCATTCTTCAGGAATAAGCTGGAAGCATATCTGCTTTCTGCATCTGCCTCTGACCCAAGCCAGGAGGGTATTGCCATGGCAAGCCGATAATAAGCACAGATTTAGAATATTCTCCCCAGCATCTCTAAACTTGCATTTTATCTGTATCAGTAGTAGTTGAAACTGTGTCAGTATCTGTTGTAGTTTTTACAGCTTTGAGAATGACTTAGGGTTAATTTTTTCCTCAGGGCTGTCCATTTTTCATTTTTAGCTGGAGTCCCCAACACTGTGACCTTAATGCCCATGCCTCTTCGGGAAGTTAATGCCTATTTGGTTCAATGGCAGGATGTGAAATTTCAGGCAAATATGAATGTGTTGCCAGCAAAAGATGAATTTAGTGGTGTTAGGGAACATGGCTTGTGATTGTTACTAATCAGTGACCCAGTTACTGTTACATGGGCTTAATAAGACAGATTCAGATGGTTCTGATACTAGCAGATACCTTTTGTTTCCTCATGTTATTGGTGGGGTATAAATTCTTACAGAGGAAAAAGAGAGGAACTCAAATTTCCTTTATTTCAAACTTCACTTTATGCATTCTCTAATATCTATTTTCTCACTTTATGGAGAAACTCAAGAAATATCTGCTGTACTATATTTAGGCTTATTTGTCTTACTACCTTTGAATATTACAGAGCTGCTTTATCAGGATATATCTGTTCGGTTCTTACTGTGGTCGTGTCATGGTCAGTGTTATATTGGAAATTTATAGTACGGCAGAGTTGACATGCATGCAAAGTGTAGCTTGTCGTACTGTTACGCATTTAGATGGTCAAGGGAATAGTTATGCATCGTTTCTGGACTTGCATGGGGATTTTATTATTTAGGATTGTGTCTTTGTTACACTATACTTAATAGGGGTAGGTAGGAACTTGAATGTCCGATTGGAATGAAATTTTTTGTTTTCAAGGTTTATTTTCATTTTGGATTGGAGAGAAGCTGGAAAACTGCAGAATTTTGTCAGAGCCTTTTTCAGATTAGTAAAGTATACAAGTCTGTATGACTCGTTTTATATTTTCACATCTCCAGCTTTATTGGTCAAAGACATACTTAGTAGTCTTTAAATATAAAGTGATTCCGGGGAAGAAGAAGAGATGACTGTTCTTCATGTCCATAGCTTACAGGACAGAAAATAGTGGTCTTAAATATCACCAGAGGAAATTAAGAAAACAATAATCTAATGGCAGTGAAACACTGAAATAGGCTGCCTGAAACTACTGTGGCATCTCCATCATGAGAGATTCAAAAGAATAGTTTCAGCAGAAATCTATTAAGAACGATGTAGAAATGACTGAACATGCCTCGGAGAGGGAATTGGGTTAAATAGTCTGCCAGACTCCCTTCCAGCCTTATTTTCTATAATTCTACAGCTCTGCAGTGGTCCAGCATCTTGTCTGTTAGAGGCACATAGAGGTGTGCAGAAGCTGAATGACAAAAACCTAAGAGCAAATTCTCCTCCTTATATATCAATGTCAGTTAGACTGTTGGTAGAGAATTTGCTTTGTAATACAGTTTTGCTGTCACTAGTTTTCTCAGTGTCACCTGTGAGGCTGTAACGTTTATGTACCCATATACAAAAGTAGGTGGTCACTAGATTTGTTAATGCAGTTTGACTTAAAGGGATATAGCAGCACAACAGTTCTAGTTAATTGTTTAAAATTTTAGCTTGCAGACAGGAGGCAATCAGTTGGTTATTTGGGCTTTAGTTTTCACAAGTTTTAAAAGAAGATAGTGAAGGGATACAGAACTTTTCCTGGATTGGTAGAGTTTGTGTCCTTCTTTACAGAACTGACAGTGATGTGCTTAGCCCATTGCTGAGGGAACCAAATGTTAAAGCACATTGAAAAACTCAGAAAATTGAAGACAAACAATATCATAGAATGACTTAGGTTGGAACAAACCCCTGGAGGTCATCTGGTCTATGGACCACAAAACATAAAACCAGAAAAAATAAAAAACCACAACCAGACAGGACACTTTAAAGATGCTTTCTTGTTAGGTTAGACATATCTCAAATACAACAGATCAAAACCAAGAAAAAGCTAACTGGGGAAAAGGTAAAATAGTTAAATAAAAAGAACCAAAATTAGAAAAAAGGAACTGTGATATTTAAAGAGGCAGAAGTAGATGAGCATATGGAGAATGAGTTATTGTGAAAATGCTTGTGTTAGAGGTGTGAATTGTGAGTATTTTATCTGAGATACAGCATCTTTGTGATACTACCCCTTTATACACCCATTCTACTGTGAATTGAGTTGAGACAGTAATTTATCCTCAATATCATGTTTCGCAGGAGATTATTGCTAGTCTGCATAACTTCAGTTAAGGGTTTAACCTTTTGTATCATTACTTTAAGACATGGTCCTTATGGTATAGTTATTTTTCAGTGAAAAAAATTGTTTATTTAAGGCAGAAATAAGTTAAAGCATATGCAGTAGTTTGGCAACACAGCAAGAAATAGAAACCTGTGGCAGAGATTTCTAGGACTGCACAAGCAATTTGAGCAGATCATATTTCTGCAATCAGTGGAAAACTTTAAGCAAAAGTCCTTGATGCAAAATGGTGGTCAAAGTCTTTACAAGAAATGGCACTGTAAATCGGGTTACTAGTTGTACAACTTGTACAACATCTGTAGGCAAATGAAGTAGGTTACTGGTCCGAATTATTGACACCAAACTCCAAGATTTCCTATTGTTACCTTTTGTGAGGTGAGAAAGAGAGAAACAGTCAGCAGAGTTCTTTCTGGATCTCCATAAGAAAGACTCAACAACAACTGGCTTAATAAAATAGATGTTTTAATAAGGTAGAATAAAAAGAGGAATATAGATAGTAAATCTTATGAGATGCTGGAAACCCCATGTTTGCACTGCATCAGACAGACCTAGATGGATTTTCCCATGGCATGCTGCATAGATCCTGTCCGTGAAGAGAAGCTCCTCTGTTTGGGTCATCCAAGCTATTATATGATTTTCTTACAAGAAAAGAATTCTATTCATCACTTCTACTGTCAAACAAAAAGAAGTACACATAAGAACAACTTGCTGCACTTTTAGATGAAGATGAGGCACACAGGTAGTGTAATTGCCAGTACCAAGCGGGAGCTGCCTGCAGGCTCCTCTGTTGAAATGAGCCGGCTGAGGTGATCCCGTGACCAAGGAAACTGTGCAGCCCAAGACAGGCCTGAAGGCTAAGCTGTTCCCACAGCACAGCACACCTCAGGTTTGGGCCTGCTCAGGTTAACTGTTTTGTGGATCACTAACCCATGTACAATGGTCTCCTGACTAGGATCGGTACAAAGAGAAAAAAAACCTCAGCAGTATGCACACAGTTATATCTCCCCAATGGCAGTCTTTGTCGCTGTAAATCAACAATTTATGAAGGAGATGTAGCTACATGAAATATATCTGAAGTGGTCCAAAAGCCACTGAGCTAAATAGAATTCCATTGACTTCAGTGTACTTGAGTCAGCCCCTAATTATGCATTTTGCTGGAAAGCACAGAAGGATCAGTTTTAACTAATTGCAGAGGGAACGTTGCAGCACAGAAGTACGAGGCAGAAACCTGTGTTCTGTTCTTGGGTCTGCCATAAACTTGCAAACTTGGGGTCATAGAAAATCATTCAGATTTTGTGTGTCTTAATGTTCTTGCGTGGGACAGGGTAATTAAAAGTATTCTTTTGAAAATATATTCTAGAAGCAAAAGCTTTAAAAATTCACAGAGAGATTCGTAAAACAATGTCAGCAGAACAATAGATTTCATATCCTTTTTCTGTTTATAGTTAAACTCAATAGGCAAGGCAGCTTCCACCCACCACATGTTCAAATATATTCATCTTTGCATGCAGTGATTAAGCAGGCTGTTCCCATTAGTGTCAGTGGGAGTTAAATAACCAATTATGGAACATTAAGAGGAAATGATAGCCTTTAATCATTCTTAAAAAAAGCAGCCAAAAATCCAACAAACATTTATTTCTTTTTAAATAAGTCATTGACACTTCTCATATGCTTGAAGTTTTGTGCTCATTTATGTGCTAGTGAAATATCACATTCCTATCTAAAGCTCAACATAGCAGACGTTAAAACCACTGGTTCTGTGTGTTATAGTTAAAAAGATGAGCAAATCTGAATCTGTTTTTTCAATGACTGCCCATACCAGGAAATCTGTATGGGCACAATTGGCTGAATTTATTTTGGTAAATGTGAATTTCATTAACAATTCAGTTGGGATAAGGTCAGAATTTACTAGTTCAGGACAGAGTCTGTCAATATTTGACATAAAGTTTTGACCAAAAAAGTAGGGAATTGTTTTCTGTGTTGGAATGTTATGTTTAGAGAGCATTATTTTCTAATGAAATGTTTAAGCTTTTCAATTTGAAAGGGAGTTTTAATTTCAAAATTGTTATAAGTGCTTTAAAGAAAAAAAAGAAATGGGATTAAATTGTCAATTAAGTCTCAAGCATGGGACTAAGAAAGGAAAGAAAGAAGAGTTTTCTGCAGAAAAATTCTTGCATCTGAATGCCATCTCTGATCTGAATGCCATCCTTGGAAATTCTATTCAGACAGGGGAGAGAGTGGAAGGAGGCATTAATTTTTAAAAGCTACTGTCTGGTGGATGTTGCTTCTATAGTCTCCAAAATCCTGCTTTCCTCAGCAAATGGCCTGAAGGACCATTCAACTCTGGACTCTCCAATTAGACTCCTCCTGTCTTGTGTAGACACAGGATTGTCACCTGTGCATCTCATATGCTGACAGGCAACATATAGAAAGCCAGAGGAACACAGGGAAGTGCAGTAAATGTACAAATATTCTCACACTCAAATTCCCCACACTCAAATGGGGAATCAGTTCTTACGTTTGAGTGTGACTGTATTTTAATCAGAACAGAGGGGAAGCTACAAGTTAGGCTTCAGATGCCTGGTCTGGTGCTTACAAAACAGTACATTGATTGCTGTGAATATCTAAGGAGCTGTTTGTTCAGGGCCTGCATCTTGCAAGAAATTGATTTGCAGGTACTAATGCACTTCCTTTCAGTAAAATAAATGTCATCTTGCCAGTGTGAACTCATTCAGTTTTTTACTTATTGGAGAAGATAATCTAGTATTGCTTTGAAATGAAATTTCCAGGGAATTCATTTGTCTGATAAAAAATACAGCACAGATTCAGACTGTTTTTCTGCTTTTGTTATAGGGGCTATTTGTATTCTTCCCATTATCAAATGTAATAAAAGTTGTTTGCTGCAAAAGAGCAGCAGTTACCTGACACTGTAGCACCCTGTTGCTCTTTGTGCACATTCAAAGGGGAGAATCGGTGTGGTGCATTGAGCTGTCAAAGTCCACCCACACTAGCTGCATGGAATATTAATGGAATCAGGCATTCAGTTCATACTTTCAGCTTTGGAAAACAATGTCATTCTTAACCACGAAAAAGAGAAGCAGCTTTGCTTATCAGTGGCTAATAGCTCTGTAGAAGACAGCACGGGGAAGAGAACAGTGAGCAGGCTTTCTGTGACTGTCCAAGGTTCGCTGTCAGCAGCACGCTCTGCAGAACATGCCATGTTACCCCTGTAAAAGGTAATATAGGTATATAGAGATACAGCCTTTAGGTGCTATCTGCTAACATGCAGCACAGCCAGGTCACTAAACCAAATCTGCCACCGGACTCTGAGAGATACTAGTTTTTCCTCAGTGGAGGCTTTAACCTCTCCTGAGTCAGCAGCAGGGTGAAGAGGCTATTGCAGCCCAAGGAATAAGCTTGAGTAGGATCTCTCTGAGATGCTTTTCAACTTCATGAAACAGCTGAGCCTAGCAAGCCAACACCTCTGTAGCACAAGCCCCTTTTGAAGGGTGTGGTGTGTGCTGAGGTGAGCTTTCTGGTAGCATGGCCCCTGGGCAAAAGCAGTGTCATATAACTGGTTCTACATAAATGGCTAAAGCCTTCACTTACTGAGGCTTGTGTCAAAGTCTACTGTGAATTCTTGTCTTCTGTTTTGACTTTGGTTTTCTCCTGAATTTGGTTCCTGCTGTAGGAGATGAATCTTGATCCCTCTCTCTTGATATTTCTTCCCTGTCTGCCTCTAACTGTATGACTCTCTAAATTTTAGTGGGTAAGACACACAGAATAAAACTCAATGGTAAGTGGCCTTTCTGCTCCAGTAAACTTAGGTTTTCAAAAAGCCTGCTATTATTTTTTAGAATTGAAATTTTAGAATTGAAAATAGACTTTTTTGAACTTTTTTTTCTTCAAGGTGTGACTGTGCTTTGTCCTATCTGCAGGGCAAGCAAAATGAGAGAGACTGTGCTGTGGGGCAAACCACTAATCCAGTTGATGCCCTTACTTGAGGTGTGGAATCCTTTGATGTAAGCCTTTGTGCAAGTCTTATGGGCTATGTACACCAGTCCATCTTGTTTCTTCTGTCTGTAAGCCCTACTCCTCACCAAAAATTGTAGGAGACCAAATCCTGCACTGCTGCCAAAGGTAAACTGATTTGTGTGATTATGTCAGACATTATCTCTGCCCTGAGAGTTGTATGGGTGTCAGCAATAATCTGAAGTCCTTGATCCTTTTTTTTCCCCAAATTTTGCCACAGTATAAAGCCTACTCCAAATGAATGACACTCAGTGTCCATATGCAGACTTTGTCCTAAACTTATTTTATCTTGATAAGCAATATATGTGTTAGAACTAAATGTCAGCAGAAAGTAGTGGCATATGTCAGCTTTCATTCTCTCATTTTCAGACAGGAAAGTTCTAGCAATAAACTATGGCTTGATCTTGCAAGATGCATCAAGCTAGAAAAAATTTTTTCTTCTTTCCTCTTCCTAAAACTTGCTCCTAACTTCAGTCTCTTCTATGCGAGATGACTTATCCTGTTGGCCTTATCCAGTTTTTGACCTTAATCTAGCTAGGAGGGCCATGCAAGATCCATGAAAAAAACCACATTTTTCAACCCTTTATTTACCAAAGCAGAGACTTACCCTTATTGATCACAAAAAAAAAAAACAACCCTCCACCAAAACCAAACTTCAGTGCTTGCTGATACCTGAGCACCTTGTTCCAGGCTTGTGAAACATGCAGAATACAGACCTGCATGGAGTGTCTTAGGCCTCCTTCCTAACCTTAAATTCAGGCAAGATGGCTAATACATTTTTACAAAGGCTAAGCCTTTGCTCCTTGCCAAGCATCTGGCTCAACCTTGTGCTGGAGTCCTAGAACATTCAGCAATTGACTGATCTTAGAGCTCTTATTTTCCTGAACTTTCAGCTTTTACCTTCTCTATAGTCATAGAAAGTGGGCCAATGTTTTTATCAAAGCCAAACATAAACCACTTGTTCAGTTGTGACACAAGCACACAGCTTAGCCTTTTGAGCTGTACGTAGTGCAGAAATTAATGAACTCTTCAGTTTGTGGTGAGTCCTGTGATGTTCAGGTTGTGTTCAGCAGCGTGAAGTAAAAGAGTGAAAAGTATCATGAAGTTTACCAATATATTAAGTTAAGGATATACCAATATATTGGTATATCCTCACACTCAAGTTGGCGTTTCCTCACACAGTATATAGATTATGTAGCTTCTTGTCACTGGGCATAGTGGACGCTGAAAGTTTACATAAATTCAAAAAGCAATTTGGTTTTCTGTCCATGAATTTATCCATTGAGGGTAATTAAACACAAAGATGCAACTTCATTCTCAAGAATTCCCTGTGCTGCACGTCCTTGGAGACTGGGAGAGTGTTCTGGGAAAGGTTCATTTTACGATTGCTTTGTTTTCATGCTCTTTTCCCAGCAAAGGTTTCTGTGGTAGGCAGGATTTAAGTCCTTGGGCCTGATCTGGTTTGGATGTTCTTATGTTAGCCCCTGGTTTTCAAAATCTCAGTCTTGATCATAACCAGAGCCAGGTGATGAATACTTGCATCAAAGGGAAACATAATTAGGGGCTCACTGTTGATAGCAGCCCACATCTAGCAGGATGATGCAAGATTAAATAAGAAATCAATTTCTTCAATTCTGAAAACATACATTCATAAGGTAGTACACTGAGTTACCTGGGATGTTGGAGGAAGTGATATCAGAAGCATTTTGTAAAATTCAAAAGAGAATATCAGAATTAGCCATTTGTGTTGAAAGACAGTGCACAGATCTGTACTGATGTCACATCTTGGCTAAAATGACCGTTCAAAGTTGAAGAGGCCAAGTGTTTGAAGAAGATATTTAATAGCATGCTAGTCCTGGGAGACTTTGACCTCAGACAACAGTCATGCATATTCAACACCTCTCCCTTACTCTTTTGTCACTTTGGACTGTATCTATATCTTAACTTCTGGAGGATCTTTATTTATGTTGCTGTACTAAGATCTTTACCTAGGTGAAACCTGATTATATCACAAAGGGTTTTAGGCTGGTGTTTCTTACATTTTACTTGTCTGTGATGTGACAGAGATGGAACTGTTTAGCCATCTCTTCATGCATGTGCTCAAGGCTAGAAGCTAAAAGACTGAGGAGAAAACTGAACTGGAGTTCCCCACATCACTACAGAAGTGCTCTAATGACAGCTATTGCAGGAAGAGTGGGGGAAGAGGGGAGTGTGCATTGCAACCTTCTTATTTGGACATGTGCTTTGTTTTTTGAAGTATAACCTCGGCCCATTTTTTTTCCCAAGAGGATGCTATAGTTGTAGAATTCCAGTGTATACATGACTCCTTGTAAACAAGAATTTGCCATCTAAAATTGAGAAAAGAAGTAATTAAAATATGTTTCTTTCAGTGTTTCCTTTTGGCTAGCTTTTGTGGCTTCCCTCTTAGTGTGCTGAATGTTTGTGAATCTTTCTTAAAATGGCACACACAGAATATAACAACCAAAGCACCTAACTTAAGTGGTGTGAATATCACACAGGGAGCCTAGCATCTAAGAGGCCTAGCATCTACACTGCATAAGCCTAGCATCTACACTGCATAAGAGCCATTACAACACATAGATGTAGTTGTACAGGTTTCTAGGTATGAGCAGTCTTTTCTTGAGGGAATAAATATCATATAATTTTCTGAAGGGGAAAAATAAACAGAACTACAGAGCTGGTATCTATGGAATCTTAAAAACTACTCTTGAGAGAGAGTTGAGGAATGGCAGGATAATTAACATTAAAGACCTCTTAATGCCAAATGTTAGAGTTGACATGTCTCTCACAGGAGACTTGCAAACTTTGGGATTATATACCAAAGAAATGCTTGATCATAAGGATACTCTTCCATTTTCAAAGGAACACAGAGGGTAATTTATCACTCCACAAAGCATTCTGTGAAGCCATGTGCTGGCTGCGTAGGAGAATGTCATTTAGAGAGGTAAAGATCATATCAAAGGTGAAAGCTTGGAAAACTGTATAATATATGAAAACTCAGCTCACAACGTGGCTGTGAACTAGAGGCTAGCATGGGGTGACAATTAAAGAACGAGTTGTCAAATCATGAAGACTTCATTAACAGAAGGTAACTGACAGCAGAATAATGGGGGACTTTAATAGATAATAACATTTCTGCTACACACATCTGTAATAATAAAAATGCCCTTTTCTTGCTAATACCAGGACCTGGTAATTATTGTCAGGGGGATTTATCTTGTTCTTAGATTTGCACTGAATTTTATAATCATTGAACCAGTCTTCAGTGCCAATTCAAAAATGGGAATTCCATCACCTTTTATCTTCCTTCAACTGTTAATATTTTGCTTTAACTTTTGATTTCATTTATACTTCCTTCCATGTGCTAAGTGACCTCATCCTGTTTATAAAAAAAAAAAATAAATCTTTTTTTTCCTAAGCCTTTCACAAAAGTTTTGACCTTTCAACCAAGAAATTCAAGGACTGACTTTCAATGTGCATGCATTTATTATGTCTGACTCATAAAAACCAGCTTGTGACATTGCTCTGCATATTCATAGCCTTCAAATCATTATTACAACAACCTGTGTATGCAGCCTCTGAGAGTCAAAATCCAGATTTGAGTGGAATATTTGTATGGTGGTGATTGTTACGTATTTAAGAGATGTTCAGAAGAAGAAAGTGATCTAGGATTTATAGAAATCAATGAGAATTTTCTGTTTTCTTCACACAGCTTCACATCCCAGTCTAAACTGTAAATGAATTACATATGTCTTCTCATTTGTTGCTTTGCAGGGTCATTGCTGTAAATTACCAAATTCTGCTGACGGAGTTTATAAATTAGGTGCCTCCAAAGGTTAATCGAGACACCAATGTTTGGGGTCTGTGCTTCCCAAAGGGCTATACAATGACCTAGCTTTTGAACACTGGAACTTCAATGCCTGAAGTTGCTGTGAATACTCACTTATCCAGGTCTGTCTGATGGGACTATTGACATGGTGTAGATTAATCAACTTTAATTTTTAGTCTTGCTTGTAAGAAGGATGATGAGAAATCTGGAGTATTAAATTTTGGAGCTTAACTCTTGCAGAACAGGTTACAAATAGTCCTTAATAAGTCTTAGCGTAAGAAGCAGCTCCCTGACAATGCAGTAAAATCTTTACTTACTACATTGTGGTAAGTTCATAAGGTCATTCTAGTGTAATAAAATGAAAAGGAATGCTCATGGGAAACAGAGTGAATTACTTGGAATGAACACATATATTATTTACCTGTTCGTACATTTAGTAAGCTTTTATCTTTTAAAAATAAGGTTAAAAAAACAGATTTGTTTTTTATTTGTATACTGTGTGCACTTAAGCAACTTCTGCAGGATGAGGTCTTGAGTATTGATAGAATGAATGGAAATTTAATGTATCTCTGTCTCCTTGGCAATGTAGTCCTATATTTCCTGTTTCCTGGACAATTTACATAATTATGCCAACTTAGTGGACATCTGTTTTAATATCCTCAGACAAAATTACATGGTTGAAATAGCACTGCTTCCATTTTGCCTGTCGAGATAAGCTTTTGAAGTTGAAAGGATAACTGAAAGTTGAGCACATGTTCTTGGGAAAATAAAAGCCGTAAAACTAAGCTATGAACATATGCTTTGGGTTCTTACCTCCTTAAACTCCATCCTATTCAGTTGCATCTGAGCCAAACAAAGTTCAAGTGCTGACTTGCTAAGTAGGCACAGTGGGGATGCGGCATTTCTTCAGGCTGCCCCTCAGTGATGTACAATCCAGGCAACATAAATTACTTGGCAATGAAAATTCAACACTGGGAATTTAGCAAACAGAGTTTGAAAGTGTTGCTTCCTATTCTGCCAGCTTGTGTGTAGATAAAAGCGAATTTCATAGAGTATTATGCACAGTCATGGTTGAGGCATATACATTATGGTTAGCTATGAAATCTGGAGGGACTATTCCATGACCTGAGCCCTTGGCAGTACTGTTTTCCTAGGCCAGCCCCTGGGTCATGCTTTTCCATTGATGGTTCTTCCAAGATACTTGGAAGTGCATTTAGGTAATGCCACTTGGAGTGTACAGGTAATATCCCAGATGGGTCAGGATATGGCATACCAGAGTGGAGAAGAGAAGGAATATAATTTAGAAGTGGATATATCTAGCTGGAGGAAAAAACTGCTGGGATTTTAAGTCTTCTCTCTGGTTCTATGTTCAAGTCTGACTTTCAGATGGACCGAGATGCCTGATGATCAGAGATTTACACTGTTTTTTGTTGCCTATATTGTATTGTCATCCACTGTAATTTGTTAAGAACTTGAAGTGACTGGTATATGGCCATGGTGGTTATGCTGGTTTTGACTGGGATAGAGTTAATTTTCTTCATAGTAGCTGGTATGGGACTATGTTTTGGATTTGTGCTGAAAACAGTGTTGATAACACAGGGATGGTTTAGTTCCTGCTGAGCAGTGCTTACACAGAGTCAAGGCCTTTTCTGCCCCTCACCCCACCCCACCAGCGAGTGGGCTGGGGGTGCACGAGAAGTCGGAAGGGGACACAGCCGAGACAGCTGACCCCAACTGACCTAAGGGACATCCCACACCATATGGCGTCATGCTCAGCACATACAGCTGGGGGAAGAAGAAGAAGGAAGGGGGGGACGTTCGGAGTGATGGCATTTGTCTTCCCAAGTAACAGTTATGTGTGATGGAGCCCTGCTTGCCTGGGGATGGCTGAAGACCTGCCTGCTGATGGGAAGTAGTGAATGAATTCCTTGTTTTGCTTTGCTTGCATGTGTGGCTTTTGCTTTCCCTATTAAGCTGCCTTTATCTCAACCCATGAGTTTTCTCACTTGTACTCTTCTGATTCGCTCCTCCATCCCACCGGGGGGGAGTGAATGAGTGGCTGTGTGGTGCTTAGTTGCCAGCTGGGGTTAAACCACGACAGTGGAAATAAGAAGCTTAATGACCTCCTGTCTTAACACAGGACAACAAATTAATCTATGGTTTGCAGCAATCATCTCTGAGTTTCATATCTCAGTGCAGTGCAGATTTGTGGTCTTTAAACTTGATAGGCATCTTCTCAGCTATTTATAGTGTAACGTATATATTCCTGGGAGATTATATGGCCTTCAGTCAAGGCAAGATAGCCCTGACTGTTCCCATCGCTAGTGCTCTTCACCAGGAAGAGGGGCACTGCCAGTCTCTCTGGTAGCTGGAAGGAATCCGAAGAGCAGAGGAGAAGGTGAAAACACACTAGGCCTAAGTATAACTAGGGGAACGAGGAAATGCCTTTCAGGAGACTGGGGGATAATGTTACATGGGTCTTGTGCTATTGTCTTGGACAGACACTCCCACTGATGTAGCAGGCTCTGAGTAGGAATGTGAACCTGTCTGTGCATATCCAAGTGTAGGCTTGAAGTCCTAGTCTGCAAGTGTGGAGCAGGGATTTTGATTTCCCCGGGTATATAATCTCAGGGCCCTCGTTGTTGCAAGGCTGGTCTTCTTTTGGCTGTTTTTGTATCCAGAGCCATATAAGTGTCAAGTCTATATTGATGTTTCATTTCAAAGTGTGACCTGTCTTGATAAGGTTCATGATGATTAGAAACAAGAAGTGCGATAGCCCACTGTCATTACTACATGTATTAAATAATGGGAAACTCATTTGCCTTTAGTTTAGTCATAGATCAAATTCCTGCACTTAGCTTTCTCTGCTGCGTGTTATAAGGTCTCTTAAGATAACATTCACACCTATTCCAGTAATCAACCTCATTTTAAGTTAAGGGCAAAATAAATAGAAATCAAGTGGATAAGGTATTTTATTGTTCTGTTTACATTTCTGTAGCTATATGAATATTTCCTAGACAAAATAAACAACCAGAAAAATGATGGGACACTTGAAATGTGAAATTTATAGTAGCAGAGAAATGGAGACATATCTGCCTCATAGTTTTTCCAAATCACCCTTCCACAGTTAAACCATTGTTTAAAATTACATAGAAAAAACTTACCAAAATTCTGAACAAATCTTACCAGTTTGGTATGATTAGAAACTACTGAATTCTTCATTATAAAGAAGGTTAAAATCTACAGTTGTTCACATTAGATGGCCAGTGCACTGATACGACAAATTCTGGAGCTTGCTGTGACACAGATAATGGGCACATCCCCAGAAATCCAGTGTCTGGTACGCAAGCATGAAAGATGAAGTGTCAGCCACATACAGGGATAGCACAATTGTACACTCTGCAGAAGAGTGCATTTTGCTGGTAAAGATGTGAATGTTGCTCACGATACTAATAAAAACTTAGCAAGCCCTTTTTCCTCTTTCTCTCCATTCTTTTCCCAGTTTCTTAATTTTTTCCCATAGTCCACATTCAGGATGACCTCTCCTGCACTTCCGTTTAAAAAGCCTGAATTAATTCCTGGCATTATACACTTTTATTTGCAGAGACATCCCTTCAGTAACAAGATGACATTTTCTATACCTTGTTTCTCTGCAAAATCTAGGTGATCTCATATTAAAATATGAGATAATAGGTGGAAATAGGTGGAAGCCTATCTGGACTTCCTGTAGTCATACTCAGGTCCCAGTTCAATAAATTGTTTAGCCCCTCTTTGACAAAATACTTCAGGTATACATAGATTTACATGGAGATAATGGAGTTAAATAACAATCAGCCAAGCACCCATGCTGTGCTGGATTTATACTTAAATACTTAAGACTGTATTTAAGGCATAATTTAATGCTGAAGATAACATGTGTCTTGATTTTTTTCAAGCATCTGCCTTAATTTCTCTGCTTCTATAATCTTTTTCTTATAGCAATGTGAGAAAACTAGCTTTTAAGGTAGATTGAAGAAAGTATTACTACTGTCCTTTGATGATGAGTTCAGCTTTTATTATTTGTACAAAGAATAAAATTGAAATGGAGTGGAAATACAGGTGCTGCATTGCTAGCTATATGATGAACATCTCATCATAGAGATTAATTGCTTTTCTTCCATCAGATATCCCTTCAGAAGCATTCGTCTGACACAGCGATAGCCTTATTTATTCCATAGACAGGGTGAACAATTTTTTGGAAAATTTCAAGGTGAAAAGGGTATAACAATTCTCTCTCTACTTAAAATGTCCTCCTTTTCTCTCCCCAGTTGTCTATTAGAATGTGCTATTTTTCAGTATTCCACCACCAATTTCCAATTGCCCTTGTCTGCTCTATCTTACTAGTGAACTTTTCACCAGTGAATTAAGTGAGGACCTAACCTGAGAAAAGATACTCAAAGATTTTTGCCCCTACACTGATCATGATTAAGACCATGCTGGGTTTTTTGAGAGGTGACACTACAGTAAATGATGAATGATATTGCAATTGTTAATAATAGTTATTATTGGCATTTTTTCCTGTGTTAGGTTCTCTTCATCATCTGGGTAGTTTTTCAAGGGCTCCTTACAGTTAGAGTCAAGCTCTGATGCATCTGTTCAGGCTGTGGACCACCTTTTTGAGTTCAGCCTTAACAGGAATGCTTAAACAGTAAGAGGCTATAAGATAAGCAGAATCTACTCCATGACAAAAAGCTGTCATCGCCTTCCTATGAAATACATCAACATCTGTGGAAGCTGCCTGTGTGGCTGTTTGGCACCTTTTGTTTTGTTTTGTTTTTTTCCTCCTAGGATTCTCTCCTTTAGTCATCATGCAAAGGTTGTGTCTGTATGAGAGCTTTTCATAGAAGCAGAGATACACAATGGCTGGGATTCTTGGCAATCAGGAGGTCAGTGGTAATAAAACCAACCAAAGGGTGCAATTTTAAAATATTTTCCCACTTAGTCATCTGTGACATGAAACTAAGAAAAATAAGGGTTGTTTTGTTCCCTGTGGCCACAGACTGCTTTTAATTTGCTCTCATCATTTGATATGTTGATAGCAGCTTCATTTTCTTATTCAAAATTTTGCATAAACTTTGTTCCTAAGCTAGTGTCAGGAGAGATGCTCCCTGATCAGCCTGTGCTCTTCTCAGCTGCAGAGGCAGCAGAATAACACATTCATCACCAAATCCTGAGCAGTCTCCATTCCAGTTCGTTTGCTAACAAGACTCCCTAAAAACAAGCAGAACTGCTGCCTGCTTTAAATGAACCAGCTGCCTTTTCCAGCTGCTGCTTCGGTAGTCTGTGTGTCTCCCATCTGTTTTGGTTCCAACAAAACATTCATGTTTTGAAGGATCTAATTCTATCCCCAGATAAGGCAATGAGATCAGGATCCCACTTGAAAAACAAGGGTTGCTTCTGGTGCTGTTTCTTTCTAACCTGCATGGAACACTCAATGATAAAGGATCTGATCTGGGGAAAAGAAGAGAAGGGGGGGAAAAAAAGGCGACTGTGTGCATGTCTGTACTGCAAGCACATTAGGTGAGAACCAGTCTAAGTATGGTGATGAACTTCTTTAGCTATAGAGCTCCATCCTTTCATTTCTGCGCAGCTTCCAGTAGCCAGCTACCAACTTGCACTGGATGTCTCAGCAATGCAGTGTCTCAGCAATGCAATGTCATGTGCAGCACAGACATACCCTCCATCTCACAGCTGAAGAAGCTGTGTGTGACATGGTGTATGACTTATTAGTGAATTTCTGTCCTGGCTACTCTTTTTCCTCACATTGACTGACTTGGAGGACAAAGCTTGTTAGTATTTATTTGTATGTGGCCGCAATTTCTTTATTATTTTAAGTTTAAATTTGAAAAACAGGTCTCATTTCTCAGTAAATGGCTGTTTCCTGCAGAATTTACCTCTTCCAGGCTGGCTTCTTAATCTGCTTCACTCCAGGAATAGTCACACTGCTAGACACAGTTGGATTGGATTCACTGCACGATATGTTTTGCACCACTACCCAGGAGTATCTTGTACACAGGAACCTGCAGGCCAGAAACACCAGCCCAAGCCTTATCGCTCTCTACAACTACCTGAAAGGAGGCTGTAGTGAGGTGCGGGTCGGTCTCTTCTCCCAAGTAACAAGTGATAGGACAAGAGGAAATGGCCTCAAGTTGCGCCATGGTAGGTTTAGATTGGATATTAGGAAAAAAATTTCTTCACCAAAAGAGTTGTCAAGCACTGGACCAGGCTGCGCAGGGAAGTGGTTGAGTCCCCATCCCTGGGGGTATTTAAAAAATGTGTAGATGTGGCGCTTAGGGACGTGGTTTAGTGGTGGACTTGGCAGTGCTAGGTTAATGGTTGGGCTTGATGATCTTAAAGGTCTTTTCCAACCTAAACGATTCTATCATTCTATGAAAGTTGCATTGCGAAAGTCAGAAAGATTAAGGCATGTGCCAGCTGGATGGTGCCAAGAACTCCAGGGCTAATCACCTAAAACCCAATCACAGTCACTTCCAAAAAAGCTGGACAACAATTAGCAATACAAATAAAACAAGAAATTATACAGTGTGCTTTTCAGGACTTTATGCATCAAGTGGACAGGTCAAAGAACTGAATAGAAGAAGGCCAGGCAAATGTAAAATGCGGTAATTGTTAAATGCAGTCATGAAGTCAATTTTAGGTAGTAATAACATCTCAGACATGAACTGATGTAGTGCATTTGCACTTGACATTAACTAGTAAGTTAATATGGTTTTAAAATGTTATGACACTTCACTGCAGATGAAGCTAGTGAGTTACCATACAGTATGTTAAACTGACTTTAAAAATTTGAATCATGAGGTACCTGTTGATTATAACTAAATGAGATGACCAAACTATGCAAAGCAATAATTTGGGCATGGTTTCCTGTTTCTGAGCAGGTATTTGTACTTTTAAGTTCTCAGTTATATGCAAAGTTCACGGCTCTGAAATAACTGTTAAGCTTGTTGTTATGCTTACAACGAGGAGCCATGCTAACTAGCTATTTTGAAGGGAGACGCTTTAGAAGAGAGAAGTGGTGCCAGACTGAGCCTTCTTACTTTGTAAGTCATTTGTGGAGAAGTCCAGGGCCCCAGAAAGATTAGATGAATAACATCATGAGTAGAGCATAAGAAAATATCATGTATTTACAGTATTTAGGCTAACCTTACTTCCCCAGAAGCCTCTTCTTCTATTCACAGGTATAATATTTGCTATACTTTTCTTTCCAGTACCTAAGAAAGAAGTGATTTTGTATCACTTGTGCTTTTTTGGGTGCAGCTATAATCTGTTGTTACTGATTTCATGTTGTCTTTTCCTAGATTAAGGTCTCTGCATACATATTTATATGCATATATACACACACACAAAATACTTTTTCTGTCCTCCCTTAAAACTCACTGCTTGTGCTTGGATTTGTGCTACTGTTTTGGTCTTTCAGCCCCCACTTGTACGCTTTATCCTTGAATTGTTTGTCCTGGCTATGCAAGTTTCTGCAGGACTTTTTGGTTCCCATACAGTACAACAGCTCAATGTAAGTGGCACTGTAGTGTGATTGACATTGAAAATAACCAGATTCGGTCCTGGCCTTTTATTAAGAGCTACTGTTTTTTATGGTTCTCAAGTATATATCAATTCTGGCAAGGGGTTGTGACAAGTTGTTTTTACGAAGCTAATTGACAAGTGATGAGTACAGTATCTTATTTCAATCTTACCAGGGGAATATTTGGGACATTTCATTTTGTCCTATTATATATTTTGAAAAGGCTGGCTGTATGTTAGTATTATGCAGAGTTCCATATCGAATAATGTTTGATAGACTCAAGGAAACAGCTAAAGATCAGGATGGATGAGGCATAAAGAAAGCAAATGTATGTAAATACTGGATATTCTATTTTGGACCAGGTTTGTTTGATACAGTAAGAGAAAAACTTTTCCTGTTCTCAGCAACAGAGCTCTGAACAAAAGCATTGTCTCTCCCTGCCTTTCTCTGCCTTATCTTCCCAGAGGTGAAAGATCTGCTTAGGTACCAGAGCTAAGCCCTGGGCAACACCACCTTTTTATGAAGCCACATATGGGGAATTAGGACTGTGCCATTTCTTGGAAGTCTTTGAGAGGAGTCTGTCTGCAGTCTTGTCAAAAGTGTGATCTCTCACCGAGCACATTTATTAGAAGTATATTGATGATACACCTGCAAAAGCTTTTCAGGTCATCTGCTGTATTTCAGTGCCTGCTGAAAGTTCACTCCTCCAGACTTCAGCAGGAAAACAGGAGATGGCGTGCCATGCAGGGCACTGGTGACTAACATACTGTTGCCACTGACAACGCATGAACCTCCGTATTACTTTGAATGGAGTTAGATAATGTGGCAATAAAAGCATCAGTGACAAGCACATGCTAGTGGTGCGGTTATGAGTGTTGCAGAATGCTTGATGCCAGTGGAGGGAAGTTAGTAAAGGATGCTTTTTATAGACGAGATTGGGAGTGCTGGAGTTTTATCTGTCTAGCAGGAAGGTGCATATTTAGTATGTTAAAGATGAGATAGGAAATGGGCATGCTGTTAGCCAGTCAGCCTTTATTCATCAGCACCATCATGAACACAAAGAAATTTTTTTCATCCACTGAGAACACCATGCTGCCAGCCACTTCCCACCCAGCTGAGCACATCCACGCTCTCCTGTGACACCAGCTCTTTGAACAGGTGCTGAGTACACCACAGCAATACTGTCTGGGAGCTGTGGGAATTAGCCCACCCCCTACTGCATGTGTTTTAATGCAGTTTTAATTAGATTTTTATTGTTTGCTTCCCCAAAGCTTTGTTCCAACAACAGATGGGACCACTGTCCTACCACGTATGGGGCTGAGCTTTTTATCTAAGGAACAATCTTTGCTTTTAAGTTGCCCTTTATTTCAAATAGCATGACATCTATCCTATTCAGAGAACACTGATATCAGAGGAGGGGGGACTGAAAGAAAGTAATAAAAGAAAAAGAGCTAAAATATAATAATTAAGAGCTTTAGCTATCTAATAATTATTATTAATATTGTTATTTTCGTAGAACTTTAACAAAACAAGTCATTTTTTCTTATATTGGTATTAGTTTAAATGGAGTTGCCCTTGTGTCAGCAAGAGAAGAATTTTTGTTTAAAGCACATAATAGGATGGGCATTTCCATCTAGCAGCCACTTCTTCTGGTTTTGTATCATCTGCAAACTTGCTGAGGGTGCAGTCTGTCTCATCATCCAGGTCATTAATGAAGAGGTTAAACAGTTGGCCCCACTATCGACCCCTGGGGTACACCAATAGTGACTGCCTCTAGCTGGACTTCATCCTGCTGTCAGCAACCCTTTGACCCAGGCAGTTCAATCAGTTTTTGATCCACAGTCCTCCTATCTCATTCATGCTTCATCAGTTTGTCTACAAGGATGTAATAAAAGACAGTGCCTTGCTAAAGTCGGGATAAACAACATCCGCTGCTGTCCCCTCATCCGCCAAGCTAGTCATTTCATTGCTGTTGTTTCAGGCTGGTCAAGCATGATTTCCTCTTCCTAATGCTGGCTATTCCCAATCACTTTCTTGTCTTTCATGTGTTTGAAAATGGCTTCCAGAATTATTTGCTCTATCACCTTCCCAGGCATCAAGGCAAGCTGACTGGCCTGCAGTTCCCTGCATCCTTTTTGTTGCCCTTCTTGAAGATAGGAGTGACATTTGCTTTCTTCCTTGAAAACTTCCCTGATCACCATAACCCATCAAGAGTGGCCTCACAGTGACATTGGCCAGCTCCCAGCACTTCTGGGTACATCCCATCAGCTCCCATGGACATGCGTATGTCCGCTGCATTTATATGTTCCCTGATTTATTCCTCCTCCACTGATGGTATGTCTTCCTTGCTCCAGGCTTTCCCACTGGCCTCAGGGGTCTGGGATTCCTGAAGGTAAAATCGTAGCCTCCCACAATGCTGCTATGCTGTCTGGAAGTAAGTAAATCACCACAGCACCTAGCTGAGCTGCTTACGTTAAGGACTGAGGCTTTTCTTTCCACCTGCTTTCGTTCAGCATTGACAGAGACAGACAGCTCTGTGTGCATAGTAGCAGATGGGAAAAGAGGGGGAAAACTGATCTTTGAAAATGAATACTAGCATCACAAGCTCGTTCAACAAAAAGCAATTGCAAGTGAATCTGGGATCTCTTACACAATACATCAAGCAGATATAACCTTTTTTTCCTTTCAGATGCTTGCAGATCCCAGCTGAAGTGTACCTTCGTCTCCTTTTAGAGGATAAAAAAGCATTAGTATGTTGGAAGTATCTTTCAAAACTCGGTTTCCAAAATAGCACACTGGACTGTGGGAAGTAGGGCTGTGCCTCATCACCTGTCTGCCCGAAGACAAGCTCATGATAACCACTTCGTTTGTGACAGATGCTAGACTATTTCTTAAAAACATCTAACACTGGAAACTTCTCATGCCTCCGCCCAGGCAATTTCCAAAAGGATGTCAATATTCTTTTTCCTAATGCCCAACATAAAAAGCTCAGTCCATTCACTTCTTCACAGCTGGTTTAAACCATTATTTTGGTGCTCTGGATTATAACATAAGGGAAATATTTTAAAAGAAGCAATCCTGCTATGGAAAATGTTTGGGTGTCTCAAAGTACTATGCAAAACAGCGATAGCATTTGCTGTTTACTCTGTACCACTATTTTGTGTTATTAATTGCTCTTTGCTGCTGACCTCTCTAGATGCTACCAGGCCAAAGACACCTCTAGCTCTGTCCTGTCACTTGTTTCCTTTTGGACAAACTTTGCCAAAAACTCAGAGGTCCAGTTGTACTGCCAGGCCTCCTACAGCTTAGAGTGGTAGCCAGCAGGGACACTGTCACTCATGTTGGTGTTTTATTTTTCTGCTGTACCTCTGGAAGTCAAAACTAAAAGGCCACAGCAGTGTCCCAGTCATCACCCAGCTTGTGAAAGTCATGGTACTGAATGGTGGTATGCAATGCTGATGTGTTCCCTGCACTTTTCCACTGTGTAAGCTGTATAAAGGCTCAGGACTTTTAGCACGGAGATAATAAAGACTATAAAATGTTTGTTTCTTACCTGGAGGGGAGGCCTTATACTGACCTGGAAGGCGGGACAGGTACAGAGGGGCTCAGCTTGTTTATGTCAGAATTGTCTCTATAATGTCAGAAGGGACGCGGTAGCTTACAACAGCTGAATATTGGGTCCCTTGTTCAGAGATGAGAATATTGATTTGGCTACAAAAATGGGACTGAATGGGAGAAAACCCACTCACTCTTGCTTTGCTTTTCACTTTCTGAAAGATTAGAAGACATTGGGAGTGTCTTTTTGACCACTCATTTTGCAGGTAAGAGCTGTGGAGCTCTGGGTGTGGACTCTGCAGGCTCTGTCACCACAGAAATATTCAGGATGTGCCTCCTTGAAAGCTCTAAGAATTAGTTAATTTGTGGGCCTGATTCACTCTATTAACAGCCTCCAGGCTGTGAGTTCCCACAGACAGAAAGTTGTACAAACAGGTACTCTGCGCCGTACACTTGATACAAAGCATGTGTCGCATTGTCTGAGAAGATATTGATTTATGGCATAACAAGCATTTGAACCAAATTGACTGCTTTAGTGCTGCCCATCCATCAAAACTGCTGTGCTGCCATTATTTATTAATGTTCCTTTTGTACTAGTAAGCTGCTGTGATGTGACTCAGGTGCTGCAGCACAGCTGTCACATGCTATCTGGTACACTAAGGACACCGGTCAGCAGCTGGAGAATTAGATTGGTGTGACCCTGGGCGTCCTCTGTATCTGTCTTCTCAGTGGAGAAATACCAAATGCAGTATTTCCTGCAGGAATATGCAAAAGCAGCTGATGTTGAAGGCTAGCAATTATGGCTTACGCTAGTGAAAAGAGGTAGAACAAGTTCTTCTTAGTGATTAGTCTCTGTTTCTAAATGGAAGTGCAATAATAATAGAAAAAGAAATTAAAAGCCAAACAATCTGAATGATAACTCTTCCTATTAGAATAGTAAGGTGACATTCTGTAGCTCAGGTGGTGGCTGTAAATTCTTCCATAATTTATTTTTCATCACAGTTATCTGTCTTCTCTCAGAAGAGAGGACCAGCTCCTCATAGAACAGTGTGCGCTATTACGTGTGTGAAAAAGCTAATCATTTTAACATTAAAAAATGGTTTAATGCTTGAATTAACTGGCTCAATTTCAGTCTTTTTTGGTACAAAGTCTTTCCAGACTTTAATTCACCTTGGTCATACACTGAACGAATCTCTTCTGTTTACCCCTTCCTTTTTTAAAAATGTGGTGAGCAAGCCACAAATATTTCAGTGTCCTCTCCTCCGGGTATGTAAGAACATACTAACTTGCCTGTTGCGTTCTGTCCTGTTCCTTGCACACACATACTTTTTGGTGACATGCTGCTCTTTGAGGCTGGTTTGCTGAGCGGCTACATTTCATTCAAAAAGCAGTGATGCATCAGAGTGTCTCAGTTTTCTTTCCATCAACATTACATTGTATTTGCCACAAGGGCATTTATTTTGGTGTCTATTCTCCTTGGGTATAATCCAAAGCACTCAATTCACACATCCCCCCAGTTTTGAGGAATGCAGAAGTTTAGAAGCTGTCTCTGTCTTCTTTTTAGTTGCAAATGGTCACATACAGTACATGGAACTTGAAGAGTAAACTTTTAATGCCCTATTTGAAAATATTTGGTTTTCTTGTAATGCTGCTCAGGGATTACCTGAGCATAGCCCCTACTAGTTAAGACAGTGAAGCATGAGTGATGATGTAGGAAATCAGGTCCTCTGTTCAAATAAGATTTTCTAGGCCCCACGAAGGTGTGGTAAGGATCGATCCACCATGATTTTGAGACGCTTGTGCATTTTCTGTAAGCACTGTTGCATAGCGGTAGTGGCTGTACGTGGTAGGTAAAGCTGTGAACTGGATTGAGCCTGGGAAGATCCTGCTATCCAGCACAGTGTTACCTACAGAATGCTATGTTTGAGGGGAACTTGCAAAATTACTGGCTTTACACACTTTTGAAATAGTTAAGACTATTTTTCACATTGGGGATTTTTACTTATACGTGTCTGCTTGTAATGATGGATATTTTCTATGTGTTTCTCCTGTGTTGGAAAGCTAGGAGGAAAGCTAGCAAGGGGGACAGTTCATTAGCAGTAGTCTTGTTTTAAGGACAATCTTTAGTTATTTTGTGAAGAAGCCTGACTGTACAGACATTGCAATGGATTCTCATCAGCACACAGTGTTCTGCTTTGCTACAAACAAAAAAGGTATATCTAAAAAAGGGCATATCTAAAAAAAAGAGCATACAAACAACATCAAGAACTTGGGTTTTATTTATTTTTTTTTTAGCTGGACAAGATGTATTTTCCATTTCGATGGAAATCGGTTCTACATTATAGACACTATTACAGAGTGGTGATGTGTACGAAGGAAAGAAATACAGTGGCTTCAAATACTTTCAAATTTATCATTTTTATTTTTAAAATAAATAAGGCTCTGTTTTTGAAGGGTAAGATTTGCAGCTACTTAAAGGGCCACCAGAGGGAAAATAGATTTGGATAAAACTAAAGAGTTCATTCAAAAGAAAAATAATATTTTATTTTACGCTACTTAATCATTATTTTATTTGTTTATTTGGGTATAATTTAAAGATAGTATATACAAGTTGAATTGCATCTTTTCATTGTCATATTTGAATTAAAACATTTCACTAAGTAACCAAAATATGTTTTGATATTTTGGGAAAAAAGGTCCTTTTTTGATACAAGCTGTTCTGTTAATTGAATTTGATCGAATTTATGAATGGTTTTGGTCTCCCAAAAGCTCCATATTATAGTCTATTTACTTAAAAAAAACCCTAAACCAACAACCCTGCCCCAACAAACTATGGTAACCACACAAAACAATAACTTTCATCCTGGTCATTTGTTACTAACATTTTTGGGGGATCTAGAAACATGTACACCTATGAATGCAAACATATATGCCATTCTACCTATAAAAAGTAAGATTCATATAAATTTTATCTGGATTAATAGATTGCAGTTGTTAGGGATCACTGGGTCACATATTCTATTGTTTTATAAACCACGGACTTTAGAATGTACTCCAGTATTTGCTGTATTGAGCAGAAAACCCGTATTTTGTCTGAAACATTTTTTCCTGAAAGGCCTTCAACATA
Organism: Nipponia nippon; assembly: GCF_047370975.1. Lineage (NCBI taxonomy): Eukaryota > Metazoa > Chordata > Aves > Pelecaniformes > Threskiornithidae > Nipponia > Nipponia nippon. Next base: position 39,632,304 of record NW_028262391.1, read on the forward strand.
TTTTTAAAATTCCAAAATACTTTAAGCATTCCATTAGAAAAAGAGTTGACTTCATCATCTGAGTGTGTATGTAGTTATATGCTGCATCATTATTATATATACACATTTATGTAGTATGTAGTAAAATTATTGTGATTATGCACAAATTGCTAAGCAGATTGCAGAGCACAGAAAACCAAGTCAACAACAGAAAAGCAACTAGAAAAGTCCAGTGTGCCTGTGCATACTTTATTCTGGCTTATAATGCCCAAAATGAACTGGCTGCCTATCACTGTTCTGACTATTAGTCGAAGTAGCACACTTCAGATAGTTCCAACCTTTCAAACTACCATCTGTTAAGACATAATCATAAGCCCACTGACAAGCGTTTGTCAGAAATGACTTCATGCTAATTGATCTCTTTTCCAACACACTTTAGTAGCTAATTTTTAAGACCCAAGAGCCATCATTACTACACATTAGTTGTCAAGATAACGACACAGCTGTCCTTTGGAAAAAAGAACCTAAAGTACTTGAACTATCACAAAATTATAGGAGAATCGCTTTTAAACAGCCATGTTCAAAATTTTAACTGAAACGAAAGGAAGCATTGATCAAAACAACATATCCCATCACCAACAGCTGCATTCTTTTGCATCATTAGTAAATTTAATTTTGTTTTGTTTATAGTGAATGAAGAGGTGCTATGATCATGTGAAATCACTGGTGCAAGCAATTTTCATTCTTTTCAAGCGTGCCTTCTTCCCAAGATAATTATGGCTAATGATTTGTTGCGTTCTGCATCTGCAGTAATCATGATTTCATCCTTATCTTTAATCACTGCATCTTTGCTATTCTTTCAAAGACGTGGTCAGCAGCCCTAGAGGGGCAGAAAGTTAAGGGGTCAGTGATGGCAATGATGCCTATTCTTACTAATGCCAATGAAAATTTTGACAGTAATAGGGCAAAATACAGCATTCACTCTGTTATACAATGTTCAATGCCTGATAAATAAATCTCACCGTGTTAGTCATAAAGCTGAAGCCTGTTTACAATTTCCATTTTTGCCCAAAGTCTGTCTCTATTCCCATCAACACTCAATTTCAATTTTAACATTTGTTGGAAAATCTGCCTGCCTGTTGTTCGTCTCCAAAGAAAGAAAACATTTTGTTATGGGCTGTGTTCCTGTTGTATCTCTGCAGTCAGTTGAGGAACACCTTATGTAAGGCTCGGTCTATTCTTCTGGGGCTCTTGACAACTTTGAAACATCTAAAAAAGGACCTGCTTCTTGGCTCTTTTCAGACCTTCCTCCAGAGATCTGAGTATCCGGAGAAGGGGCCTTCCCAATACGAAGGGAGCATGATCAATAGCACCTCTGTTGTAGATGAGTCTTAGTCAAGTAATCTGCATAAACTTGAATTTTCCATTATTATGTAGATTCCTCCTCTAAGTCAATATCTAGATTGAATGTTCCCTGAGATGAAAGCACAGCTGAGAGGCAGATAGGGCTCAATATATGTGAAATAATGAAGAAAAACCCCAACCCCCCAAAACCTCATCTAAATTAAATCAGTCCATAGTTGGACCCAGTTCTACTCCTACTGAAGCACCTTGCCTGTTCTTCAGTGGAACATAAAAACATGTGGAGGGGTGAGTGAAAACAGAACTGCAGTATCCTCTTCAATGAGCAAAAAGGCTAAAATCTGTTTTACCAACTCTTTGATAAGAGGAGCAGTGGTTCAGTTTGCAAGGTCAGTCAGCTGAAACTTGCATTTCTGAAAATTCAGGAGTTGGCAATACCAGGCATGTTTGTGGTTAAGAAAAACTCAGTGCTCAGCAGGCAAAACAATAAGAATCTTGGAAGCTGTTAAGGTGAATTGCAAGGAAAGAAGGGTCTATGAACAGGAAAATCCAAATAAGCAATGTTGTGACTGGGATTTTAAAATATAAGGTGGCTGTTAGACCAATTCTAAGGCCACCCAGTATCTTCCTGAAGAAGCCAATATCGAGAAGATTCTGAAAACTACTCAAATCACACTAGAGAAACCACTTAAGAAAGCATCCTCTCTTAATGAAGAGAGAAGCAGCGATACAAACTGATGATTTCCAGCTCTAATTTTTCCGACTTCTGGAAGTCAGATATCTTGATCTCAGTGATATGGCTCCATCTTTGATAAATGTAGACATTTGGATGAGAAGTCATATGTGAAGCTCGAAAATAGTTCATAAAAAATAACTGGATTTGGCTGTTTGAGGGAATGAAACTATACAGGTTTTCAAAAGTTTAATTGCTTTTCTGGCTGCATTCAATTTATTTAGGTTTACAATGGTTTAAGTTTATACAGCTATAAAAGGAAGTCTAAAGTCTGATGAAATACCTGTCAAAGAACATCAGTTATAGCTAATAACCCAACTAATTAATAGCAATCTACAGCCCATGACACCATTGATCCTCAGACATAAAAGTGGTTTGCACATGAATTAATGAAACATATTCAGTGAAAAATATTATCTGCATTTTATAGTGGGCAAATGGAGGCCTAGAGAGACTAAAGTGATTGCCATGGCAACAAAGATAATTTGTGTCAAGACGAGGAAAAGCACACAATTTTTTTTTACTGTCTTATGTAGCAGTCTCTTTTTAGAGTTTTTTTGTCTTTTCTGTATATTTGTTGTTTCTTTCCCGTCACTATCACATCTCTGCTGGCTTGTCTCAACTGCTTATTCCACACATTTGATAGGCATTTTCCAATTTGCAAGCCTTATATTAACAATTTTTTTCATTACATGTAATAAGATAATTTTATCTTTTGATTCTATTTGTGTTTTAAGGTTGCCTTGTAATGAGACATGACAAGATATTATTTAAGACATCTTAAAGCAGAAATAGCCTGCGCTCTCAACTGAGATATATGTATGTCCACAAAAGAGAACTAATATCAAGGGCTTTATCTTCCAGCAGCCAATTAGAATTAAGATATTTTTTCTTTGGAGAGGTACACTGGGTAAAACACTCCGCTATTTTTATTCAGGTTTTTAACGTTGGAATCAAGTTTTCAGTTGGCATGAACAGACATTGCTCCAGTGCAATCAATGGCACATAATGAAGCTCTGGTCCAGAGTAACCAAGTAAGTTTGTTATCCTACATATATTTCTGTAGATGGGTGTTCTTTCTTCATAAGCCCACCTATAAAAGGAAGGGATGTCCTGACCCTGTGAACTGCATGCTCTTGTCTTTAATACCTGGCAGCCATCAGACTGGCACTGTGGAGAGCTGAAGCAACAGCTCAGCATAATTTTACACGGCAATAATTTTCCATTGCACATCAGTCCTGCTCCACAAGAGGTTGCAGGCTGACTCACATACGTCAGCTTCAGCAGCCCTTCTGGCTTGCTGCTTCTCTTAGCCAGGGGTGTGGGTTACCACCAGGCTTTGAGCCAACACAGTCTTATCGATGCCTATGTGGCACCTGCATTAGAGCTACTGTAATTTGACTGCTTGGGATCTGCGTGTCGTCAGGACACCCAGACTGGCCAAATCCCACACGTGGGATCTGTTTTACCATTGGGTTCCTTCAGTTAAAACTAGTGAAATACCAAAAGAAAATTATCTTTTAGTACTAAGACGCTAGTTCCTCTCTGCATTTCCTTAGGTTTATGTAGCTGCACTTGCATTAATTTCTGTAAAGCAATTAATGGCCTTCTGTGATTTACAAACTGTATTTGCCATGTCATGTTTTTGAGTGAAGGTCTATTGCAGATTTCAAAAGTCAGAGTTCTGCATACTAGCACTCCTCACTGTTTTAAAATTTCAAGGAAAAGGCAGCTGAGCAAATATATTTGGGATTTAAGATAAGGTAAGGGGTTTTAGAAGCATCTAGGTGACTGAAGTGCACACATCTCATTGACAGGAGCAATAGCAATGAGTTTTCATTCAAAAGTGTGAGAGCCGAGTACAGGGTGTGAGGGCAACCACTTTTTCCTCCTCCTTTCAAACTCAGGAGCGTTAATGTTCCATGTAAAGTCTTGCCAGCCCTCTGCACTTCACACAGACCTGGTCACTCTGACTCAAGAAAAAAGTAAGCTTGGAGAAAAGTGCAAAGAAGGGCAACTAGTGACATGAGGGGAAAGGAGAGCCTGCTGTGCAAAAGGAGAGAGATATTGTGACTTACCAAAAGAGGTTCAGGAAAGTGCTAATTCATGCTCAAGAATAAATTGGGTGGATAAACACTGTAGGAAGAAAAAGAACTGTTTAAGCTCAAGAAAATAACGGATGATCTGCATTGTGCATGCACATTCAAGCTGGAAAGTGGAACGTTTCCAACAATAAGAGGACGGAGTTTCTATTTCCAGGGGAAAGAAACCAACTGCGGTAGAGTTTTTTGAACACAATGGAGCTTGATCAGTCCATGACTTAGTTGCCTGCAGCAGCAATCCCTGCCAGGACTGTGTTTCTTTGAAGTAAAACAGCTCTGTTGCAAGGATCAGGGATAATTAACTGAACACGGTGGAAGTGTCTTATATAGTAGAACACATTCTGCCCCCAGCTATGCTCAGAAGTGAACAAATAGGGGTAAGTGGATTGTCCTGTTCGCAATGTTGTGTCAGTGTTTCACCTAGGCGTGAAAGAACTGACCTTCCCATTGTGAGCCCTGATGAGTTCCTGAATTCATTGTATCTATCTAGAGAAAAAATCATCTAAACATTCAAATAATATGGGAACTTACATACCCATAACTTTACAGTTATATAGTTACTATGGTTATACAGTTACGCTATGCATGAAGTTATGTGTATAGGCAAGACTGTGGGCCTAAGGTTATATACATAAATATGTAATAGTGGACATTTAACAGCAGATATCTAAAATACATAATAGAATGAGGTTTTTTGCTTGTTCTTCACTTGCTACCCCTTTTCTTTCCTTTTGTATCCACCTCATGCTTTTTATTGAATACTTTACTTAGCTCCTGTGTTCAGGAAAAAAGCTTGTTCATGTGCTCCTGTAGTGACAAAAACATTACCTGATTTTTTTCTGAGACTGACAGGCTTCTCGTGTATCTTCCAGGCTATCTTTGGCATTCCGCTTTTGCTCCCTTTTATTTGGCCTTTCTAGGGTTTTTTCTCCTGTTATGTTTGCTATTTCTGTCCTTTCATGCTGTTAGTCTCTTTTCATTCTAGGTGTTGAAAAAAGTACAACACAAGGAACATCCCACCAGGGTAACTGAGACCTAAGTGCCGAAAGATGACCTTCTTCTTCTTGGTGGAATATCCCTTTTCCAGTACTTTTCTTTCCAAATAGTCTCTTCCTTCCCGTTCCTATTGTGAAAGTTCATATTGCTGTTCCTCCATTATCTTTCCTCTCTGTTGGATGACTCACTCTTTTTTTCCTCTTTTTGACTGTTACTCTACTCCTTCTGACTCAGTGTACAGCCTGAATACAATTTTGCTAGTATCTGTTGCTGAGGTTGGATTCAACACCCTTATTCATTCAGTGAAGTTTCCTTCATATCAGAGACATTCTTCTGTGGGAACATAACAAATGTGTGCTGCCTGCCTGCTGCAGAATCTCAATGCCGTGGATTTATAGCAAAGAATTTATGTGAATAACTGTGTCGCTTTACTCTTTAAATATGGGGGATCCCATTTTAAATATAATACCATGTTCAATGGTATTGCAGGTTTAGTAGAGACAAACTCCCAATTCTTAATTACGTAAAACTTATTAATTTATAGACACTTCATTTACAAACACACTCTGCTTTGAAGGCTGACCTTCCCCAAAAAGTAAGCTTTTGGGGGAGATTTAGATGTTGTAGTGTAATTTTGTAACTAATTATGATACATGAAAACTACATGAGTATGGTTAAACATGCATGCCCAGTCTAATGGTTAAATTCTGACAGCATACTGCAGAAAAGTCTTGGCGACTAAGATACTCTCTTTTCTTCTGGGGTTATGTTGGGCAAGGGTTGATTTCAGTGGAGCTACGGCAACGCAGACTCGTGTCATGTCGGGATGAATAAGGGCTGTTGGTTTACTCTGAATGTGTAAACTGCTGTAGGCATTGCGCTGCTGCTGCAACAACAATTAATATTTGGAAAGGAAACACGAAGAAACTCTAAGCTGGTAGCTGGTTAACCATGTTAGAAATCTAAGGCAGCCCCCTCGTGGCCATTTATGTTTTGAAGCAATTGTTTCAAAAACCGTTTAAAAATAGCCATTGTTTGGAGGAGACATGAATCCTTCCCGATTTAAAATTTCTACTGTGTACCGTTACACTTGTTAAAGGTGTTGATAACACCAACAACCTGTGGTGCTAATACAGGTCAAAACCAGTTTTTGTGTGGTATTGATCTGACATGACTGAATTGCCAGGAGCAGCTCTCTGAAGCCTGGCCTACAGCGGCAATCCCACACACCTGGCCTCAGCGTTGGCAGAGGAACGTTACGTGAACCGATGTGTCCTACCCCAAATCTGCGTGGCTGTCTTCTGTCACAGGACACTGATCCTGTTTCTTTTGAACTATGTTGCACAGAGGGTTGCTTACTCTTCCTGAAGCATCTTGAATTTTTTTTTCTTCCTTTAGTTCCTGTCTGTCCCCAGATCCTGTAATGACCCGCACTCACCTCGTCTTCGCTAAATATCTGCTCTAATAACATCTAATAACGTCTAATAACGTCTTCCAACTGCTTAGCTCAACCTTACTTACATCATTTTGACTTTAATCCTTATTGGCACTTGTGGTAACAGAGCTCAAAACACGAACAGTGGCTTGAAGAGAAAAGCTGGGTTGTGAAACAGATCGTGAAGAGATGGCAAGACAGAAATGGGAGATGGTAATGTGAAGATGGATGAGACACAAAATCGAAAGCACTGAGAAATTCGGAGGGGAAAAAACCGTGCTTTAAATTTTGATCAGGTGCCTTCTCTGTAGCAACTGGTCAGAGCTAAAAGCGAAGCGTGTCTTCCTGGAGCGAGGTGAAGAAGTCGTTCAGTGAATTCCGTTTTGTTTTTCTGGCGCGGGGCAGGAGACTGTGGGGTTTGTTTACATTTCTGCGGCCGCGCCTGACCGACGCTCCCCCGGGCGCGGCGGCAGCACCCCTCTAGGGCCAGAAACGCCTCCGGGAGCGAGCCCCCGTTTTGAAGGGGCGCTGCCCGTCCTGCCGGCGCTCCTGTCTCGTCTAGTAAGGACGGACCCAATGCATCGGGTGGGTTATGACTGACAGGTGCAAGTTTTTAAGCATTCTTTTCCGTTTCCGACCTCTCCGGCTGCCACCCTGCTCCAGAGGAAGCCCGGCCAGCCCTATGGAAAACGCGAGCGTACCGGTCACAGTCATCCCCGCCGCCGGGCACAACTGCGGGTAAGGGCAACAGCCGGCGGGGCAGCGCCGCAGCCCCGCACCCGACCATCGGGGACGGGCCCGCGGGCGCTGCCGCACCAGCCCACCCCGGCAGATGCGGCGGCACCGCGGCCCAGCCCCGGCGCGGCCCGCCCTCCCGTTGCGGCCGGAGCGGGCCGTGGCTGCCGCTAGCCAATCAGGGCGGCCGCTGGCGGTGACGTGGCGGAGCGTTAGCTGCCGGGAAGTTTGAAATTTCGGCGGGCGGAGGCGCGCGGGCAGCATGGCCGAGCCGGGGCTGCCGGAGAGCGCGGCGGCGGCGGCGGCGCCGGCGCCGCAGGGGGGAGGCCAGGCCGCGCTGCCGGCCGTGAGCAGCGCTGGCCTACAGGAGCGCGCCGAGGAGGCGAAGCCAGGTAGGGGCTCCCTGTCCCGAAGGCGCGGGGCCGCCTACGGCCGGGCGCGCCCCGCTTCCGCCGCCGCTCGGAGAGGGAGAGGCGAGCCGCCGGAGGGCCGCTGGCGCCGCCCGCCCCGCGTTAGGGCAGCGCAGGCGGGGACGCGCGGTTTGCCCGGGGCGGCTCTGCAGCTGCGGAAGCCGACGGTGGAGGCTGCGGCTGCAGCGGGGCGAGGGGCTGCGAGATCAGACCGGGCTGCTCAGAGCTGCTCCGGCCGGGGCTCGAGTACCTCCGCCGACAGAGAGCGCACGGCCTCCCCGGGCAGCCTGTGCTGCTGCTTGGCCGCCCTCGCGGGGAAGGTGTCTCCTGTGTCCGGCCCGACCGCTGCCGGCGCCGGTGCGGAGGCTGCGGCGCCCAGGGCCGTCCCCCGGCAGTGGCTCCGCGCTCCCCGGCTCGTAAGCCTGCTGGTGCGCGGGGTGGGACCGGGCTGGGAATGGTGCCCTGCGAGGGATCACACAGGGATGGCTTTGGAAATAAACACAGTAACGTGAAATACTTTTTTTTTCTTTTGATTATGAACTTATGGTGTGTGTCTCAGGTGCATACCACAGGCGTTTAAATCAGTGTCCAGGAACATGTACGTGTTTGAAACACTGACAGAGGCAAAAAACGCTTTCCTGGAAGTGACCCCCCTGCCCTCTGCCTTAATAGCACAATATTGGGTGCTTTTAGTATCTATTGAGTATCTTTGCGTAGTGCCAGGTCATTACTGGTATGTGGTTATAGGCTTGCAGTTTGTAAACAAAGAGCAAGCTAAATTAAACAGCTTGTTCTGGAACGTATGCTGTGCTCTGGAGTTCATAGTGTGGCTTGTACAGAGTCCTGCTGTCGCAGTTGCTGGATTCGATGATGGGTGTGTGGGGAAAAAAATTCTTATTTACAGTGTACATGTAACACTGATACAGTTCTACAGGAATCTTTAAAAATATTTCATAAATCATACTTGATGATTAAAATCGCCTTTTCATTTCCCTTCTTTACATGTTATTACAGTGGTTCTGCTACGAAGAAAAGTTATATTGTCTAAGCACTGGCAATTGGCTTATACACTGGTTCTGATTTTTGTTTTGTTGATTGAGTTTGGCCCCAGATATGTAAGAACTTTAACAAATTTAAGCTCAAAACTGCTAGCTTTCATAACACATCCTGAAATGTAAGGGATGTGTTAGAAATAAAATGTGATTTTTTTTTTTTCTTTTTTAGGTATATAGTAAAGGTCAGACCGTAGTCTAATGAAAATGTAGAGGCCTATGGATTTTTAAAGAGGGTGTCTTGAGCTGTTAGATTAACAAAAAAAAACCCCAACCCTGAAACATCATCACCCTTGGTTTACTACAGTCATCTCTCCAATATTTTCTGAACTTATGGATGACCAGGCCTGAGCGATACTGTGAGACCAACAGCAACTGAGTTCACTGAGTTTGTAATGAGAACACAAGTAGAGACACTTTTTTGGAGACTACTAAAGGGGTGCTATCATTGCATCGAGCCCTTCAAAGCAGAGATTCAGCCAATGGCCATTTAAGTGGGCTAAAAGTTACAACACTGTCTCCCTTCTGTCTAAATATGTTGCTTGGAATTTCCATGGAGACATCAGGTGTGGAGACTTTTGTATTTGTTAGTTTGTTAAAAGACAAAAAGAATACTTGTACTGAAGAACAGGAAAAGATTTAAGAGAAGGAAAGGGCAACTATGAAAACACATCTTTAGCTGAGACTAGTATCTGCAGTTTTATTATGTGTCTTATATTTTGCTCTTTGATCACAGTAATCCTGTGCATTATTTTGGATCAGTTGTGTGTGGGATCAGCTCGTTTTATACATGCCCCAAAATCATTTGGATTATTGCTTGATATCACATCTGGTGATAAGGGCAGTGTACTAACAAGGCATAATGTGTACATGAATGGTAATGTATTGGCTAAAGGATTGTAGATCTTACATATAGAACAAAGTAAATTAGCAGCTCAGGGCAGGTGGCAACAAATAGGGAGATCTTCTTTTGGGACAGGGTAAATAGTCTGAAAAAGAGAGCAAGTAACCAAGTAAGATAGTCTCTTCACCAAGGACAATTTAAGATGTGTTGTAGAAAACAGGTTCACGATAGATCTTGGGCTGAACAGGAACTCTTTGGGAATAGAGGAGGGAGTGATGATTGCATTGAACTGACAGTTTGTGGGGTTTGCTTTGTTCCCACTCCTCTCCCCAGATCTGTTCCAGGAAGGTGATGATTCCTGTAGTGATTATGGCAGTCGTGACAAACCAGGGACTGCTTTAGGAAGGACTGTGCCAGATGGGAATGTGCTTTTTCCAGATATTTTTCACACAGATCATCTTTTGTTTTACGAGCGATTTAAAGCTTACCAGGATTACATCTTGGGTAAGTAATTTCTTAGTAGAAAAATAACACGGAGTCAGGTTTCTTGTAGTGACTGTTTAAATGATCCAGTTTAAATGGAGTCAATTCCTTATTAAACTGTGAGATGCTCTTAATAACAGGGACTAGAAAAGATGTAGTGTACTGCCATCGCTTATGCTATAACCTCGGCTGCTCTAGCTGGTGGACCAGGAGACAATGGTTTTAGTATAAGTAAATAAAATCTGAATGATTGAAAGGAAAAGGTGCTAATACTGGAATCTGTGCCTTGTTTTAACTGACCTTACTAGAACTTTTTTGTGTGTAGTGAGATTGTTTAAGATAAGGCACAGGTTAGCTGTTTAATACCACTGACACTGAAACCTTCAGTACCTGGAAGGTTGAGTACTGGATCTCTTCTTCCAGAGAAGCACAAAACGGGTGACTCTCCAGCTCTCTCAGTACTGAGGGAGACAGCAAAAATGCTTATGGTTATCATGAGCAAAACACAATGAAGTTCAACTTTAGATGGGGTAGAGGAACATTTCAACTGTGTTGACTTTAATTTTCCAATGATCTGGAGGACTTTTCTTTCTTTCCTTGCATAAATGTACTGTCTTCAATGTCTTTTTAGCTGACTGCAAAGCTTCTGAGGTGAAAGAATTCACAGCTGAGTACCTGGAGAAGGTCCTTGAACCATCTGGATGGCAGGCAGTCTGGCGCACTAATGTGTTTGAGGTCCTTGTTGAGGTAAATGGAATGCAGTTGCTCAGGCATTTGTCTCCAACTAACATCATTTACCTCTGTAACAGACAGATCATTTATCTATGAAGTTTATGAGCTGGTAGAAAATAGTAATGTTTTCATATCTAATTGCCCGTGATGGCTAGAGCAATCGGAATTTTTTCAAAGGCCTCCTTGCTTGAAACTGGAAGGGGGAACACCAAGTCAGTGCGAGTGAGCCATGAGGTAGAACTCTGTGGGCACAGAGGGAATAAGTACTTGGTCCAGAGCTGGCTCTTGTAATGCAGTCTTTTCAAATATCGGGCTCTGATCTTTTGTCATTTTTTTATCAGTAAAATTCTTCCTTTTAACGTTGGTACTAACAGTAGCTCTTCCGCATTTCATACTCCTGTCATAGACCCACTGAGGATTCCTGGTTTGGGATACTCCTTTTCTAGGTCTCTCAATGTCCAAGTCATACATCTTCGTGCAAACCTTGGATGTTCAAACTTGCAGTTCCATTACATGTTTGAAGAGGGCAAAACTTTGTACCCCCTCAACTTTTTTTTTTAACAAAACAAAAAAACAGAATAGGGAAGCAGCTTCCTGGTCTTGTATGAGTATTGAGGGATTTGAATGAAGTTTTGAATGTGGAAAAGGCTCTAGGTGTGTGGTTATGAGAAGCTTAATTCTGGGGTTATCACTTCAGCTGAATAGATTGCCTTCACTGTACTATGCAACGTGCATTGGTTTGTGTGGGTCAACTGGCACTTGCAGTATGGCCTGCTGACTTACGCGCGTCATGTTAGCCTTCCTCAGCTGTACCTAAGGTCTGAGAAATCTTAAGAGCTATTCATTCCAACAGGTTGTTGATGTGGAATACGCAGCTCTGAAAGCAGTTGTGCAACTCAGCGACCCTTTCTTGTGCGAGTCACGGGATAGCACCTTTACCTTGGAGTGCATGCAGGAACTGTTGGAGCTGAAGGAGCGTCAGATACCACTGCAGGAGCTGTGGGTTGTGTATGATGAGTCAGGAGAGTTTGACCAGACAGCACTAGCCGTAGAGCATGTCAGGTAGGAAAATGCTCAAGGCTTAATTTTTGTCTTGAACAAATATACTCCAATGGGAGGTGCCCTGAGTTCTTGTGGTCATGCTGGCAGCTCCACAAGCCAAGCTTTCCAAAGTAAATCTGATGACTGGTACTATGAGCAGACTGCTTACAAAGAAAATCTGTGGTGTCCTCTGCAGCTACAGGTAATCACACAATCACAAGGTTAGCTGCAGCTTATTGTCAGTCTGCTTTCTCTGTCAAAAGGGGACAAAAAAAAATTTGTGTTGCTTTCCCCCTCTTCTCCACCCCAGATTTCCTTGGGCTGTATCACCTTGCTGTCTCTAGCGCAGTGTTCCTTTCTCTTCTATAACATTTTGGTGGATGTTTCCTTTTTTTTTGTCCCGTTCTTCTTTTTTCTGTATTTTGCCTCCTCCCCTAAATTTGCTTTTTATTCTTCAGGTGTCTGTTCACATCTTACTCCTTCTATTTTCTTTTCCTTTGTCATCTCTCTGTCTCTGTTCCATCTCCCTTACTTTCATGTACTACATGCTGTTTGAAAGCTGTCTACAAATAGGCAGTAGAACTGGATGAAAAACCTAAAATAGGAGGAATGACCTGTCTAGAAAGTGGGCTGTTTCAGAAGTGGTGGGTGTGGGAGGAAAAGGGGAGAAGAGACACATTCTGTTGGGAATTACTCAGTAGCAGAGATCTAAGCTTGAATGATGGAGGTGACAAACTCATTGTCAAAAAGAAAGCTTAGCTGAAGGATGCCTGCCCAAAACCAAACAACCAAAAAGCCTCAGGATCTTAAGAGTGTAAGTCTTGTTTTCAAATCTAGTTTTTAGCTGTTCACTCTCTTTTGAGGAAAGTGGGACTCAGGCTATTAGGAATTTTGAACTTAGATACACACAATAAAACTCTTTATGCAGGTAAACAACAGACAAGAAAGATAACTTCTGTGTATACTAAATAGTTTACAGGACAGTAACATGGAACTGGAGAGAGGTGATGCTTTGAGATGAATTCTCAAATTGGTTACATTTGTTTCCAGTGCTGTTGTCTCTGCTCAGGTAAACGTGGCCTCCTTTGTGTGATTAAATGCTTACTTTGCTTCAAAAGGTTCTTCTATCAGTGCATCTGGAGGACCTGGGATGAGGAGGAGGAGGATGAATTTGATTACTTTGTGCGATGTGTTGAGCCTCGACTGAGACTGTAAGTGCAACACCTTTGACATTATTAGGGTAGAATAGTGACACACAACTAGATTTTTAAAAAAAACCCTGTTCACTAATAAATCAAAGCAAGTTTGTTCTAACGGCATTCACTGTCTGATGATCAAAATATTGTATGGAAAGAGCGTGCAACTGAGGTTGCCACTTGATTTCTGAACCCTCAGTTTTTCCCTGTAGTCCTTGACCTTCCATCAGATGGCGCTCCAAACCCAGCTATAGCCTCCTTCAAGTTGCAGGCGTATGAATTGTAATCCTAATTAAAGCTAGTGTGGGATGCTCTGATACCTCTGGGCATAGAATAAGAACCAGAATGGAACTGAATGTAAACAAAAACTTGTAAATTGGTCATGCTGAAGGAGGAACGTGTGTGTTTCTTTCCCTAGCGGGATTAGTCGGGATTAGGTTTTCTGAAGGTGGGTTTTTAATGCTGTCCTGCCCTATGGAACTGAAGCAGTGCACAAGGACACAATCTGGGTATGTTTTTGAGGGTGCTAACTAACCAAAGCACACCATATAAAACATACCTGGAACAAATAATTGAAAAGTGATTTTTACTGTAGGTTTTCCCCTGAAATTTGATGCACTATCTTTTTCTTAAGTCTTTCATGAGAGTTATCTTTCAGTTCCTTTTCTTTACTTATAACTTAGTGTCATGAGTATCCAGAAGTTTGTGTGTCATTCAGATCCAGGTTTGATACTGCTATGATGCTGGGGAACTACATCAGTGAATATTTATAACCTACCCTGAAATGCTATTTAGAATATGGCATTACATGTGCTAGAATATAGCATATAGCGTGTGCTTTACAAAGGAAATTAGTATAATTACCTACATTGTAAAGGTGGCTGCAGGCCTCTCTTTTAAACAGGACACAATGTGACATTAGAGGACTCTGATATGCCTGTATTTTGCTGAGATCATACAAATTAGGAGGAAATGTTATATATGGAAATTGTATGTGTTTCTGAAGTGTTTATGCTTGCATGCTCCAGCAAATGGCTATTCTGTTGAGTTTTTGGAGCCTTATGGAGACTTTGCATGGAATGACACCAAAATGCAATGATGTGCCACGGGATAATGTTTTTATTATTTTTTTAACACTGTGTGTGGCCTTACAGCCATTTTAGCGAGAATCCAAAATGCTTAAACAATGTCTTCAAGCAGAAAAGTAAATGTTATCCTTTCTTATTCTCCCATACCACACTTGATACAAAGCCTGTCCTCCAAGCTACACTGATGTTGGTGCTATCCTGTGTTGTGATCTGACACTGATGTGTCAGATCAAAATAACAATAATCTTCAATGCATGGAAACACATGATGCTTTAAACTTTTCAGGTCTCTGGTGTGCGCTGTTCTAATGAGAACAGAGAGTACCTTTACACTGCATGTTAGGTTGTACTAGTCTTCTGAGGCAGGTAAAGCTGTATGAACTGTTTAACTAAAGCTTGAAAAAGCAAGACAGTTTTATGCACTTTCATAGTGACCAGCTCTAAAATGTAGAGGATGCATTTCAGGACCATATTATGTACAACATTCAGTTTCCTTCAAATATTTTATATTTCTATATTGCTATAAATTCTTCTGCTGCTAATCGTGCTGCATTGACTTACTCTGTTGCCTCTGATAACCCCATTGCCAAAATTTTGTGAGGCTTTTTGTGTTTCTGTACACCCTGTTTATTGGAACTCTATAGATGTTGACTGCTCTGACTATAAATTTTCCTGCTCTTTGCAGCATGCTTTAAGTGCACCCTTTAAAGAACCTCTGAAAGTTGAGGGAACATCTTTGTCCTTATTTCATGTAGCCTCTTGAATAGAGCTATTTATACTGTGTTCAGTTGGTTCCCTACAAAAATGTTGTGAGATAATTAAATCTTGTTTTATTTGTATCGTTAATTGCTGTCCAGCTTTTTTGTAGTGACCATGATTGGTCCTGCATGATTGGCCCTGGAGTTCTTGGCACCGTCTAGCTGGCAGATGTCCTCATCTTTCCGACTTTGGCAGTGCAACTTTGGGCTGGCATTTTCTGGCCTGCAGTTTCATTTGCAGAGGATACTCTTGGGATAGTGCAAAACTTATTATGCAGTGCCTTCACATCTTCATCTGGTGCTGATAATGCCTTTCTTATTCATTCTGTGTTTTGGTCCAGGTAGTTGTTTAGATTGTTGCTAATAAAGACTTCACATTATAGGATTTTTCTTCTATTTCAGATATGATTTTCTCAGTTTTCTAATAAATGCTTAAAAATATACTAATTTTTATGTCTAATTACCTACCGGTTTTTATAGCTGTGCTTATGCCTTTGTTGTAGAGTGAGTTTCTCATAATTTTGTATAGTCTTTCAAGGTGGATGGGCAACTATTTAGAAAGTAATATGTTTGTGTCTGTTCAGATTTTTGGTTTTGCTGCTTGCAAAAAAAATTGAGCAGTGTTGATATAGACTGTGGAGAATCTTGACTAGAGTACTGATGCAGAACTCCTCAGGTTCTCTCCAGGTTTGTATTTGATTTTTCAAAATTGTAAATGCAAAATATACTGACCCCTTGCTCTGAATTGCAGGCATTATGACATCCTTGAACACCGTGTGCCTTCTGGGCTTGTAGCTGATTACCAGAACTTGTTGTCTCAATGTGAAGAGCTTTACAGGAAGTTTTTAAATGTGAGGAACAGCATATCAAGCAGTGATTCGGACTCAGAAGTAGAAAATGTCTCCATGGTGGAAGGACTAAAATTGTATGAGAAAATAGAGCACTTAAAACAAAAGCTAAAACTAATTGAGAATCCTCTGCTGAGGTACTTGGTGGGTTTGTGCAAGGAGGAGGGCCATATGGGAAACTATACATGGACATCTTTACTGAAGAAAGAACTGATGGCTTTGTTGCTCTTGGTTTAGGTATGTGTTTGGTTACCAAAAATACAGTGGTCTCCAAGCTAAAGGACTGAGACCAACGGGTACCAAGATCACGCATGTTGTATCCTCAACCATGATGGCAAGTCTGCTGCAGTCATTGATAAGGGACAAACTTTGCCCTGAATCTTGTGGTGAAGAACTAGAAATACAGGTACAGTAAACAGGAATTGTCTGTCTGCTAATACTTTTTTCTCCTCAAGAAACAATGTGGAAGAATAAGTTAATTTATCATCTGCAAGATACTACATTTGCACAGTGTTATTTTTTTGTCAGTTCAAAAAAGCACTGTAATTTAAACAATAAATGGTACGACTGGATGAAACAAATAATTATTCTAATTCATTTGTGTCTGCTGAGTACTGTATACAAGCAGTTCCCTTCCTGTGTGTAGAAAATAATGAGATAAACCTTCTGTAATAATTCTACAATGAAACATGGTAAGGCATAATACTTATATGTAGTTTTGAAATACCTGTGTCTTTTGATGCTACTGATAATGATCTAGAGTTTGAAGAAAGAAATGTCATTCTGTTGCTTTGGTTCTGTGTAGAAGATACATTTATCTTAAAGCAGTTATGTTTAGTTTTAGTGAATTCAGACAGGACTTACCACTTCAGCAGTTAAGAACAGTCTGGACTCCTTGGGCCCAAATGGAATTGCTTGCTGTATTCTGATCAAATTCCTGAATTACAGATGGCCAAAATGGAGCCACAGGGAACGTCCTGGATCAACTTTTGGGCTATAAATCAGATTTTCTGACTTGGCAATCGAAAAATGCTCTCACTATGCTTACCCTGGAATTTGCTGGGAAGCAATAAATGTGCAATTTTTCTGTACTATTTGTTATCCTTCAATACAGAATCCCTCAGTAATATTTGTGAAGGATATCAGCCTGCACTCTTTGGGCAAGAAAAAGGACCATGTGGACCCCATATTTGCCACTGTAATATCTGAACTCTATTTTGGGGTGACTTGCACCAGGAGCGAAGGGTTGCGTCAGTGTTCAGACCAGCTCAAATCTAGTTGCCGAGTTGTTTGTGTTTTTTATTTTCTTTACCTTCTGTCATCTATTTCTTCAGTAATACATGGCAAGTCACTTGAGGCACAATTCAAATGTTGGCCTGGAACCAAGGCCATATTGAGGTTTGCTTTCTGGTGCATATGCTCTTCAATCTGTGTCTCTGTCCCACTTTTCTCGTGGGGGAATGGACATGACACAAACATCAAAGGAATGTTTTAAGGCTGTTTTTGTCCAGAGAGTGCTATGATTCTTGAATTCAAAGTAGAAATTGTGTATTATTGGTGCCATTAAAAAGGGTTTCTTTTAAGCAAAAGCAGCAACATTTAATTGAAAAGCAAGCTTTAGAGGGCATAAATGCATCCATTTTTATAGCATTCTTCAGGAGCTGATTATATTGTTTGTCTTTTACAGTTTCACAGTGATCCACTGGCAGCTGTAAATGCCTGTTACGAAGGAGACACAGTCATCATCTGTCCTGGTCATTATGTTGTAGACGGCGTGTTCTGCATTGCCGATTCAGTTGAACTAGAAGGTAGAAGGTTTGCTAGCATAAAGGGCCTTAAAACAAAGTAAACTGAATGTATTAAACTAGCTCTGCATAAGGATTTACTTTTTGTGAAGTTTGGTGGGAGCATTTGCTTTTTTCTTCAAAGGGTTCCTATTCTGCTTGTAGAGCCATGTCTAATGCAGGATGGAGTAAGCTGTTTCATTAGCCATAGTTACTTCTGCAAATAAACTGCAAATTCTGTTGATTAATTTTTCATTTCCTCCTAACTATTTGTTTGGATAAATCCTGATTATGTAGATAATAGACAGGATTCAACAGAAACATGAGGAACTTAATTTTTTTTAATCTAGGAAGCACAAAAGTGATTCTGAGAGGCTTCAGTTTTTAGAGCCAGTAACTTAAGAGTACTTGAGAGATGTCCTTGCTCTTCTTTGCATGTCCTAATCTGCTTCAGAGGTATATTCTGAGACTCACTGCCAGTACAGCACTGGTAAATACAGAGGGGAAAGAGCCAAGTGCTATTAGAATTTAGTTTATGGCACTTATTGCAGGTATGCAATGTGTGTGTGGGCTACCAATGTGAATCTGCATTATGTGAAGTGCATGGGTAGAGGAGGGAGCTGTTGATGTAACGTGTATTTATTCTGTAGAAACAGGCACAGCATATGTGATTCCATTTTTCTTGCAAAATATTTGTGTTTGAAATACTTCTGCCTTGTCTAGGACATTTTACTCTCTCTTCCTCACAATTCTTGATTTCTCAGTGTAATCCCTCTGCTTTAGGCATGCATACTCTGTTGCAGTGTAATAGTCTGTATATCACTGGGGCTTGTGCAGCTGTTCAGATACTTATTTAGCTGCATTTTTATCTTGTCAAAACTTCTTAATGGGAAGAAGGCTGGGAGTTTAATTTCCTGCTGTTCTGGACTTTATTTTTCTTGCCACCCTTGTTTTATGAGTGTCATTTTCTTTCTCACCCTTCTCTTGTGAATGTTTGATTTATAGAGATGTGCATGCTGCTAGACAATGCACCTGCAGGATAAAGGACCTTAAAGTGCTTTATTTATCCGCAAGAATGACATTGTTCTAAAATTGTGTGGGGTGGTACGTATTGCTTTTCTAGCTTTGAGGAAACAGTAATACAAATGGTGCAATAGCACACCCATTAAAGGATGAGCTGCTCTATTTTAAGGAGCAAGGCATATAAATATGTATCTTTAGTACAAACCACTCTCTGAATAATGAGTGCGTGTCAGGGTATTTAATCTTCTTATAAGGACTCCTGTTAGAGAAGTTTTTATAGCAATAGTAGCAGCCAAAAACGTTTGAAGTAGGAGCATCAAGAAAAAATTTGCTGGCACTAATCTGAGCAACTGGCTGTTTTGGTGGCTTTCTTGGGATGAAGGGGTGACTCATCAAACATATAATGTCACTTTGCTTAGTAGAGCTTTTACTTTTTTTCCAGCCACTGTGCAAGTAAGTACTAAGGTTGAAAGTATGAGGATTAGTAAGTCAGGGATAAATAAAGACTAAATAAGGTTAAAGCAGTAGCAGCTGCAGGAAATCGTGGTAAGGATAACTTTTACACTTGATAAAAATGTGTAGCAAAGGCACCTAAGAACTTGCCTCCTGCTTGTACAGTAGTTGCTCAAGCTGGGTCAGAACCTGTAGCATCAGCCCATCTAGTATCTGTGCTCAGTGTTACTGGATGACAATTGCCTTTAGCTCCTGTGGAGTCACTTCGCTTACAGGCAGGGCGTACAGCCGTGACCATGCTGTGCATCGAACACCACTGGACAGCACAGGACTCTTTCCTTCTCTATCCCCTGTCTTGTCACGGGCTTCCTTCTTACTGCTAGAGCTGCTGCTTCGGAGGTGAAGTGTAAAGCAAGCTAAAAGCATGGTTAGAAAAACTGCAGGTAGTCTGTAGGACAGTTATTCCTAAAACTCTTTGCCTTGCATAATAACATCTTTCTCTAGTGGTGTGAAGTTAAACTAGGTCTGCCGCTTGTTGTCCTGTGGTGGTCTCTTTTTTTATGTACTGGAAGTAAACCATGCCACCTCCTCCCCAGGGGTGACCATAAATCAGTAGCAGTGGGAAAAGACTTCTAGATAGTCTAGTGTGTTGAAGTATCAATCACTTAACTTTGCATTAAATCTGCTGTCTTTAAAACTTTCTGCCAACACTTGTTCAAAGGTTTTTTCCTTTTTTTAACCTTTCTACTTGCACATTACAGTATTTATTTATGTACTTGGTTAAAAGCTAGCATCTTGCTCAGGCACTTCTTATCTGAGTTCGTGCGTGCTTTCAGAAAATGATAGGACTCATGCTGCTTTAATAGACGTTGCATTATTGCTTTCCTTATCATGATTCTTGTCAGTGACAAGCAATAAAAGCTTTACATGCTCATAAATTTCCCTGTAAGTGGTTGAATGCTGACAACTGTGGATGGCTTAGTAAATCAATGTTGGCATATGCTTGTGAAAGTTTCTTTTTAATCTGAATTAATCTGGAAGCCCACGTAACACAGGAACATTAAATTTTGACCCAAGTTTCATTTAAATAGGGAAGCTGAGTGAAGCTTACTAACAACATGAAGTCCTTTGCACTTGCTTCCTTGTGTTGTGGTGGTGACTGCTTTTTCCCCTCATGATCTTGGGAACCTCTGCCTGCTCTAGTGAACTTCTGTACTTTCAAAGCAGACTGCAGTTGCCCGTGTGTTCTTGGTTACTGCATATCCCTGCTCTGTTGTAACTTTCGGGAGTGAGAACTTTGGCCTTGGTAAATGTGAGCTCAGTTACCCTTTTGTTCGACTGTCTAAAATAACTTCGCATTTTATTGTGTGCCATTCAAGTAAGGTAACTTCTGAGTTTGGTTTTGAGTGGCTGTATCTTGGTATGGTAGGGATGTAAGGTGTAGCCTGGCCACTGGGTGGAAAATCCTATTCAAGATACTAGACCTCAAGTTTTAAACCTTCATATTTAATTTAAATGTCTGTTATGTACTGAGCACCTGCCTGTTACCAGTTATTCATCAAACCTGTGCCTTTCACCTCTGCTTTAAGGCTACGGCCTACCAGATGATATCGTGATAGAAAAACGAGGGAAAGGAGACAACTTTGTTGACTGTACAGGAGCCAATATAAGGATCTCCAGCTTGAAGTTAGTGCAACATGATGCTGTGGAGGGGATTTTAAGTAAGTATAAAAGTGTCTTGAGCTTTTTGTGAATCTTTCATAATTTACTGTTAGAATGAAAGCTGGGACCCAGTGTTAGAGTTTACTAGTTTCAACAAAATGTTGTAGAGAGGAGCCCTACAGGTATACATATCAAGGCTTCCCCTTTTTTTAAACTTGCTTATAATGTGGACATCAAAATAACTTCTACTCTTTTTACTTTCAACCTATTGTGGTTCTTGCGTTTTATTCTTATATTTGGATGAGATCGTTTGACTTGATCATTATTCTGCTGTTAAGGCAACCTGACTCTGACTGTTGCACAGCCTACCAGGCTTCCTAGGCTACCTGGAAAAGGTAGCCTACCTTCCAGGCTACCTGGAAAAGGAGATAATTCCTCTTTCCACAAAAGAAACCCCATGGCACTATTCAGCTGTAGTTGAACCCAGCCAGCTCTCCCTGAGGAATGGCATGGGCTGCTGAAGTAGTGTACAGCTTTGCTGACAGCACGTTCAAACGGAGGCTCAAATAATCCTAAATTGTATCGAATAAGTTTATTGGCCATGGCCTTCTGTCTTTGCAGAAGGTGCTAATTAATACTTAGCCTCAACAAACATTTGGTTTTAAACATGTTAAAAAGTTTATTAACACCTGTGTTCAAAACTGTCTTAGGAATGTAATGAAAAGAATAGTTGCTGTCACTTTCAAAAAAAAAAAAAAAAGCCAAAAACCCTCTAAGACAAATCTTTGACTAGCGCTCCCTTGCAGCAGTGTTCCTGTTTATACTAGAAAAATAGCATGTGTTCAAACCATGCATGAGCAGATCAGTAAAATTAACCTGAAGTGGATAAAATTAAAACAGTAATTTTATCACACTGCAAAAGTGCTACAGGTCCATCTGTCTGCAGGAGGGGTTTGCCCTTGCATGACTGGTTCATTTAACAGTATTTGTTTTCTGTGTATGTAGATGTCCATCATGGGAAAACCACCCTGGAGAATTGTGTGTTACAGTGTGAAACTACAGGCATAACAATACGAACATCAGCTGAGCTATTAATGAAAAACTCAGATCTGTATGGTGCCAAGGTACAAACAAATTCTTAACTCTGGCTTATTTCCTAAATTAAAAGAAAGGTTTCTGCGTGGAAATAATGCAGTCAATAATGGGGTGACTTCTGTCACTCTTGAGAGAACCTTGACAAATTCATTTTGGACAGCCATATGTTAGAGTTTAAGAGATTGGTCCCAGGGGTCTTGTAGCCTCCACTAGTATCCAGTGAAGTGTCTCATGCTGATTTGTGTGTGATGATATGAAAACGATGTAGTAACAGGGGACATCTGTGAAACAATTGTTGCTTCATTGCTGGACTGATTCATGTCCTACAATACTGTTAAAGTGATTTTCTGTTTTCTCTGCCCATAAATAATTTTCTCATTAAACCTTGCATTCGTTCTGCAAATGAAATGCCCTTTTTGGACTCCTTGTCCGTTGATTCTTACAGAAAGATGATAAACACAGAATTGAACTCTGATTAGGACATTTTGAAGAATGATGGGGCTTTGAGTGTTGAGGTGGATGACTAAAGAACAAGAAAGTAATGCAACACTCTGCAGTTACTCTTTACCAGAGCTTTTATGGACTGATGACAATAATATTATCCATGGGGCCTCAACCTTGGGTATTGCTGATTAAGTTGGTTAACAAAGCTGTGAAGCTGGAGTGGTAACACAATTTTGCATTGCGCAAACTGGTAGATGAACACAAAGATCCGCAATGGAGTTGTCAAGTTAAATTGGGAATGTGCCCGAACTATTTGTGAACTGCCATCAATTTTATCTTGTAGGGTGCTGGTGTGGAAATATATCCAGGTAGTACGTGCACCTTGTTAGACAACGGCATACACCACTGCAAGGAGGGAATACTTATAAAGGTCAGTTCAAGGCAGAATGTACTTGTCTTTCGAAACCTTATAGGTGCTAGAATTAATGCCAATAATTTGCGTTTAGGTTGGCTTATAGCCTTGCTGCCTTATGGTGGAACTCTTATATGTCACATATGAGGATGGTACTTGTCTGCTTTGGGTTGGTCCACCAAAGCAATATACTTGTTTTATTTCTTATCTGCCAGAAAGAAAATGCCTTTTGCAATGTCACATGCACAGGCAAATAATAATAAAATTCTAGCCGATACATAGAACTGATTCTACCTAAAACTGGAATACTTTGCATCCCTTTAGCTGGATGTAACATGTTGGATTTCCATTTCTTTGCTGTAGAACTTTTTAGATGAACATTATGACATCCCCAAGATAACCATGGTTAATAATATGATCCATAATAATGAAGGATATGGTGTGGTCCTGGTGAGACCAACAATGCCCTCTGATGTAAAGGATGCTTCAGCAGAGAGAACAAAAGGTATTTTTCTCTTCCCAGAAGAAACTCCTAAAACTTGCTGCAAAGAAATACTGTGAATGTCTGTGCTTCATGGTGCGTGTGCACTTCCACTGTAAAGTCCTTACATACCTGATCTGTGCTCCCTGCTAAGGAGACTGATGGCCTCCTTGGGTCATACAGAAATAAGAGTGCGACTGGCAAGAAAGCAGATACGGCTTCTCTTACAGCTCTTCTGGTTCATGATAATTCTCTGCTTATTTTTTCTTTCGTGCATTAGAGCTGAGATGTGATCCCAGCACAGAATTTTTTTCTCTGCAGTAAATAAAATGTGACAACTGTATTTCTCATATTATGTCTTATTCAAGAAGAACTGTCACAAAGTGCAATGTGTAAACCCGCTGTAATTTTCTCTAATATCACTATCACTTGTCAACTTCAAGTCATCTCAAGAAGAACCCTTTCCTTAAGCATCTTACACTGTATGTGGAATACGTGGCTGGCACTAAGTAGTTATCCAAAAAGTGAGTGGGATGGGGTGAAAATATTAAGCCTGAAGAAAATTTAATTCCAGGAGTTTTAAACGATTTGACTGTTTTGCGTGTTGATGACATTCTTATTGTTTCCTGACTTAGGGAATACACAGCCTACCCAGTCAGGTGATGGGACAGCCTGTGCAGAGGGCTTCAGGCAAGAAGAACTACCTGAATGTGTAACTGATGAGTTGGAGCTTTATGAGCGAGCTGAGATTTCTGAACAAACTGAAGGCAATGATGAAATTGCAAATGAACTCGGGGCTACTTCTGCAAAAAAAAGCCAGATGCACAAGAAAAGACTGAGTGAACTGGGAATTACAGAAGCTGATGACAACTTAATGTCACAGGAAATGTTTGTTTCTATTGTGGGCAATCAGTTCAAATGGAACGGGAAAGGAAGTTTTGGTACCTTTCTTTTCTGACAGTCCTGCCTCCTAATGGCATTGCAATAAGAGATTTGCACAAGCTATTTTCACTGCTGCTTTCCAAGGAGTTAACCTGTTCCATTAGCTTTCCATAATGTTACTAAAATGTGACAAATATTTATTAATAGTATATATATATATTGCACGTGGAAACTTTGCTTCCTTGCTGCAAGTATGGGTAACACGGTAGGAAACAGAACTCTAGCATGGAAACTGTGCATGTATTCTGCTAATCTACGTGCTGCTGCTTTGCTAGCGCTCTGATGAATTTTTTTTAGCGTATTTATTTAACTTCTCATTGTAAAAAAGAATCTTCAAAGAAAGAAAATATAGATAGGGTTCACGACGAAAGAGTGGACAACAAATGTGCAGCAATTAGTGATACATCTTCCTCTGTGTTTTTAAGTGTCATTAGTCTGCAGCTGACTCCTGTAAAAGGTTGACATACTTTTTAAATTTTTTTACATTGAACAGAAGTTAGTGAAATGCTCATCCTTAGGAGTGTAGTGGTTGGCTGCCATGTTTCGTACCTGAAGGATTTTCTAGAAAACTTAGCATTTGGAAGGGTGGCATCATTCAGTGTTCTGTGTCTTTCTGTGCCCAGCTGTTTACTTTCAACAGCTACCAGTGCTTGTGCTTAGGGAGGACAGCATCTAACTAAACTCCAGTAATCTGAATAAAGAGAAATCAAAATAGATGTCTCTCTCTGTCTATTAGTGGTATTCATATGGTACCTCTCAGTGCATTATTCTAAAATTTTTAAAACTGTATGCCACTTGTAGCAGCTGAGGTTTTGGAAATGAATGGAAATGTAAAAAAATTACTTTCCACTGCAATCTTATCAGCCCACAGCTGTGGAACATTCAGTAAAACAAGGGCACTTCAGTGGCTCAGGGTTGCACATTATTAGTTTTCACTTGAGGGAAAAATTGGGAGGACTGCCTGATTGAGGACTCTTTCTTCTCAGTGCCTCTCTGATTTTTTTAATTACAAATCCAGATGCCTTCTTCAGACTTCTGTACTGTCTTCAAGAGTTGTAGGTCAGTGTTTGAACTGGTGTGTGAACTGTATGCAGGGAAATACTAACTCCTAAGTGATTCAGGACACCCTATGAAACAGAATCAAATATGGCGTTTAAGAAGGAAAAAGCACGTTGCCAGCGAGTTGACTTTGAAATAATTTCTGAAAGTAGCTTAGCAGGCGTATGCCTTCACTAGAAATGAATGCGTTGCCTAGAAGTGGATGTGAATAGACTGCTCCAAATTTTTCACTCTAGCCATTCTTAAACTGAGATGACAATCAACATTCACTTCAGTACCTGATTTGTTTTAGTGTGAGCAGCTGGTAGGAAGGAAAAGAGAAAGGTGTCATTTACAGGCATTTTTCTTCCATTATGTGACCCACAATTCCTTGCAGCTTTCCTGGCCCACTGCTGTTGCTCTGCTCAGGACACTTGACTTCAGGACTAACCTTTGCGTTTTGATGAACGTAAATGCCATTGCAGTATCTCAGCATGCACAAACCCATAGATGTTTGCCACTTAGTGACTATAAAGAAATACTTGAGTCAAATGAAAGCCTAATGCCAAGACTGGCAGTAGTTTAGTATCTTAAGCTATTCATCAGGTCACATGCCATGTTTCACGCTTTGATGTTATGCCTTTATTTCCTGAGTGTAATGCTTATTAAAGCACTCGGGCTAAAAACGAATTTTGTGGTTCTTTCCTCTCATCTTTTCAAAACGGTAATTCTGAGTGAGCTGCCTTCATGATGTGTAGGTAGCATTTCTTTCTCTTGCACTTCATTTTAAGGCTGGCTTATCTCTTGACAGCCTCTTGTCTCCCTTTTTTAAAACTCAGCTTTACATTTATGAAGATACCAATAAAAATGTAACTCTTTTGCTTTGAATACCAGCACAGTTTTGCCTGTTCCTGTGCCAGATGCCAACGGTGATTCTATTGTGCAGGTTGTCAGTAGGTCAAGGAGCAAAATGTGAAAAAATGAGGCTGCTAGTACAACTCCAGCCATTTCCTTTGTGCAGGAATGGTATTCTAAAACGGTGGTTAAATTCTTGATGACACTTGAGCCTCAAGGGACTAAGCTTTGAATGGAGCCTTCTGCTCTCAGAGTTTTGTCCTTAAAGTCACTTATGTCACTGATAAATGTAAGTGTCTTTATTTTGCAGCTTTAATTCCCCTTTGAAGTGCAGAAGGAGAAATATGTAAATATAAAGGGAAAGAACTGTTGACTAACAAAAGGTTTGTACACTCAACTCAGAACGATGCATTTTGTTAGTGGATTATATGTTTGAAATTACAAATTCAGTTTCTCATCTGTAAATATTTTTCTTAAATTTTAATTTTTTCTTATATTTTAAAATTTTCTTAAATTTCTTAATTTTTTCTTAAGGGTATTTGATGTTATAGCAATGACTAATGATCTGCTCTCCTCTCTGTGAAAGTTCCCTGCCTCCTAAAGAAGAAACTATTTCCAGAATGCTTTCTTGCATAGCTGTCAAAGAAAAGCTGGTGAAAACATTTAGTTTCAAGAAAACTAAAGCTGTTTAAGCAGCTGCAAAATAACTTTCTCCCTATGTATCTAGCCTGTTGTTCTTGGACTTACTATATTTTATGCTTATTAAATGTGCAATGAAGTTTACCCCATGGCTTACCTAGTTGGTCCTGGACTCATTTTATTGTTTGTCTGGCCTTTCCACTATTTATTTCTTTCTCAAAGCTTGGCAACCTTGAGCTTTGTCTTTAAGCTTTTCCCTGTCCCTTCTTGTCTTTACTGAGTAGATAAATTACTGCCATACAAATATTTCCAGGAGGAATAAGCTGCATGCAGCATGTCTTGCCCCTGCTTATCATACCTGAACCCTGGACAGTAATGCATGGCAGATTGTATTCATTTCACCTTTCTGACAGAAAACTGGATCTATGTTCCTGTTTTCTGAATCCACTTTTCCCAAAGGACTCCTAGACCATGCAGATTCTGGTAACTAAGCATTGATGTTTACATGTCTTCATCTAGGTTAATAGAAATGATACATCCTAGGCAAAAGACTTTACAGCTGTAGCTGTGAGCCTAGAGCATATGAAACAGCTTTTGAAGCAAATCAGTTGAGTTGGAGCTTCTGGTTTAAAACTCAGTAAATGAATAATTAGACAGAGAAATTAATAACTGGCTTGAGATAATAATATCTCAACTTTAAACAATATTTCAAAAATTCACTTATATTTTCATGAAAAAACACATGGGAAGTAAAGCTAAAGTGCTGTGAGCTTTGTCATAACTTTTAGCTCACCACCCGCTTTTTTTTTTTCATAAAACATTTATTAGCTATGTTAAACCGTAGAGCTGCTACAGCACAAATTCTTTTATATTGGGCTGAACTTTATTGGTGTAAGGGAACTCTGAATTTGCATCAGTGGAGGAAGACGACCTAGACTACTTCATAGTAGTAGAGCAATTGAAAATGTTCTTTGCTATAGCACTAGACTTTCCTGTGATTTTTCTCTGGGAATGGCATACAGTGGCTCCATGCCCCACTCCTACACCTCCCAGATGGGATGATACCGCTGCAGTACACGTAGACACAGGGCTGTCGCACGTTACCCGAGAAGCCCGCGGAGACGGGTTTAGCCGTGCCTTTCGCCTCCTGTCGTGATGCTCTTGACACCTTGCGTAGGTGCGCTGGGTTGTGCTGTGGCTGTGACCCCACCTGGCGCTGCCTTAGAAGCCCCGGGGACCTGCTGGTGTGCCCGGCTGCTGGGCTAGGCTTCTGTGGTGAGCAAGCTTTTGCCTCAATGGCTAGATTACACGTGGATGCTTGTAGTCAGGCAAGAAGGTGAAGGCCCTGGTGCCAGGGAGCAGGGAAGCATGTCTGAAGTGCTGTCCTGACAAGCAACGGCCTTGTATAGCAGCTAGGCTGTTTGCTAAGGCATCCCCTAGCAAGTCAGGAAAGTACATCATTGTTCTTCAACAGTGTTAATCTTTTAATTTTACATCTTCCTGCCTTTGTGGGACAACGAGCCACTGATGAAGCAGAGGCGGCCCCCTCCTCCCCGAGATGAGGCAGTGCTGTCCCTGGAGCTTGTGGAGTTACAGGAGGAGGAAACCCCTCATCATGAGCTGGGGGGGTGCGAAGCCAAGTCTGAAATCACTCCCTTTTCCCTGTAATCCATCAGTGTGCCCCTTGCAGCAGCTCAGATGAGGAGGGGAACTGCAGAACTTCAGATAAGCTCTACGTTTGCTACAGATAACCACGCTGCCTTACTCCTCACTGTTCAGGCTGGTTTCAAAAGTATCAAGACCTACCCAGCCAGCTGTTGTACAGAGCACTCTGTTCCTCGTCGGAACAATACTTGGAGTTTTACACAGCTGGTAGAGAGATGTACTTCATTTTTTTTAATGCTAACAGTCTTTCCCTATTACTTTCATCTTCACAGGAGGATTTTTTTTGTTGTTGTTGTTTTATCTGTGCCTTGCAGAAGTCACATTTTCCTGTGGATAACGTGGTGGTTAAATCACAAGCCTGTTTTAGTAAACCAGAAGTATAAATTTAAAGAGACTGCTTCCAAAATGGTCCAAACAGTGGTTATTACATTTACCTGGAATGTGTGAGAATCACATTCAGCTCTTTTCCAATAAATACTCAATTATTTATACGAAATAGAATGCTTAAGCAAGAGACTGAAATCTTAACCTTGGAGTGAGTAGCTAAGGGGTTTGGCAATTGGGTGGTCATGGGAGAGGTCTGACTTGGAGAGCAAGAACCTAAAGGTAAGTAAAATTTGAAAGCAAATCTAATGTGAGCGGTTTGTTCCCAGTGCCACTGGCTGGTCTGAGGTCTGTCTTCTTCTCCGCTTTTGGATGTCGTCACCTCTGCTCCTGTTCCCCTGTCCCACCCTTGGGCGGTGGGGAGGATCTACGCAGGAAGAGAGAATACTTTTCTTTTCTTTTCCCCTAAGCCATTTCTCTGGAATTTCACACTTAAATTGCCATTATTTCACAAATATCATAGTTGGAATACACTGAAGCAGGTACGCTTTACCTCAGCACTTGATCTGCAAGTAATCTGGAAACGCTTTTCATAAAAGAAATTCAGGAACTAAACGATCATTTCTGGGCTGTCTCTGAGAATTTATGTTGTTATCTTTAAAGTTTCTTTCATACTGTTTTCACCAGAGAAGAGTCAGAGTAGAGCATGGGCCCTGACCGCATATCTGCTTTCTGGAGGAGAGAAGGAAGGAGGAAAAAAAAAAGTGATAAAACTCAGTTTAACAAAGTTAACTTTTGGAGAAAAGAAAAAAAGTTATTGCATAACTACCACTAATCTGAGACTCAATTAGAGGAGCAATCAACGCTGTAAGGTGCCTGTTTCTTATTCTAAATTAAAGAAGGGCTGAAATAAGTCTAGCCTCTGTCCTTTGATATGTGAGATGAGATAATATGATGCCTATGTACGTTGTCAAAGTGGTACTTCGGTACTACGCTGCAGCAGGCTTGCCAGCAGCAGCGTGTTATTGTGTGTCAGAGATGATTTTTTTCCAATGCAAAGGAATTTTGCCAGCTGGCTGGAGGGTTTTTGAGAGTAATGTTTTGCCTCACCTTCTGCTGAAACGACTTAACATAGGCTTTTGTTTGCAAGCATAGATTTTGTGGGTAATATGCAAACCACTGAGGGTTAAAATATAGGAACCAAACTGAAACTGGCAGGTTTTCATGTTTTGTAGGCTGGATAACTTCTGTATAGCGCTATTTGAAGGAGCATCATGCAATTTTTTTGTTTTGCTTCATCTATTTACTAAAAGCAAAAGCATCGTTTACAGAATTTCTGAGAATAAGAAATTGTTCAACGTACTTCCTTTGAAAATGTTGTCTGATAAAAAAGGTTTTTTAAAAAGTTTTTAGTAATAATATAAATCATTGTATTTACCATGCTGGTAGCAAGTGGAGTTGAGAGATCCATGTTCTGATGTGTTAAATTTTAAAGCAAATACTGTTCTGGATGACCTAGCTATTTTCTAAGAGGAGAGCTGCCTTGCTTTCAAGGATGGATTATAGCTTCTTAAGAACTTTCTGGTGTATCTGGAAGTCCACTTTTTAGAGTCATATTTGAACTCGTTAAGGCAGGATAAGGAGTAATAACAGACAGAAGGTATTGATCAAAGCCTGCAGGAAGACAAGGGCAAGACAGCTGAGCTCATTCTTACACCAGTTGACAGTGGTGTGTCTTCTACTGCTAGGATGCTAGCAGCGCAGCCCATCCTATCCTCCCTTCTGGTTAGCTGCAAGTGTGGTGATGTGAGAAGGAATTTTATAGCCTGCTGTTGCAAAGACAGAAAACCTGGGAGTCCGAGCTGAGGGCTGAGGAGCCGGCTTAGGGAATGGTCTGCCTGATTCCCGTGACTCTCACTGCAAGCAGAAATCGATGACAGCCCAGGTGTAGGAAGGTTCCTTGGCTGATGGCTGTGGGCAATCAAATGTGCACCTATAGCTCCTGGTGAATTGGCTGATGGAGCTTTATTTTCACCTTCTAATGTGCCTGTAGCCAGGGCAGCTGCAGCAGTTTAGCTATATGCTGCTTCAATAGCCAGTGCCCTAGATTGATCTGGTTAGGCCATAGAGATCTCTAGGCCGCATGGCTACGTTGTGGTAGGTACCTGAGATAGCAATCCTAAAGCTGCAGATGTGCTCGGTGGGAAGATGTCAAAATGACACCGACTGTAAATAGAAGTAATTGTTGCCATTAAAAATGAATGCCGCAGCCAAAGATGTTAGAGCTGTTTCTAGATACACGTCTGCCTCTGCTAAGGCAGGATCTGCAAAAAATATTTTGCTTAGGCATTTTAGTGCAATGTGGCTCCAAATTGTGCTTTTAATAGCATCCCTTTAACGTCAGCCTTCCATTTTTATATATATAAAAAAAAACCAAACCCCAACACCTTACCAGAGAGGATAGTTGTTCCACATTGGGATTTTGTAAGAAAAGGCCAAAGCTTCAGCCCCAGCTCCATCTAAAGCAATTACAAAATGTAATTGCCCTGGCCCAATTCATGGGAAAACCCAAAACAAACCAAACCCCTGTGATTGAGTAGTTTCAGTTTAAATGACATCTGTTGGTTTTCATATTTTATTTTTTTTACTAAAAAGAAAGGGCTGAAAGAAAGGAAGGTAGAGAAGGCTATAATTTTGGTGGGTTAGAGGATAGCATATAAATTAACCACTGTATTGATCCATTGGGGGGAAAAAAAAAAGGAAATGGAGGAAATGGAAATTAATGTATGTGTCCAGTAGATATCATTTCAATGAGGTCCCAACACCTCTGTCCAAGTACTCGTAACGTTACCAATGCCTCAAAGACAAAGCTCACATCACTGAAATGTGTAACAGGCCATATCTGGATAGATATTGAGGCAACTCAACAGTGCCTTTCTCAGTGTCATATGTGCAGGGTAAGAGGCTGGAGGTGTGGGACTTCTCAGTGCTCAGCAGTGAGAGATTAACTTTCTGAAGAGCTCCTCGACTCAGAGTTCTTCCTTCTGCACACAGACAAGCAGATCTCTTAGTTTACTTAGTGAATTGATCATCCAGTTCTAGCAGGAGTAGTTACACTTTCCTCCTTTTGATGGATGCTTTCATCCCCGTGGCTCATACAGAAACATCAGCGAAGCATTCAGCCTAATTTCAGCTTCTTCATCATCTTGCTTTTAGTTGCTCTTGACTGACTGTTGTGACTGACTACTGCTCTGTGTAGGTCCACTGGCATGTTTCGTGGTGTGCAGACTGCAGTTTTTGAGTTGCTCACACTGTATAATGCACCTTAATTTTTGGTAAATGACTGGGCGGTCTTAAACTACTCTAGTAAGGCCTTAATCTCAGCAGAAAATTAAAACTTGAAAGCAGTAGTATAACAGAAGTACCACTTTACTTGAGAGTCCTCAAAGAGTCTTTCAGATCTTTCCTTCAAAACATGCCCTTTTGTTCAAATACTTTTCTCCAGGTTTGGTGTGCTTGTTTAATAGTGTGAAACATGTTCGTCACAGGTATTTATCACATTAGCACATTCTTTGTCCTCACAAAGTCACCCTGTGCAGCTATTTTTAAAGGAAATGCTATTCACTGATGTGCCTACTGCAGTTTGGGAAAGAAATACTGCAGGTTAAAGTTCCTCTTTGGCTGGCAGCGTACCTTTTCTCTGAAATGAAGTGGGCTAATGCTCAGTGCTTCTAAAGCTTTCTAACCCCTTGCTTGTTATTCTGAAACAGAAATGCGATCATGACTGGAATATTGGTTACATTGCGGTATATAAATTATAAATAATGTTTCATGACTCTGGGAAGGTAATTCCAATACCTGAGTCTATTTAACTCCTATCTGCATCCCTGTCAAGGCAGATTTGTGCATAACTGCGTGTCAAGCTGCCTGTTGTCTTCAGACACTCTTTGCAGCCTGCAAATACTTTTCCTTTTTACTCCATGATGCGATGTTGTAGTGGTGTTGCCTTATTCATCTGTTCAAAGATGTCTTTCAGTTTATCCTAGTTTCTACACTTTATAATAGTAGCAGGCAATAATTCTTATTGTCATTAGGGCCTGGGAGCAGATTATATAAATGTAGAAATTATTATTTTGAAGTGCAATGCACTTACATAAAAAGGAAGCCCAATACACTTTTTTCTTCTGTGTGGGGTGCAAGATGTTGCAGCACTGGCATCTCCACTTTTCCTGTAGTTAACATTCCTCTATCTAGAAGCTTCTGGATTTTTGGACTTGCTTATTTTGAGACAAGTCCTTCTAGAAATACTTCCTAAAAAGAGATTCAGGTTCTGTTTTCTCTTCAGGATGTCTCAAACACATTCTTTAAGTTCGAGCACATCTGCAATTAATGTTTGCTACTGTTTGTACCAAGTGAATATTCTACATGGGGGACGTAATACATCTTCATGCTTCACTTAAATTCGTATATAGACAGAGGAAGGTAACACAAAAATGTGGATGATTTACTTAAAGGTATGACGGTGACATCTGACTTGCTTCTTGTTTAAGCTCTCTGAGGGGTGATACCAGTCGTTGTGTAATTCTTTTTGATTATGCTTGTAATGCTGTTCGCAGGTCTTGATACTTGTTTACAAACCCATGTTTATGCATCGCTGGGTTTCATGACTACCTCACAGCTATAGCTTTTGTATTATGTTACTCTCCTTTCAATTCAAAAAGTCCACCTCATGGCCATGGTGGTACAAGACACACAAAGCAAGATAGAATATGCAGAAAAAGAATAAGGTATTGGAAGATTGGATCTTGAATTATGAAGCAGCCTAGGAGAGCGCGCCATCCTTTCCCGGTTCTGGGTGTCGGTATTTGACTCTGGGGCAGACAGAACTGATTATTTTTGTCTTTTTTTTTAAGCACATAAGGATCTCTTCCTTTTTAGACTTGTTTGAAACATAAGGATAAAAAGCAAGAACCTTTTGGCCTTAAAATGGGATGACAGGAGGTGTGAAAGCATTTGTCTTACTTGCATCTCACTGCTTTTTTGGTCTTTAAAGTCCTTCCTTTGTGCTACCCGATTAAGTGGAAACATAGGGTAAAACACGCGGCTGGCTCGAGTATATACTGTTCAAATATGTCTGTCTTATATTCCATTTCCATTCT
Source organism: Nipponia nippon (assembly GCF_047370975.1). Taxonomy (NCBI): domain Eukaryota; kingdom Metazoa; phylum Chordata; class Aves; order Pelecaniformes; family Threskiornithidae; genus Nipponia; species Nipponia nippon. The sequence continues at coordinate 39,666,073 of NW_028262391.1, forward strand.
TGGGGGGGAGTTCATAGGCAATCATGTTTTTCTTTTTGCTATTGGATCCTGTAGTAATGGATTGCTTTTCAGTTGTGAAGCTTTACGTTGTCTTTTGGATATGAAGAAGCAAACCTGTAATTTTCTCGTGGTAGGTAGATGCTTGATGATTTTAATTAGAATAATTAAATTCAGAGAAAGCAGCTGAATTAACCAGATTGAGGTTGTTATTTCAGTGTATCCATTTATACATGGACATTCCATTAGGATATTTTTTATTCTGTCTCTTTGGCCATGTACACCAGTCTTACTCTTGCTGTTTGATGAATAATAGTTACGTGATACAGTAAATTAATCTCTTCGACTTTTTAAATTGCAATTTCTTTCAAATCAATAAAGAATTTGCCATAAAAACCCACACAGATGAACATTGATTTTGTTTTTTCCCATTAGGTATATGAAGTGCTTGTATTTTTACTCCTAATGACAAATCAATTTCAACATTTCCATGCAAGGTAACTTTGATCATTCCGACTGTTTGAGGATGTTACTTTCCTGTTTTCAATTTAAACATCATCTGTGTTTATCTTCCTTCACTGACTGAGAGTAATTTGAGCAAACCAATAATTATTTTGTTAGCGCTGTATAGAGTTTTCTTTGTCTGTATTGCTATATTAGTAGTCTAAGACTACTCTAATGTTATGGGGAAATTGTAGTAAAGGCATAGAGGAAATTATCTTTCGCTCTGATAAATGTCTATTATAGTACATAAAATGCTGTGATAGGAACCTTGATGAGACCAATAACATGTATAAGGCCCTTTGTTATGGTGAAATTCACCATTTCTCTTCCCAACCTACTTTCCACATTAGCTACTTCTGGAATTATTCTCAGAATCCACCTTGTATTATGTTTCATGTGATGTCTGGATTCTTCTTAGAATATAATTTCATTATAGGTTGGATAGCCAGCTTAATTTAAGCTGTGTCTTGTAACAAAGAAACATACTCTCTTAGTTTTGCAACTGTAATTATGCTCTTTCTACAAAACTTTGTATAAAATTGCTAATTGTATTTTTCTCTGTGTTTGCTCTTGGTCATTACCAGAAACAGCAGTGTGGCCTTACTTTATCATGTTGCTTTTTTAAATGTGATTGCATTAGAGTTAAGTGCCTGAATTATTTAGGAGCACAGGCTTCAGATAAAGGCAGTAAAGTGTTTCAGAAGTTACATCTGAAGTATAGAATGAATGATTATTTTATTTTTATAGCAACTTTACAAATAATGGGGGAAAAACTCATTCAGTCACATACAGAAAAAGATTAAAAACCCTCAGATTTTAAATTAGAGGAAATTTCTGCAAAGAGGCAGAAAGGAACAAATTTTAAAAACCGAAAAGGAAGGAGACTGTCTTTAAAGGTTAGAAATAAAAAATTTGCTTTAAAGGTGAAGTTTAATTTACAAGAAATCTATAGTAAAGATTTGTCAGATTCCTCCATTCAGAACACAGTAAGATCAAATCTTACTTTACATGGAAAATGAGGAACAAAAGGGTGGACTTTAAACACGGTATGTTGAAGGATCTTGCAATAAATATTCAGCAGAAACACTAAGAAGGGGTGACAAGATATTTTTATCTAGATTAGTTGCAAAATGTAAAAGGAAAGTAATGGAATAGAAGGAAAACATTTTTCTTTGGACAGGAAAAAACTATGCAAAAATCAGAAGTAAAATATAGCATTTCCTGCATGTGTTAAAATAACGTGATCCGAGACCTTCAACCTTTATAGCCAGTTCTGAGGATGCACCAGTTTGTTGAGTGGAGGGTGGTGCCATGTGATCAGAAACATGACATTGATTGCAACACTTCATGAATAACCATTGATTTGGTTTGCAAACATTTTGCCAAGCTGTTTTCCTTAGGCAGCTGTTGTGGAACATAGCTATGAGATTTACTAGCGTTTTTCAGTATTTCCTCCCTACCTGTTATGCATTAACAATCCTGCAAGCAGGGTAAATGCTGCTGATTCTTTCTTCTTCTTTTTCTTTAGATTTTGTGGTCTTTTTTATGTTTTCACAGCTTCCATTTCTTCTTCCACAAGTAGGTCAGATCTATTTCTAGCTCATCATTTCAAAGTACCGTAACAGCAGGGCACTAGAAACAGCCACATACAAGGTAAGGAGGAGGGAGAGAGCCAGGCAGGGAACTGGCAAAAGAATACATACTTGAAAAGCTTTTGTTTTGTTACGGGGGATGAAGATCTAGTTTTAAACAAGAGGTGCTATCGACTGTTGCATGCTATAACATGGAGTGTCTCATGCAAATGACCGTTCACTGCCTCGTAGCTGGGATGCTCAGGAGCATGCCGTGCAGACTTGTCTCCCTCCTGCGCTGGCAGCCCCCAGTTTCCTGCAGCGGCTGGTGCTACCAGTGGGGAAGGCATGGAAGCACTGAAGTGGGTTATGAGAAGCAGCAATCCAATAATCCCCCGACTGGCAGCCAGTCTGGGCCCATCACGCACGTACCAGGGATGGCAGTACCACAGACAAGCTACTCCTGCCCTGGAAAAGCAGCCACATTTTCACAAAACGTTGCTCTGTTTTCTGAAAAACATCATAATGTTTGTGTTAAGTGTTTCTAGTTAGTATGGTTTTAGGAAATGAAAAAAAAGTTTCATGAAAAACATCTTGCAATGAATTTTTCATCCTGCTCCAGTAAATAAAAATCCATTGGAAACACACTGAATGGATTTTTTGTCACTAACATATCTTTCCATTATTTTCCCTCCATGACATTTGGGTAATAGTTTACTACTGTGTACTTAGATGATTTCAAAATTATCTGTATTTTTCCCCTGCAAATATTTTAGCCTTTTTCCTAAAAAAGGGAGAGCCTTGCAAATTTAAGCTCATATAGCCTAAGTGGGTTATAGTCTCATAATTTTATTTCTGATAAATATATTTACAGTCAGATAAACATATAAATGCTTATTCAGAGTGGAAATTAACTAATCAAATAACTAAGGCAGAAAAAACATCCCCAGGTCATTTAATACAAATGCAGGCAAAAAGCTTCTAAGAGTATTTTAGGAGGTACAAATGCAATGAGATATAGCAGAAATCAGATATTTTTTTTTTTCTGGCAGTGTCCCACCTCTTAGTGATGTAGATTAGGGAAAAGAATTGGTGTTTTCAAATGGAACAGAAAAAAATAGATTTTAACAGAATTCCCATAGCATCTCACTAAAGAGACAAAAAGAGTCAGACCAGAATAACAAACAACTGGGAAAAACTTCATTCAGCTGAAAGCAGGCTGATTTGCCTTCTTAAATATGGACATACTTAATCAATGCAGGCTATTGTGTTTATCAATGGAAGCTGGGTATGATTTGGTTAACGAAATGGAGAACACTTTCAGAGGCAGCTAGTGGGTTGTGAAGAGTTCATGTTCTTGCTAAGCAAAGCAGCAAGACAACCTTTTGACCTGTGCAGTAGTCTAATTTTTTAAAAACAAATACAAGTAATTAAATGATAGATGATGAAATCATTAACAGTCAGCAAGCTTCTAACTTGTCAAGTCTGTCAGCAAGTGGGGAAAAAAACAAATAGTGGAAGAAAAGCCGTAGAAACAAAGTTATGCCACCAAACGTGCAGAGAATTAAAACAGGAGGGTGAAGTGTCCAAAAAAGCAAAGTGTTTGAAGAGAGTTCAATCTAAATTTATACTAAATCCATTACTGTAATGCCAAATTATGTCAAGACTTAAAAATAAAGCTTAGTCTGGTATGCATAAACCTCTATTCTAAATTTTATTCTGAAATGCTTCAGCCAAAAGTAGGAAAAAATGAACACACAACTACTCTGACATATCTTACCAAATGCTATACATGCTTTTTCTCTTTTTGTGCTATACACACATTTCTCTTTTGTGAGACCATATTTTCAGATGAGTTAGTAAGGTGCTTAAAATTAACATAGACTAAAATCATAACTTCTCTTGCTTAAAAGTTTTTAAAATCCATAAGAAAACAGTATTTTAAACTGTATTCATCACATCTTGGGTGTAAAATGGTGAAATGCTATGCTTTTCTGTAAGTCTCATTAGATGTTTTATTTTGTAATGTGTGTTGTTTTAAATCTCCTCTTACAATGCTGAGAAGAGGTTAAAACTGCATTTCAGGTGTAGCGAAATAGCTGTAACTTTCCTATTTTGCATCTTCTTAGATTTAACCAGGAGGGGCTGGAGCTTTCGAGTATATCCCTTTTTACAAGCAATCCAACTTTTTTAAAGGGGAAACAAAATATCCATAGGGGACTTCAGATTTCAAATTCCCTTCACAGACTCAATGGTCATATCTGACTGAATAGCATATATTCTGAGGACATTCCTAAAGCTTCACTCCAGATTGCAGATGTCCCTCTAACAGGGCTTTTATTTTCTTTAAACTCTATGATTATATAAAAATATTTGTAATTTTGGAAAATATTTACTGTATAGGAGAAACAAAATCTAGATGTTTTACAAGTGAATTTAATGCTGGCTGATGTGCTTGACTGACAGCCCTAAAGACAGAATGCTCTATTTCATGTCCCAGAACAGATACGTCATAGAGTAATCATGTGCCATAACTGTTAAAAATTCATAGTGAAAATTCAGTCTCTTGCTTTATTCATATCAGAGTCATGTATTACATCTGTTCTGCTAATGCAGGCAGTAAAGCACACATCTGTCCTGTGATACAGTGACTTCTTTTTATTAAGGCAGAGATCTGTCTGCATATAAAATATGATTACATAAACAATTCATATAGCCAGTGCCTGAAATTTCTGCAAAGCACTTTCTGCAGCTGGTTACTATAGCAACAGGCAAAGGAAGCCGGTTTAAATTTGTTCGTTCACTATGGGAGAGGCTTTCGATTGTGTTGCATTTTGCTTCAGACGGGAAACACGCTGGTGTAACATTTGTACACAAACGATTTAAACCTCACGGAAACCAGTCCACTGGGAAGTACAGCACGTTCCGCTTGCGTGCATCACTCGCCTGTGTGAGTGCCCTGCTGGAACACGTCCCGATTTCTCCAAGTTACCTCAGTCATTTTTGTGTCTAAGACTGTAGAGGTAATGTCATAAGCACTAGTACTGTATTTGTCCTCCTTCCCCCCGTAACACATATCTTAAAATTATTTTTTTAGAAACATGCACTAAAGCAAGGTGAAAACATCGGGAAAAGTGGGTGGACATAAAAAGCACAGTCACCTGTAAAGCTGGACAGTTTTGCACATCAAGACACAATTAGGTCTTTCAAATTGTGGCACAGAAGAGAAAGCCGTACCAGCATGCTGCACAGAGCAAATGTCATTAACTGAAATAGTCCTTTTTACTGAAAAAGATAAGTAGTAAAGCGTAGGGCAAGTTCCAATGGAGGAAAAGAATGAAAATGAGTGAAGGTTAGCTATACCCATTGCAAATTTGCATTGAGCCTTCTTCCCTGGAAAATACTTAGCTACTTCAAAAAATACTTAGCTACACCAATTCACAGCAAGAGAAAGAACTTCACAATTGACTTTGCAACGCTGCTAGGGACTTTCCACCAAAAGAGTGTTAATTGGGACAGTCTTTGCAGCCTGAACAGTTCCTACAAAATGTGGGAGGGCAAGATGAATGCAGATGTCTTTCTTGTGTGTAGGTTAGCTTTGCCTAAGGACCCACATACCTATGGCCCAGTGACCTAAAGTCTCTATTTGGGAAAGGATTAACAGCAGTAGCCGCAGAACTGAACCAGCCATGCCATCTTTGTTCTATGTGATTCTGCTGTTCACCTACTAGAAGCAAGCATCTTAGAAAAACCCTAGTAGATACTGCCAAAAATGATAATTCATTTAGATATCTCATCAGCATACAATGCAAAGTAGTTTACTGTTATGTAATTAAAAGCTACATTTACTGCACATAAAAGCATATCTGATCTTTCTGATATTCCAAGAGTATGTGGAAAGCTTCAGTTTCTTCCCATCTATGACAAGTCCCTCCTTCTGCACCTACAACAGGGAACGGATGCTGCAGAAGCCTTGAGGTCTGTATGGTCTTAGCTTAATTTTCTCCTTCATTTAATCTTAGTATTTAATCATTGTACATTAGATTGATTTAAAATTTTTATTCTAGTTATCTGGTTAGAAAAAAAAAAACATTTCCTAATGGCAATACAGAATGTTAACCCAAAGAAGATTATTCTGCAGTATTTGTGCTCTAGCAGATGTTTCTCCTATCTAAGTGCTGCAATCAGTACAAAGAATAGGGGGTTATGTGGCTTTCATGCTGAAATGTGCATGGAAAGCTTTTTCATTTTATTAAAAAAAAAAGCGGCCTGTGGCATTCAAACAAAGCCAACTCAACGCTGTGATTCAGAAGACTGGCAGGTAAAGATGCCTCCTGGATGACCTTGCTCATTCACAAAAAGAACAGGAGCAATTTTCTTCTTCAATAGAAAATCTAATGTTTGCCTAAAATTCATCTTGTGATTATGATAAATTAGCTATACTTACCCAAACATTTCCTTTATGCAGGAGATAAGGTGTATAAATCTATGATGGAATTGGCAAGCTTGCAGCTTGGAAACAAAATCAGACACGTTAGCCATGGCAATCAGAGAAAGCTTGTCAGAATCCCTGCCGCAATAGTGGCAGAACTCCACAGCACAGTCTGTTGCGCTTTTGAGGAACAGGCCCAACAACTTTTCCCTGTGTAGGACGTGGTCAAATCTACCTAATGAAGCCACAAATCTGTGTCTTTGGATGTTGCTTACCAACTCTATTCCAGATGATTCATTTGGTTTTGTTTTTGTTTTTTTGAGTAAGCTGGCCAAATATTATGAAATTTTCACGTTTTCTCTCAAATTGCCAAAGAAAACAGTGCTGTACAGAATCTTGAGGCGTTACTGTTATTCTTTAGCCATACTGACAGTAAACCAATTATTCCTTCTTTAACTTATATCCCCTGGTCAGTTTCTGGTTTTGAGCTAGTATTTCGCTCTTTATCATATGGTTATTTGGGTTTTCTAACAGACTTTTGTTGAAGAACTCTGTCAAAGGCTTTCTGTGAGCCTGAACAGATCCTGCCAGCTGGTTTTTGTGTAGTTACTCTGATAAAGTTCATGTGGCTGACAGTGGCCTGCAGGGAGCAGAGCTCATTCCTGCTGCTTGTGTCTGTCAGCAAATAGTCATTATAATTTTGGTTTTAGTTTTTAAGCTAATTTATTGGAAGCTAGATAAGCGAGGTCTATGATATTTCTCAAAAGAGTAGAAATAGCACAAGCAATCTTGTCCTCCATGCTAGGAAGTGAGGAACTATTTTAGCCAACAGCTCAGCCATTTTGTTTCTGATAGGTCTAAGTGTAACACTGTCATCTTCTAGTTTCTGCTGTTGTATCGTCTTTCCTATTGGAAAAGAGCAAGTTAGAAGCACCCAGATTTTTTGTTATTCTCGTTGTAAGTTGATGCAATGCCAGCTTTTCATTGTCTTAATTATTGAACTATTCTGTGAGCTCTGGAATAATAAAACTGTCTCAGATTTCATTCACCATGTCACCCTCCCCTATGAAAATGTATTTTGGTCTCAGGGATGTCCTCCAAATTCTTTCATGAATGTTAAAGCAAATAACTTATTCAGGCCTTCAGCAACATCAGCTTCACCTGTCACTGTTAGTGTATTCACATTCCTTAAAGATCTTGTTGCCTTTGTTTTCTTCTGGCTGCTTGCTTTTTTTTAATGTCTATCTTCATTAATTTTGAAAAATATCCTTTTTATTTGCATTTTGATTAATATTCTTATGATTTCTAAAACAGCCAACTAGCTGTGATCAACATTAGCATTAACTGATTTCATTATCTTTTTAATAATTCTTAAAAAATCAAGTTTCTGGAATCAAACTGTCAGTTGTGCTGCTGTAACTAGGAAAAGATTTTTTTTTTTTTATGATAGCCATTGGATTTTCTCTTTTCTCTTTTTCAGTTGATATCAGTAATATTTCTGTTATTCTCAGGTATGTGATCTGCATCTCCGAAGACTTTTGCGTCCTTTAAAAGTACTGTTTCTTAAAAGCCTATCTTCAGATAATCCTTATCACAAGAAAATTTGTACAGTATAAGAAGTGTAGGTGTTGGTAGAGGCGAAGAAGCAGTGGGGAACATGGAGGACTGGGGTAAATGTTCCTCTGGATTACCTGCACATAAGTATAATGGACATTGCTGTGGGATTACAAGCTGGTAGGTTTTTGTTTCTTTTATAGATTTAATCTATGGGGGATATACATGCAAGAGATATCTGAATATGGAAAAAAACCTGTCTGGTTTGGTATTCCTTTACAACTTCGTCTAAGGCTGATGTCCCGCTTTGCTGGATGTTGAAAAGCTAGAACATCATGTTCAAAGACATCCCCCAGTGCTCATGGGCAGCTGACTTCCTAGGGACTACATCTGAATGGCTCGTAGATCTTGAACATCGTGAGTAACAGGCTTATAACTGCACCATAATATTTGAGGTGGGAATGCCTTTTATGAGACAACTTCAAAATGAGGGCAACAAATGAACAAGGAAATCAGTCTTATTTTTCATCTCTTTAAGTGAAATCTTACCAAGAGCAGATCTGGCTTTTGTTTGGTCAAAGTGAACTGCTAACCTTTTACATTTATGTAGAAGGCTTTTCACTTCAGTCTTCCCACCTGATTTACTATGAAAGTTATAGTGCTGTAAAAAGTTAAAATTGTTGTAAAACTCTACCCTGCAGAAGTCCAGACATGAAATTCTTGTTTCAGTAACATTTGTTTCAATATAATAGCTTACTTTTTTGAGACGGAACATTCTGGCTTGTTGCTGATCAGCCTTTTCTGGTAATGATTTAGCAAAGGGCTTAATGGAATGAGAAGGCTGGTAGGACACAACTGGCATTTGAAATAAAGTACACTTTTGTTTGGAGCAATTTCAGTTTCCCACATAGGCAAAGGGCAAAAAGCTAGCCTTGTTTCCATATATGGAAACAAGCATATGCTTGAATTCAAGCATATGCTTGAATGCTTGCAACAGGAGGCAGAGTGAACTGAAACAGTAGAGAAACCTGTTTATATTTTTGTGTTGTTTAGCTAGAATAAAAAGGCGTTGGAAATGTATCTCAGTGACAGAACCCATATACGCTGGAATAGGAATTCTGGCAACTAAGAGAAAAAGCCCCAGGCGAACTTCAACAATTTCAACCATGCTAACCACCGCCAGGGGATGTTATTTCTTTACAGTTAATAGACCGTGCCTTTAAGCAAGCTCAAAAAAAAGCACCCAGTCAATGTAGTGTTCCCTTCCTCGTCTTTTCTTGGCTTAGAACTTGCTGCAGAACTATTTACTAATATGCTGTTATGCCAAAGTAGTAGAGGTATTATAATCTGATGGGTATAAGGTTTGCAAGAAGACGTGATATCTTTTATGCTGACAACTGGGAAAAACTGATGCCCAGTCGTCTTGATCTGTGGTTGCTTCCAAGGATGACTGAGCACCACAGGATTGTGTGAAGGGAACAAAATGTTTCATAAAATTGGAACATTTCAGTAAGGGAATGGTAGTGACAGTGAAGGATTCTGATTACAGTCCTTCTAGTCTTTGACAAAAGTAGTGGCAACAATTAAGGGCACCATTTAAAAATGGAGAGGAAGTAAAAATTGCTCAGGAAATCCAGTGGGGAGGAACTTAGGTATTTCTTCCAATTTATGTAGGAACAATCACCATTGCTTAACCTTGGTGTACAGGGTTATAAGAATAATCATTGATGGTCATGTGATCAAACTATTTCTAGGCTGTTAGGTGTCTTTTACCATCCCTCAGTGGATTTCTCTTTTAAGCAATAGACTTGCTTATAGCTCTGGTAGTGCACAAAAATATAGTACAGCTGGTTGGTAAACAGAATGTGCTTCTCAGTTCTATAAGAACATGCAAGAAAAAGATCTGTGAGATTTAACCTTCTCCCCAAATCTATTAAATTAAAGACACTAAGAATTAAAATAGACTTAAACAATTCTGGAATAAAATCCTTTCTGTTGTCCTGATGCCTAGATCCTCACTTTGTGGTCTCTATAAAGGTTTATGTACTTTTCCCCCCTGAAGTGCTACAGTGGGAGCTTTTGCTTAAGATAACAAATATTGGTATTGTGTAAAATGCCACCGAATGCAGCTGTTAGCATGCCAATCATTTGCTGTATTATTTTCTCTTTCTGCAGCAATTCATACAGCTTTCTTCTAAGGATTTGATTATTTCCATCCCAGCTTGATCCCTAACTTGTATATTTTAAATAGACAAGACTGACAAAAGGGAGTAGAGAGGGTAAATGACAAGTCATAAACAGAAAGTTAAAATGGCTTTCCCAAGGTCACACAAAAGGATTGTAGAAGAATTGGGAGCAGATGAGATCATCCTTAATTAAGTTCCCTCTTGCTGGACAAGAGTGTTTTGGTATGAAGCTATATGACATGAGTGTTTTTATCTGTGAACATTTGATTATCCATAAAGAATTAACACCTTAATGAAAGAATTTTGGCAAATTTAGTGATACATTTACTTGTCTCTATAAGCTGAATTCAGATTTGTCAGCAAAAGTGTATGGATTTCTCAGTACTGGTTTAAACGGATGAACTATTTGAAGCATTTGCCTATATCAAATCCACAATGTCTACCAATTACACTACCTTAAATAACCTGTTATTTCAGTGCTCTAAAGTTTGGCTTCAGGCCTCTTAATCCTATTCTAGCATATGAAGATAACTTGTAAACTGGCCCTTTGTTTATTTCCCAAATGGAAGTTTTAAGCCTTCATCCAAAAAACAGAAACCAAAAAGTCATACATGTATTTTCAATGGTGTAGAAAACTTCTCCTCTTTTCCAAATAACATTACTATCAAGCTTCTGCTTTAATGCCTGTTAAACTTGCTTCAACTGGAATATATGTGCTGGGTCCTGCACTTCGGTCACAACAACCCCATGCAGCGCCGCAGGCTTGGGGAGGAGTGGCTGGAGAGCTGCCTGGCGGAAAAGGACCTGGGGGTGTTGGTTGATAGGCTCCTGAACATGAGCCAGCAGTGTGCTCAGGTGGCCAAGAGGGCCATTGGCATCCTGGCTTGTATCAGGAATAGTGTGGCCAGCAGGACCAGGGAGGTGATAGTGCCCCTGTAGTCGGCACTGGTGAGGCCGCACCTCGAGTACTGTGTTCAGTTTTGGGCCCCTCACTACAAGAAGGACATGGAGGTGCTGGAGCGTGTCCAGAGAAGGGCAACAAAGTTGGTGAAGGGTCTAGAGCACAAGTCTTGTGAGGAGCGGCTGAGGGAGCTGGGGTTGTTTAGTCTGGAGAAGAGGAGACTGAGGGGAGACCTTATTGCTCTCTACAACTACCTGAAAGGAGGTTGTAGTGAGGTGGGGGTTGTTCTCTTCTACCAAGTAACAAGCGATAGGACGAGAGGAAACGGCCTCAAGCTGCGCCAGGGCAAGTTTAGGTTGGCTGTTAGGAAAAACTTCTTCATTGAAAGGGTAGTCAGGCATTGGACCAGGCTGCCCAGGGAAGTGGTTGAGTCTCCATCCCTGGAGGTATTTAAAAGAAGGGTAGACGTGGTGCTCGAGGGCATGGTTTAGTGGTGGACTTGGCAGTGGTAGGTTAACAGTTGGACTCGATGATCTTACGGGTCTTTTCCAACCTTAACAATTCTATGATTCTATGATTGTATGACATTGAATAGATTTTTGAACTTCTATCACATGCTTACTACTTTGTCAGTAAAATTACTGAAATATCTCATGCCATCTGTCACAATCCCTTCTTTCAGCAGGGACTCTTTGCCAGTGATAATATTATAAAGTCTAAACCGTTAGCATGAAAGAGTATTACTGCTGGGCATTTTGTTGCTCAGCCAGAAGGTTACGTTAAGGAAAAAGGAACATGATGTAAGATTTTTTTTTTTTTTTTTTTTGGCAGGGGGGTTATATGATTTTAAATTTGAATAAAAATCTTTCTAAAAATACCAGATGGTGTAAATAATCTTTGAGGTATTCTTGGCTTCTGGTCTGCTCTCATGGTTTGCCATAATAAAATCTGTGTGTTCTGAAGAACACTTGCTGGCTCGCTTGTTCTTGCTTCTCAGAACTCTTTGCCACATGCAAACACTTTTTGAAAGTGATACTCATGCAATGCATGGGAGTTGAATTACAATACCAAGGGTACAGCATGTGGCATGTGGGCTGCATACTGATAGGTACAGCGTAGTGACTGCTAAAAAGACTGGCATCCTTACAAGCCACTGGATACAGCAGTTGCATTTCAGTGTGCTACAGTATTTTCTTGTAGGAGGTAGGCTACTGTCAAAATGCTTTCACAAATAACTTAGGAGGATGCCTAAGTCTCCACCCAAAAATCTTTAAAACTGGTGTAATGTAATTTCTACTGGCACAGGATAGTTAGCCTAATCCTCCTGGCCAAATTCCAGTTGAGATAAAATGTCATCAGACCTAAATCTTCCATGTACAACCAGTTTGAAAAAGTGTTTCCTTCCAGTTCAACATGAGCATGTACTGTGTTGCTGACGTAATGGCTGTCATGGTTGTTCTCTCATATTGATAGAAGTCCAACTAAGTTTAGCCATGGCATTTATTTCTATGCATTCTTAACATCCCTCTGTCCCTAAAAGGCAGTGGAGTTTCAAGTATATATCAGTCAAATTAAATACCTATGTTTCTGCAGAATTATTCATCAAAGAAAGATACTTTTTCTTAAGAAAGTAGTGGTTGCAAAACATTTTTTTTAAGACATACTTTTGTATAGTTTTAAAAGCTAATAGACTTCTTTATATACTGAAATATATAAAGAATGAAATTATTTGGGAGTGAGGACCTTTCCCAAAACTGGGCCAAATCTTCATCTAGAAATTGGATTATAGTTAAGCAAGTGCATTTCTTACAGAAGCATTGACAAACATTCCACTGCTTAATTTTGCTTGAATAACCCTTCTGTGATGTTTCAGTAATTCTTGAGTATTCATGTCGAATATTCATTAAGAATCAAAACATGCTCCTTTTCCCCTATCATTGGCTTCATTCATGCCTTTCATGCTTGTATCCAGGAATATCTTCAGAGGGCTTAAATAGCTGTAGTCTAAGCTGTCTGAGTCACCGGAGGAGAAATGGAGAAGAGCAAACGAATATTTAAAAAAACTTGTAACAGCGTGGATTTGCAAATTGTGTAAATTCCACAGGCATTTATTATTGTGCCTTCAACAGCTAGTGAGATACTCATCAATCTGTTCTGTAAGGACTAATCACAATGAAGCAAGGTTACTGTTTATTTCACTTAAAGTATCCAATGAATCAGTCCCTTGCATCCATCTGTTTCTTATGTAAACACTGTCTTATACAAACCTCGGTGTTTTTTATATAGTAAGTTGTACAAATTCTATTCATTTGCTTGCTTATGCTGGAAATTATTTCCTTGACCATAAGTTTTCTGACAAAGCAGAATAAACCCCTTGTTAAAAATTAAGAAATGTATTTTTGAAAGTCCTGTGGTTTAATAATTAATTTATGCATGCTCATGTTTTGGCGTTTTTTAATGTCTTGGAATGTAGTTGTGAAAAATGTCATGCTCTACTATAAGAGTTTGTCATGTCTCAATAGTCATTCTAGTATTCCACATCTCTTTCGTTTTATGTATTTGAATATGTTTAGAAACAAAATTAAGATTCAAACGGAGTTAAGAAATTTCAAATTTATGGCTCTGTGGACAGCTTAATTTTTCAGCATATACAACTGCGTTCATTCTCAGACAGAAGGACACCCAAGGATTACTTCTTGCTGTAGTCTGAACTGCCATTCAATGAGATGGCACATATGAAATGCAAGTGAGACAGTTAAAACTTAGGTCTTTTTGCACAGAAGTATATTTTTAGTTGCTCACTCTTATTATACTGTCAAACAGCACAACATATTAAACAATGATGGTGATACATGGTGATGCCACTGCTAATGTTTAATATGAGATTTCTCTTGCACTGGATACTTAAAGCCTCTCTCTATGGACAGTTAAGCTGCATTAGCTCTACTTAAGAAAAGAGGATCAGTCAAAGAACTGTCTATTTTAATTGTAATCAATTTAGTAAAGCTTAGAGCACCATATGGGGGCAGGGCTCCATCATAATCTGAGCTGCACATGTACAAATGAAAGACAAGCTAACACCAAACAATCAGAGAGAAATGGCCTTTTCTGCAGAAGAATATAACGTAAATATGATTTAGAAAGAACAATCTTGGGTTAAAGCTCTGATATCTAGCCAGGCTTAGCGCATGACCCATAGATTTATTGGAGGACTAACACTGCCCAGTGTCTTTGGCATGTTTTGGTCATGTGGTACAGCGACAGTGGCAAACATTCCCACCTCTGCCCCTGGAGCTCTTGCAGGTTTGCTGCAGTCATTGAGACTACCTGCATACCTTTCTGTATTGGCACTGTAATGCGCCAGAGATGGTACAGGAGGAATTTGTACCATTACCATTGTAACGTACCAAAGAGAGTACATTACAGTAGTAATGGTACAAATTCCTTCTCAGTCTTCTACTGCCTTGGACTCTTGGAAGATCTTTTCCCTTTCCTTGACAGAGAAACACATATGCATCACTATCATCCTGATTTATGCCAAGAAGTGGATCTGTGCTCCTTCAAGATGTGGTGTGTGAAAGAAAGAAAAGGATTAGTCCCTCTCTCCTCTGTGACAAAGTGCCAATTCCTGGGTTCCATTGCACCACCAGTTCCTGGCTCAGCATCAGCAACTCTCAGAGTTACAAATGTTTTGGTAGCTGCCACTTCCAGCTGAGAGCTGTAGGAAAGTTGGCTAAGCTAGCAAACAGTGCCAGGAACATCTGGGGTGAAATGACTCTGCACACACATTCTTTTCTGTTCTTTTTAGAACAACTTCAGTCCCGGCAAACTGGACATATTAATCTGGTGGAATCAATGCAATTTGTTAAATCTCATCCTATCTTTCCAGCGTATTCTACATATTCAATTACATTGAGACCATGAAAAAGAAGTGAAGTATAACTGCATCATACAATTTGTTCAGTGTGGAAGAAATCTGGGATGTTAAATAGCTGTGTTCATGGCCTGCTGAAGCTTTATGTGGTTTGGAAGGCAGCACTATTTGCTGAGAGAGTATTTTGCAGATGCCAAAGTAGTAAAGTGATGAAATATCTAATGCTGATCTTAAACTGGTTAGTTCTAGGCTAACGAAATTCAGGGGTAACTTCTATGAGGGTTTTAAGTTGCTCATAGGCACAAGCAGTGAAAAACTGCAGTGGTTTATAAAATTTCATATTAAATTTCAAAGGGAAATGTAGACATTTAAAGCACATTTCTAAGGGAGTGAAGACACTGGAAAATTCTTCAGCTCTAGACTTAGAATAGTTGGTAATTCTGGATTTATTTGTTCATTTGAAGCTAAGGTTGGGTCTAGATTAAAGGAATACTGGAAAACTCGTCTAGCGGAAACTCATCTCATACTAACAAGAGCATTCCCTGTTTTTCAAATGAAACTGATTTTACTGAGGAAAGTGCTCTTGCTGGTTATGGCTATAAGGGGTAGGTTCTGTAAGGTTATTAATGTGCCTTACATAATTATGCTGACAAAAACTTTTAACTGTAGATCAGGCTTCGGTGTGCAATAGAAGGACTTCCAAAGAAGTTAGAATACTTTTTAATCAATTCACTATTGTAAGTAATTATGAAAAACTTTTGCACAGGCATTGAGCCATGTTGATTGTTTATTTTTATATGGTCAATGTGTTAGGCTCCCTGCCCAATTTCGGAAAAGGGTAAGGAATCCTGAAGCCTGCAAATGCAGACTGCCTGTTCTCTGGTTATGCGATTTTGCCTTTTGCTTAGTTTCACGTTCAAATAAACTTGAAGAAGTAAAATAACTGCTAAGATAAACTTCCTGAAATCAGTGGAATTACATCAGGAGTACTTCTGAGATCTTTTAAAATTTGGTTCATTATTCTTATAAAAATCATACTCAGGTTTCTCTTGCAGGCAATTGGTGGTCCTTAGTTTCCTAGGTAGCTAGTGACAGTAAGAGTTGTTCAGATTTGGTGCAGAGAATTTTGATGCTGAGTCTCTACTTCTATTTTTAAACATTTATACATTTAAGGCAACTTAAAATATCAGTTTCAGGTTTTGTGGCCATCGCGAAGGTGATATCATCTGAGTCTTAAAGTGCTTACAGCTTTGTAGTGGCTGTCTGATGTAGCTCTACTGCATACTTTCAGTGAAATGTTACTGGAGATTTACTAAAGAGGAAGCAATAAGCAAGCCAGGTAGATTTAATTCCTGAAATACTCCTAAGTGAAACTATATGGGATGACCTTGTTACTTGGCTTCTGGAATGTCCACATAAGCATGCTTCAAGTGAAGATTTCTATTGCTTGGATTTCATTACCTTTGTTTTATATTTGACATTTTGGGTTGTAGAGGGAATAATATCTTAAGATCACTGGATGAAACATCTAGGGGTAACATCTGGTGTCTGCCAATTGTTTCATGGCCTTTTTGATACAGTGATTATTGATCCTCAGAGTCTTCCTGCTCTGGAAGAAATGTATGAAGTCTTGTAAAATATCCTGTTCACTTTGTATGGTATCAATACTTATTTCCTCTTGACTTTAAAAACCAACAGAACAAGATTTTTACCTCAAGTTTCAGATGCCCTGCAAGTTGTTAAAAATGTAACTCTGTCATGCATGCCTGATCTCACAACTTGAACAGTTAATAAAAAGCAAGTTAATATCAATGCAACTGCAAAGTTTTGATGCAGGGCACTAGGACTTAAAATTTTAGCTTGTATATATGCTGTATGCCTTTCGAGTGCTCATGTGCCAGACACAAAGAGATGAGGCTTAACAAGACAAACGTAGAAATCAACGTATTTTTGGAACCAGCTGGTGTTGGAGTGCATTGTGAAGTCACTGGTGGAGACAGCCCTACTTAGTAGTTTTCACTTTGAACAAAGAGTCTAAGACCTCAAATGCTCTATGATTCCCCTGAGGTTTGTCTCATTTGTAAGTGAACAGTTGGTTTAACGAATCCTATGTATTTCTCTGCCTTAGACAACCCATGCCTTGTTCCTAGTTATCAATCAGCTGTATTTGGCCAACACTCATTTACAAACGCCGAGACAATACCCTGTAGTGCAAGAGCTATTGGACACTTAGTTATACCAGATTGTAATAGTGTTTGTGTTCTGCATGCATGCAGTTTATCCACTGTGGTTCTGTACAGGGTGGGTAAGGACACAGGAAGATTGATTTCCACTCAATATTTTTGTGCATTAGTTGAGGAAAGTCCCTTTTAAAGAGTCTTTCTTCTTTGGAAGGGTTTCCTTGGGGGAGCACTGGTGCTTTCTTTTAGACAGAAAACCTCATGCAGCTGACCATCTTTCACAATAGTCTGTTCATTCTCAGTATAGGTTTTCTACATATGTAGTGAAATGTGTGCATTCACAGCCTATTTGCACCACAGCCTATTTAAGAGAGAAATACCCAATATTTCCGTATTAGAACAGTGGGTGTTTTTTGTTGAACCTGGAGATGGAGATAAATATAACAGGTTCCTAACAAAATAACCTTGCCAGCTTAAAATCTGGAACTGCATGTCGACTGTTTGAGAGAGCAAAAATAAATCAGTGAACTATATTTCCTCTGTGGAAATAGGAATATCTCTGATTTACTCTGCATTGCTTACCTCAGGGACAACCCAAGTAGAGAAGGCTGACAGGCATCTTGTTTGGCAAGGCTCCCTGTTTTTATGCATCATCATCACTGCTAGGTCTTTGTTATGTGACCAAGTTTGTGGAATAATGCGTAATGTGTAAGGTGGGAGTTAGTTGCACTCGACCGAGAAACTGCTTTCCCCTTTGGTAATGTGACGTTAATTACTGAATACACAGATGAATACTTTGTATGTGCAGAGGACCGTGATAGCATGAATAAGTAACATCTCTAGTGATCAACGGACAGAATGGCAAATATGTTGGTGTTACACTGAACAGATGGATTCTCTGCCAGTTGTTATGACTTCGGCAGTAAAAGGGTCAAATGTGTTTTATGCTATTTTCTTATCCAGGAATGTCTTCCTGCTTCCCTCAAATAGTGAATAAAGAGCAAAGCGATTCTGACAATGTCTTTTCTTTCTCTTTCATTCCTGGGCTTTGGGAGCTGAACAACATTTTATTACTTTTAGGGGTTGCTGAAAGGTTAAAGATTGTGAAATCTCATCCAGAAAAAAAAATCCCCCACTTCCCAAAGAAAAACAGAAAAGCTGTATGGATAGAGATCTCATAACCTGGAAATCTATTTGAAGGGCAATTATTTGCTTTACATGAAATGTGCCAAGCCATAGTGTCCTTAGGAGTTCTGTGTTCCTTCTGAAAACAGCAATAACTGAAAACTTGAAGGGATTAGAAAAATCTTTCTGTGCCAGTTGTTTGTTTTGGAGTTTGTTTGCCTTGTTTTTTACTTCTGTTACATTTGATAAATAGCTGCAGTGATAAAATTCAAAGAGGCTTTTCTGGAATGGTCTAGCTGTGGGAGTTCCCCATGATGTGGAATTCTATATAGCTTGTTGTTAGTTTTCTCTTTCTCTTTTCAAGGGGCATGAACAGCTGACTGTATCTAACTGTATTTGTTTCCTGTCAGCACAAAATTTTCCCACATGAGCTAGGGCTGTGGTAAGCTCTCTGACATATGGGTCAGTGGAGATAAACTGCAATCAGGAATTCATAATTGAGGATACTGTACTGCAGCTCTGCTGCCGATTATCCTAGGTGCCTCCATGTCAATCTGTCACAAAGTGTCCAGAATTCCCTAGGAAATCACTCCACACAGCCTCAAATAAGGAAACTTTGAGCTATGTTTGTTATGGAAAGAAGAGGAAACCATACTGTAGAATAATGGATGTGAAATAGGTCTAGGAGAAACGTGGCCTCTGGTGCTCCCACAGATAAATGGTTTAGACCTACTGTGGGAAAGGACCATTTGCATGATTCAGCCACGGAAAATGGACATAGAAATGAGCTCCGTGGAGTAACAGGGCGTTCAAGATGATGTGAGGTTATTAGAACATTCTCTGGGCCCATATCATGAACTACAGATTATTCATAAGAGGATGGAACAAGTAATGGGCTCAAGCATAACATACTCCCTGATCTGTAACCCACACATCTAAATGACACTCAGAAGCCACCTGTGGTTTAATTGTGTGAGGTCTTAAGAAGAAATTATGGGAGATGAGAATTTGGGCTTATCCAGGGCTTTTCCTGGCTTGTTCACACTGCTGAAAGGGGTTGCATGGGACTTTGTCCTGCAATACCCCAGTGTTTGCCCCTGTTTGAATATGAGGTGATTTTGGGGAGTGTAGGATTGAGCCACTACTTGCACGAGACAGATGCACTCTAAAGCCATCCAAGTTATAGCCGTTGTGATACATGGCCACTTATGTGTAAAGCTATTTTTTTCCACTTTCCCACTTTCTGCAGTACAGGACAGAAATTCATGGATCTGGGATGCAATATGGAAATTTTTTGTTAAAAGCCAGTACTGACAACATTCATTCTCACCTGTAAGGGCATCTCTCTCCAAGGTAAAAAGCAAATATGAGCAAACAATAAGCAACATTAATAAAATAGGAATTTGCTTCCCAGCTAATATCCTTCAATGTTTGAGTGCATATGTTCTTGTGATTTGGACGTGTGATATGTATATGTAGAAAGAAAGACATTTTTCTGATTTTTAAACCTTTGGAAAATGAGGCTTTGCAAGTCCTGCCCAGCATCTGTTCCAGATGCAAGTCTAAACATTTAGGCCATTAATATGCAGGCAGAATTATAAAACTGTAACATAATGTATGTTCCCAAACCAAAGATATACGTATTTCTCTTTGTAAGTAGAATTTCCTCCTGCCTTGCCTCACATCACAATTCTGCACTCTGCCCCACTGCTATTTACCTGCTGATAATGTTGAATATCTTTTTTGAGTAGGATAATGTATACTATTACTTAAAATAAAAGCTTGAATATTCATGAGAGAGTTTTTTTATGGATATTGTATCTGCTTTCATTTTCTGTGTCACTAGTTCTCTGTGATATAAATTAGTTTAACACTTCCCATAGGCCAAATTCTAGTCTTACATATGCCAAAACCCTGCTGAAGCAAGATTGTGAGTCTGTTCCTACAAAATCTCTTACTTAGGTGAGTAGTAATTTGCAGATGATGGACTTTTACATGAACTTCTGAAGAAAAGACTACCTTAAAAGTTTTCGTAATGTTGACTATGTTACTCTGTAAAATCTTTGCTAAGGCTGAAAACTTCTATTCCTGACAATTATATATGATTGTATATTGTGGCATTGTCAAATACTGTTTACAAAATAATGGTGCAAAAGCTTGTGTGATGCATTAGGAAAAATTTGGCAGGGGGGAAATGTTATGGGTTTTGTTTTACTTTCCAATTGTGTTTCACTTTAAAGTAGAATGAGACTTTCCTGTGGCTGGTTGCTTTCAGATTTCACCATAAAGAACAGAATTTTGAAGGGGTAAGAGAATCATGAAGGGTATCTGACACTACAAAAAGAATTCCATTGCTGTTACGTCTCCCTTTCAAGTTCATGTAATTTGTTTAAAAAGAGAAGAAAATAGACATTTGAGGGAAAACCATGCAGAAGTATTTATCCTTTTGCTTTATGAAAGAAGTTCCAGAGTCTTCTCTCCACCTGTACTGGAAAAACAAACAGATAAAAAAAATCCACTGTATTGGAGGGCAATTTCCAGTTTTCACTGGTGGAAATCACATCTGGCAGAAACTCCACTGTAAACTTCTTAACCTAGACCATCTCTCTGAGCATGTTAGCCAGCATATCACAGCACTAATTCAGACTTGTTTTAGATTGGGTGCTCATTTGATTCACATGCTCCTTTTCTCATAGAACCAGGGGAAAAATTGGCAGCAAAAGATTAGGCAACTTTATTTGGTTAGGCAACTTTACTTGAGTCCCTGTCTTGTTTGGTTATCAGTGGCCTCTATCCAAATTTAACTGGGGCATGCATTTTGAAGTGGTACGGGAAGCCATTCTGAAAGGCTGTTGGAAGAGGTTATGTTACAGAAAGTTACTATACTGACAAAAGGACGTTATGGAGCCAAATAATCAATGAATATCCAAAGACAACAGAGTACATTGGGCTAAATTCCCTGCTAGTTTAAATCCGTCAAGTGCCAGAAATTCATTGGTAGCAAATTTGGCCTACTGTCACAAAATATTTTTGAAGGTGCCTTGTCATAAATTATACTTAGTGGTTCGTGAAGTACCTTTTTAAAATAAACATACACTTAGAATAATTGGATATTAACAGAGATCAAGATGTTAATGTGAATACATCCCAGTAACAGGAAACTTCTTGGTGTGTGCAGTTAGTGTGAAACTAGCATCACTATTTTGAAAAACATAAACTTCTTTTCTCTATAGTTCCATACTATGTACACAAACCTGTATTCCATTTAATTGTTTTCTGATTTGCTGATAGCATCCCAGTTTGTGTGATTTTGCAACCAATATTCTTAATAATTTGACAGTGAAATACTGTATATTGTTTGAAACTATAATCCTACCCTTACTCCACAATTGCAGGTATAATTGGTCAGACACTTGTGGCTTCTTTAAAGCCTTTCTAATCCAGAATACGACTAAACCCAACTGCTATCTACAGTAAGCTCCAAGACCTTTGTAAAACAGAGGAATTAAAGACAGATATATTTGCTTTCTGCTTAAATTTTCAGAGATTTCAGGGTGGATATTACAGCTGGTAGAAACTCAGGGGAAAAAAAGTAAACAGCTTTCTGAGCCCTCTTAATAGATGTTGTTGGGATCTTCCCAACAAAAGTTTTCATCAGGATATTTTGAGTCCTAAAAAATTTTACTGACACTCGAGTGGCAGAACTGTCACCCAACATACAGACAGCACATGAATCAAATTAGAAAGATGCCTACAAATCCCATCTGATCTGGTTAAAGAAGCACAGAGGCATAACAGTATCACAAAGTATAAGATGAAGCACCCTGTGAGACTGGGATCCTATTATGTAGCATTGTATTTTATAGCCTTGATGCCTGTTGAGAGTCTGGCCTTTAGTAATGTCATGTTTTTCTATGGGCTGCTATGTCGTAAAAGCTTAGATTGGCTTAACTCTCTTTCAGTTTGAAAAATGAAAGGAAATTTAATTCTAAATAACACTGACTAATTTTGCCCTGGACCTAGTGTTTGTTGGAAATCCTCCCTGTCATAAAAAGGATGATGAAAATTAGGCTGAGAATACAGAAACCAAGACATTATTATGGCTACTATGTAGCAAAGGGTACTTTTAAAATGTTACTCCTCCCTGAAATATACAGTCTGACTCACTGTTTCAAGTCTGAGCTAGAGGAACAAATATTTTTTTTAATATAACACATTCCTATTCAGTAGGTAATTTATATTTGTCTTATGTATTTTGGTGTCCAGGCTACTCTATTATTACCTTTTACTAACACTATTTGTCTTACTGCTGAAGATAACCATAAGCCTGTTAAAGGTACTACAACTATTTCCTTCAGTTTAAATTTAGCAAAGGATGTAATTGTCTCCAGTAAGATTTAAGCTTGCTCTTTAAAGCTTAAGTGTTCTACTAAACTGCTGTCTACCTGATAGCAATCAGAAATGGATATTCATTTCATTGATTCACTACCTGCAGTAGTATGAGCTTTTGCTCATTTCAGAGGCAAGTAAGACTATTTATGAAGCAATTTAATAAAAGATGTTGATAAAGAGCAAAACCATAAAGCTGGGATTTCATCAGTTACTTCAGTAAAGCAGGCTAACATTACATTCTTTCTATGTTAACTGACCTAAAACATTTCCTTCCGTATTGATGTAGTAAATGGACATACCACCCAGTCCAGAATCTTTGGAGAGTTCCTTCAGCTGCGGCAGTGCTGTTCCTCTTCACTGAAGCTCTGAAAAGACAAAATTTATTTGTGCTAGCAAAGTGTTTGCCAAATCCATGCACTGTCTAGTTGAAACTTTCCCACTTGGTTAAATACTGTTTATATTTCCATAATTATAGACAGTTCTGTATTTTTTTTTAGTGTTGTATACGATTCGATTGCTTCCTTCAGTAAGAACAAACTCAGTCTCTTCTTGTTGTTTTTGATGGGAGCCATCTCATTAATCATGACATGCAGCTAGAAGTACTATCCACATAGGTGGGGCATATGAAAAACTTTGTTAGAATTTGTCAGTAATATTTGTAAAGAACCATTGTCAGGAAGTTTGGTTTTGTTAAATTAGAAACATTTTGCATGAATGTACTGGTCTCAAAAAACACTTATGAATACAAGCTATCTGGAAATTAAAAGAAAATTAAACCACAGATAAAATGGAATGAAAATAGCATTTTGGCAATGATTTCCCCTTGCCCGCTGTGTTCTTGTAGTATGGACCCTTTCCACCCTTAGTTAACACCTTTTTTCTCATTAAAAAAAAAAAAAAAAAAGCATATTTTGGGTGGCTAAGAAAAGGGTTTTTCCCCCTGCCACGTCAATGCTCTGCTTGCGTACCCATACCCTGCATTTACCAGGATTCTCCCAGCCTACCCTTGTGCTGCAGGCTCCCTGCTTGCTGCCCTGCTGTTTCCTGCTCACCTACGTGTGGATTGCAGGAGGCTCGTCCAGCCAACTGTACTTGTTGCTCTTAGGGAAGGTGTGTTCTTTCCTTCTCCTTCCTGACAATTTCTCATCACTCCCAGGACAGCAAGGCAAACCATCAATCTGCATGATGGCTTTTTCAATATAACATAATTTGCATTGGCTGTGAGCAAACAACAGGAAAGGATGCTGCCTTTCACATCTCTGAAGTATCAAAACCAAGAAGCCAAAAGAACCGTAATGCACCATTTTGAAAAGTGTTGATGTCTGAAAGTCAATCTCTTGATTTCCAAGTGCTTAAGATTTCAGTTGCCCGTGGCTGGCAATTTCTCTGTACTAACAGATATAGATTAGCTCTGGACAGCTGCTTTTACTGGTTGTTTTCTGCACTTTTGGCATTTGAACACTCCAGCAGCAGAACAGAGTATAATGATGATGCAGCAAAAGTTCTGTATGGATTTGAAACAAATCAGAAAACAAACATCTTCCAAAAACATGTTTGGATTTGAAATGAAATGTTTCCAAAATAATATTACACTCTTCAAGCTCTCTAATTGCTGCCAGAGTGCAATCTGTCACAATACTGCCTTGTTCTTGCACGTTTTACCATTACACTTACCTGCTCTAAGTATGAAATATAAAAACAAGGTGTCAAACAGAAGCGAATCTCAAGAACATGCTGTTGGCTTATCTACTAAAATTAACAACTCCCACCCTGAAGACTTGATATCAGTAAAAAGGTGTCTTTATTGACATGAACTGCATCAATGAAAAAGACTGAGTTTATGGAAGGGGGCAAAAATGTCTCTTGATGATCCACATACAGCATATATTATTAAGGAATTAGCATTTCTACAAAACAGCTGATCCACATGCAGTTTGTAGAATGGAATGGATCCACTACAATCATTTCTAGATTAAAGAGTAAGACGTCACAAGAGGATTAGAAAGTTTATAAAGACAAACTTCTGACTCTAGCAGAGAATCTCCTGGAAAAGCTAAAAGTCATAACCAGCATGTAGAAGGAGAAATTTCTAGTAAAGCTGAAGGCAGGGAAAGGAGAAAAAAAAAATACTCTTGTTTTAACTTTAAAATATTTTTAAAACATCAATTATCTGTTCTCCTCACTAATCTAAATGTGGTAAATTATGTTCTCCTGTCTTACGAATGGGAACTTGGTACAAACAGCTCATGTGTCTCGTTGAACTATATGGCACCATCAAAGAGGTGGGAATACAGGAGTTCATAACTGCCAGTTTTATGAAGAGCACCTCCTGCCCTTCCCTCTTTCACCAGGGAGCTTTGAGAAATCTGTCTTAGAAATTGTGTTCTATACAACCATTCAAGCTCACTGATTAAGGACTGCTTTTACATCTGTGACTAGTATTGGCTACTGTTCCTTGACACAAGAAATACCTATTACAATATATATTACAAATATATTGAGAGAAAGAGGAGAACCTGAAACAGGATTAGAGAATTATTCTTCTGTTACTACAGTGTTGGCTCAAGTGCTGGTATGGAAAACTCATCTTGGTATCATTCCTCTACCTAGAAGAGATATATAACCACCAGTACATAGATTACTGTGGGGGAGTTAAACACTAATTCTTCTGAAGCGGATTGAAGGTAATTGCAGCTGTAGTCATATATTACAAATTTCCCCTGGCTTTGTATACTAATCAAAGCTAACCTGAAATTATTAAGTAATTTCATATACACAGAACTACCTATGTCAGAAAGCGATGCAGGAACGTTTATGTACTGAAGACCGCTTGCATTTATGAATTCACTAGAAAGTGCTTTGAGTTGTGCAGAAGGAATGGAGTGATAAAAACAGCTCAGCTCCTGCAAGAAGATGTTGCTGAGGTCCAGGCCTATCCACACAACTATTGCTGAAGTAGAGGACAGTAGAAGACCTGGCCTGGCTTATGTTTCCAATGCAGGTATGCCGAGCTAGACTGCAACTGTGAGAATTTCTTTCAAGTAGAAGACTGCACTTGGCTTCTGATGCTTCACTTGGGATATTGCATTCTGTCATCTCCGTAGTCCTGAAAAGCAGACTATAGGCAGGTCCCACAGGGCTTACTTTGCTGTGGGGCAGGCTACCTGTTGCATTACTGATGCTGAGCTGATGGGAGAACATTTGCCTTCAGCAATTTGGTTGCTTGACAGCTATTAAGAAACTATGTATGCAGTTAACTAGTTTATATGACTTCTTTCTTTGGTTAAAATTCTTCATTGATTCTCAGTGAAATTAAGAAGATGCTAGTATATTGTTTACATAAGATTCCATTTTCCTCAGTGTTTAATTTTTCATGTATGAATTGGCCTTATTGGTGTAAATCAAATTCTTCTTCTGTGACCATGCAGGTGACTGAGGCAGCGACTCCCTACAGAGGGAGCCTGTACAAAGGCTGGGTTGTGCGACACGGCACGCAAGTGATTTACTACAGCTTTACAGGCTGTGGCGAGGTGACGTGGCCTCTCCAGTATCGGGCTACAAGCAGAGTTTTGTATAGATGGGGAGCTGGAGCTAAACGCCACAGCAACGCTCACTCTCTGTGGTTCATCAGGTACCAAGTCCTGCTGACAATGGAGAATAAATACCGTCAGCAGAGCTGCTGTATCCCAACGTGAGGGCACACCCAACGCAGGTTCGACGGCAATCCAGGCTGATAGAGCTGCCTACCTCAAACGCTGCCAGCTGCCCCCGAGCCTTTAAGAGGCCCGGGCTGTGGGGGCGGCGGTGGCCGCGGGGGCGGGCGGCTGCTGCCTCACGCCGGGCTCAGTGGCGGGTGCCCGGGGAAGAGCCGTAACGCCGGGAGCAGCGCCAATACGAGCCCCGGCCGGGGCGGGGAGCCGGCAGGCAGCCCCGTGGCGGCCCGTTAGTCGCGAGCAGCCAAGCGTTCGAAGCGGGGGCGCGGGCGCGTGGCGGGCTAACGGCCGGCCACCGCCTCAGCGGCTCCCGCCCTCCGAGCCGTCAGGGCGGCGGCGCGGAGCCCGCAGCTTCCAGAACGCTCCCGGCCGCCGGCTCCCGCGGGCTGCGGGGCTGGGGGCTCCTCCTCCGGCCTGGGGCTGCGTCCTCCGGCCGTGGGATGCCCGAGGTACGCGCCTGGCGGTGCCGTGAGGCTTTAGGTAACTGCGCCGGCCGAAGGCGCCTTACTGTTCTCTTCGGAGGGGCTATCAACCCGCCTCAGGCGTCCTCGGGAGGGGAGGTGCTGAGGTGCAGTCGGTCGTGGTGGCCCCAGGAGAAAAAGGAAAAAACCTCCTCATTTTCTGTCTACTGGGTGGTTTGCTTACAGCTCACCCAATGGCGCTCTAGTAGGACTAATACTTCAGCTGATGTTTGTAATTGTCAGTTTTTATCTACATAAGCAATTCCCTACATTTCTAGAGCTTTTTGTCATGTTTTTCAACAAACTAAATAAGTTAATCACATAATTATGTGAGAGAAATAAATTCTCTGGTATAAAGCTGTCCTAATTGAGAAGTCTTCATTGGGGGTTATGGGAGCAGCAGCATTTACTTTTGGACTTAAATAATTAGCAGTGATGTGTGTAGGGTAACTTGGTTGCTAGTCACACAAGTGATTTTGGAAAGCACAGATTGTTAATCTGTTGTCTGTAGAAATTAATTTGCAATTGGCTTTGAGTCTTTCTTAACTTTTAATAATGTAACCTGAATTTGAATGAAGCCCTCTCCCTAGATTTTCTGTAACCATTAAGCATCTTTTCTGAAATGCATATGAAACATTCAAATAAATTTAGCATCAGTTTGGTGCATAACCTCTTTTGATTTTCCTTGGATATGGCATGGTTTCCCAGTAGGTTCTGCACACTGGTCTATTATGCTTCCAGAAAAGAAAAAGATATTTGAAAAGATATTTGACTTCAATGCGGAATAGTGCTTGGTGAGCTAGCCCAGAGATTAGGTGAAGAATCTCTTTGAACAGACAGTTCCCTTCCCTCCCTCGTCCTTTCCGTCACCAGTAGCTTGTGTTTCTTCCTATAGCATTTCAGGCTAGAGGGATGTTCCAAAGCCTACTGCCATTAGTGAAAGCACGTTAAACACAGCAGCCAGGGATCTACATCTGTGGTTTATATATAACTTAATGCAAAGTCTCTGTAAAATACATTGTGGATAAGGTTGATAGGCTGAGAAAAATGCAATGATCCCTGAACAATCTGACCATTTCTTTTCCACCTTTTCAGACATTTTTGTATTTCAGGGAATTTCCAGTTGTGACTGTGTAGGTTGCCATATTTACTTTTGTAAACTCCTAAGGAGTGATTATGAGGTTAATAGTGCTTGATATGCCTGAGGAAGTTGTTACAGAAGTACTTTTTGGGCCTTTTTTCTGAACTGGTCTGATTCTCAATCTCATTCTGTAGTCTGATGAAAATATTACAGCCTGGACTTGGATACAAACTACAGCATCAGATGGTGGTCTATGGTTATTCTCTTTCCAATGATTAGCTCCCCTACAGTGGGTTTCTGAATAGGAGTCAACAGTATCTATTCACAACTTCATGCTTCCTTTTCCTAGGAAAGACCTAAACAAACAGGATTTTAGATGGATATTTAGATAACACGAACGGGCTATTATTACACGTGTAACTCACCAGCGAGATTTTATTTTCTGATCTAAAAAAGAAAATTGTGTCGTTGGGCTCAATGCAGTGTTGGTCTATTACATGTTGAGGTACTGTGGTAATGGGTGGCTGGCTGAAAGCTGTTAAGCAGATTCAAGTATATACTTCTGTGGCTTTTTTTTTTTAAATGGTTTAATATTACGTAAACTTTTGACGTGTGGCTGGTATGGTTAAAAATCATTCTGATAAATACTGCTAATAGAATTGTTCAATGAAATTAACTCATTATGTTGCTAATTTTTACCACCTGCAATCCAGGTCAAGTATATTCCCAAAGCTGAACAGTGTATTTATTATCTGTTGTTTTCTCACTTACTCATTTGGTAGATAATATCTTTTCATTCCTAAATTATGTTTCTAGTTTTATAAACAGCATTAGCATGGAAGAGTGTGGTTCTGACATGCAACAAATATTTCCTATAAGAAATCTATAAATATATTTTTGTGTTGATTCATTTACTGAATAATTATTTGGTAAACATTAGGATTTCTATTTCAAGCTGAGGTTTGTAGTTCCTTAACCACTAGAAGGCACTCTGGTATAAAACTTCCTCTCTAACAGCTTATAAAACCTGCATCTAAGTAAGGACAAAACATAAACAAACAAACATGACTGGCTTTAAGCAATTTCTTTCTAAAGATAGCTATGTTCACTCTCATGAGATGATAACCTTCAAATTGTTTGTCCAGCTACACCAGAACTTACGCTCAAATGCACACATACTGCAAGCATGTGTATGCATAGTAATCAGTGTGTTGATTATGATTGCTGTTTCATCAGGTAGCACTCAGAAACCAGGAGGAGTTTAAGTTGTCTCATGGTCTGTGGTCTGTGTGTATACTAAATACATTGCTGACATGTGCTAGCAGGTGGAATTTTTCACCTGCCAAACTGCTTTCAGTACTGAATCTCTCTGTTGGTTTCTATGAGAGTCATGTTACTCCACCACTGTGTATTTGTGTGAAAGTACACTCATGCAGTGTTAAGATTCACAGTTAAAATAAACATAGAACTCTAGAAATGTGAATATGTTGCCATAGTAACACTAAATTGTTTGGTATGCTGAGTGGTTGCACTTGCAAATTGCTCCTGTTTTGTGAGGTTGAGATGTTTCCAGTTTTGTAAGTAGTTTGGAAAACAACAGGTTTCAAGTTAAAATGCTATTAAAAATAACTGATATAATATAGAATATAATGTAACTTGTTCTTTTTTCTTTTCTTCATGTGTAGTTGACTAATTTTCTATTTCTATACATAGCAGTGTTGTATATTGGGTTAAAAACCGCCAGACCTCTGGAATTCAATATTGGATCACTTTGAGTCTCAACATTTTTGAAAGGTGTTCTGTGAAATTATTTATAGTGCATTTGGTACTTGCCAATATTTACTGAAAAGATATGCAGGACTATATATCCTGATCAGAAAAGGCAGTCATGTTGGAGGAAATCACCTGACTAGTGAAATTCAGTATATGTCAGCATTAAACTTGATAATCAGTATAGCTAAATGTTGAATGTCAAAATATGAAACTTCAGAAACGTTTTTCTTCTCATTTAAATATTACATGATTCTGAATAATAATGTACTTGTTCTCCCATCTTGTTTTAGTAAAAAGTTTGCATTTTGGCAAGAAAACACATACTTAGGAAAATGTAAAGAATTTACTAGATTATAGCAAAGAATCAGGAGATCTTGAACTTGAACCATTTGTGACTTTTATTAATCCTGAGTTTCTTCTTTTTCCTCATACTTGATGTTTTATGAAGAATTTTTTTCTTTTTTTTTTTTTTTTTTCCTTCTTGAGTCTCACTAAAACAACATATATCTTTTATACTAGAAGTCTGAAAGAAACGGCTCAAACTCTGGGAGGACAGAGGGAAAAATCTCTTCCAAGAGACTTACTACTTATTCTTATATTACTTATTCTTACTATTTCTAATAAGCATCTGAATCCTGATTAGTTGTTGGGGCTGGAACATCAGTCCCTCGGAAGTTCTCCATCACTAGTATCACATCAAGAGAAAAACCTAACTGCTGTTAATTTCAATAAAATGATTTTGCATATTAGGAGTCCTTAAAAAATGTTAATCCTATGCTAGTTTTTTTACTTCATGCAGTTTAGTTTCAGAGAAAGTTAATATCTCTGCTCTGGAGGAATATGTCATATTTCATTGCTTTTAGATGTAAATTTTTCCCAGTTGTAGGAAAACAGATTTGCAAAGATATGTCATGAGGCTCTCTTTCTGTAACTGAATCTAGAAAGGCAGGTCTCTCTGTTTGGATGTCTATTAATTATACATAATACTAGTTTATGTAATCTAGTTCCAAATACATTATCTACAACCAGGTCTGATGCTGTCACTTCCATTTAATTCCTAGGGAGCACTTACTAAGATGGGATAAAGTTGAAATCAGTGCTTTTGTGGAAGTCTAGGACTGTTTAGAATGTACTGACATTTAAAATTAAAACCTCACAGGATATGTTTTTGTTTTGTTTTGTTTTTTTAAATCTGAAGTGCAAAATATAGTTGACATAAAATCCAAGGAATAAAATAGTATAGTATATGACAAGAAATAAAAAAAGCTTTTATGAGCTTTTATGCCACCTTGAAGAACCAAAGCGATGAAATGCTTGGGAAAATTCCTTCCTAGCTTTTATTTGTATTCAGTGCTTGATCCTGCAGGATGCTGAACACTCTTGTTGCAGTCTGGTGCTTGAGCACTTGATTGTTCTCAAGCATAAGAACAATTAGACATACACAGGTTAACTTTGCCAAGTCAGCTTGCTGGAATGGAGGGACTTGTCTTTGCAAGTTTGAACTTTGTTAAGGCAGTTACGTTGTTATCTTAAGAACAAGTGAATTCTCCCCAGGAGGGGTAAAAAAAAATCCAAAAAACGCCTCAAACCTGAACAACTTTCCTCCCTTTTCCCAGGGAAATGCTCGATGTAAGTGGGTAAAAAAAAAATGTAGAAAGCAAGGGTCGTCTACCTTTGTAGAACAGAGCTGTGCCTTCCACAGTATAGCTGCACAACAAGAAAGGTTCCTTCTATCTTTACACTTGAACACAAGTGAGAAGCTAATGAGGCAGTGGGTCCGCATCCAGAGCATTGCAGAGAAGGTTCAATCCAGCTGCTGACCAGTGGGTGTGTGAAGGCTGGCACATGGGAGGCATCTGTCCGTGTAACAAAATGCTTGTGCCTGTTTATATCAAGTAGAACGTTTGTGAGAATCCCCTGCCTTTTTTTGTTCACAGATGAAAGTTTTTATGCAGAAGAATATGCTTGAAACTGCAGAAGGGATGAATTTCATTTCCTTCACTGAGCCAATCCTGAAGCATAAAGTAAATTTCCCAGAAAAAAATGTGGGTTAAGTAGTAGCAGTACCAATAATGTATGTTTTGATGAGATAGTTTGTCTATAAGATTGTTTACTGAATTAGAGGCCAGTGGAAAGTACTGCTATAGTTTAAACTGCATGTCATGAAAAGAGGAGCAGAAGGGTTCCCATTGCATCTTAGGTCTGTTCATCCCAGTTTATAATTGATTAATATTAGTGTCCTGTGTCGAACTGTCTCCATTTAAGTAGTCATTTGCATGAGCAGCTTATAAAAGTCCTGTGGTGTGTCTATGGGAGAGACTGTATTTGCTTTAGTTTTAAAAAAAAACCAACAAGACAAACAACGGTCTCCCTGGAAGTGTAATCAATCAGGAGAATAAAAGAAGTCAAGACAGACATTGTAGTGTGTCTTAGAGAAGTAGGGAAGCGTGCAGGCATCTTTTCAGTTTTTAGCAACGAAGTTACCAAATATCCTTGGTCAGGAATGGCCCTTGTCATGATAGAATAAAAATAGGTTATATCTATATTGCTTATTTTACTGATCTGTGAAACAGTTTCTGGATAGAGGGAAAATGGACAATTTATCTTGCTTGGTTAGAGCTGTGCTTGTTTGCTTGTGCTTCCCTCAAAAAATCCTTCCACTTCTCTGTAATCACTATTCCCAAAAAAGGTAAGTCTCATAACGCTCACTGAAGACCTAACTCTCCTGTAACTGTAACTGCTGTTTCTGAGCACTTCTTAGGGGGCAGTTGTTGTTCTGTTGGATAGCTGCCATTTCACAAGGTGCACATTTGTCAGAATGAAGTGAGCTGGTCCCACTGAGGAGAATAGTTCTGCTATTTAGTGCAGAAGGGTCAGAATTTCATTGTAAATCTTCATGATAACATGATCATTTGTGACTAAATCATTATCTAGATGAATACTACCGTAGCATGCAGTGCTTTTTTTATCACAAAAGTCTGTTGGTTCCCAGGAATGTGCACATCAGCTGAGACCATCATCAGCTGAAGACTGTTCATGTTTTTGCAAAATGATTAGGATTCTAGCAGCACTGCAGGAGTGTTCAGCCAAGCAGAAGTGAAGATGTTTTGCTTGCCCCAAGCCTCTGGAAAAGGTTTTATATAAACTTTTGTATAAGCTTATTTATATAAACTTTTTATATAAAGCAAAACTAACTATTGCTGAAAATTGTCAAAGCTTCGTTGACATTCTTTCTTTTGTTTTGGATAAACTACTAAATACTATATCATTAAAACCATTAAATATGGCTTAATTTGGATATGGTAAACCCCCTAATTATTGTGGATTTGCCAAAGACTACAAGAATTCAAGTCCTTCCCCTGAAATGCTGTAATTCTGGACCCAGGTTTCTAAGCCTAAGAAGCCACAAAAACTATAGGGGTTGTGACTTTCAAAGTCATGACCACCCAGTGTTTCACTCATAACTCAGGTTTCTAATTAAGTTTGTTCAAACCTGTATGTTTAGCAACAGTTAGGCATTGTATTCGGGGCACTCTAGGAAAAAAATGTTGTGCAGCAGCCGAGGAGGTAAAGCAAGAACACATGTTTGCATAGAACGACCCAGACAAAGTCTCATAATGTCTGAATTCTGAACTGCAGAGGTTTTCTCCAGTTGAATATGCCTATGTGTGTACGTGTGCTCATGCGTTTGTTGGAAATTCTGCATGTTTTGAGAGCATAAATGTGCTTAATTTAAGAAAAAAATCTGAGGTAGGCATTGCATGGCTCTTTTTGATGGTATAGATGGATGCAGCAAGAGTTCTTCCTATACGGAGAACAAACTTTTAGGTGAAACTTGCTGCTGGATTTGCCTTAACTCCTGCTCTGATATTTTTGCCCTGGAGTACGGCACAGACAAGAAAAAGTGGTGAAATACAGGCTGCAGAAGATTGAGCCTCTCCCTCACTATGAAAGACAGAAATGCTGACTTTTAGGTTAAATTATTTTTAAACCTGAAAAAAAAAAAGAATTCCTATTTTGAATACGTGTGGTGTTTGTTTACATTTAATGGCTATGAGTAACTAAGAATTTTCAAGCAGTGCGCACTTATTTTAAAATAGTACATGTGAGATAGTAGATATAATCTCAAAACGGTTTTGTGAACCTTAAGAAATTTTCTTTTGAAATTGTTTTAGGATTTCTTCACTTAAATAGTTTAGACCAAGTTTATTTTTAAAATAACAGATATAAAGAGCTGCTTCCCTTCCTCTCTAAATATTGTTAATACATAACAAAATAATAAATAGTAAAATGTTCCTTTGCTTCTAGACTCAGTTTTGCAGTACCCCTGATGTCTTGCAAAATTATCTCCCTCTTCTCTACAATGCACATCAATACAAGAAAGAAACTTGCTTGACAGAAATCAATGTTTGTTCAAGGAGCAAGGAATTCTATTGAAGTAATACTGTGCAAACCTCTCTGAAACCAGCCCTAATCTAGGACAGTAGAAAGTTACCATAATTCTGTGTTGGTTGAAGATTACTGTGTCAGGATGAATGCAGAAATTGCTTTTGCAAATGCATTCAAGTAGTAGCTGTGTTTATAACTAAAAGGAACATAAGGTTCTGTGTATCTCCATGTTGTGTTATTACTTTTACTGACCAAACGTGGTTGAGGTACATCTCATCCTTCCTTAGGTAGCACTATCACCCTGTGGGTGTAATGAGAGCTATAAATATATCTGCATAAAGGCTCTAGACATTCTTCTCTATTTCCACTGGTGCTGGATTGTGAAGATAACCTTGTATCAAGGCTTGAGGTTTTTCTTATTTTCATTTATGTATGAGTTACAGTGGAGCAAAATCTATGTATAGACCAGGCTTTATCTTGTATGAAGGAATTTCCTTCCTGTCCAATAGTAAGGTATTGTTTATTAATCATAAGGATGACAGTACTGTGTTGCAGTGAAGAAGAGAGGAGGAGGTCAACTGACCAGTTTTTGTAAAAGAGCTGTTGGTTGGGGGATATGGGAGAGAAAGTTTTCCTGTTGCCTGTATTCATAACTGCTCTGGCAGCTTTTAAAGGGTATCAGATAAAATACACAGGGAGAAGTAGTGACTCCTAAGCAGAAAACAGTCAACTTTAAGGATGCAAGTGACGGAGACATTAGCTTACATGAAAGCACTACTGTTAGTATGATGTGCAAGATTAATGTGGAAGAGAAATACTGTAATGGAAACAAAAATTAATAATCATGGTAAAATTTTGTGAATAGTCTAACTAGCAGTACTGTTAGAGCTTCATTAGGTTTTTAAATGATACAGAGTGCTCTGGCATATTGCTATAGCGATGCATAAATATCAGAAGGGGTGCTGTTACAGTCTTGAATGCTACATGGCTGAAGTCAAATGAGAAAAAAAAAAAGGTCAAAATTAAGGCAGAATGTCATGCAACTACTGACCATTGTTCACTTTCATGTACAGCCTCTGCAAGGCTGTACTTACTGAAGTAAAAGTTGAACAATTTTGTTTGGCTTTTATAGTCTTAATTGCTGTTAAGCTAAATATTGACATAGTTTGATTTGCAAGCCAGTTGGCCTGTTGGACATCATGGGGTTTGTGTGTGTGCGCATGCGTGCTTGTAGGACTGCAACAGACTCTTCCTCTCAGTGGACTAAACACAGAATGGGTTCCTGTATCACATCCTTACAGGACAGCTGGTCAGGAACTGTGACAAAATAAGCCCAGCAAACCTAATCAGAAATGTGGGCTGGTGAGAATCAAAACTTTTCAATAGCATATAGTGATTCTTTGATGTAATTTGCATCAGAAAAGGGCTTTAGAATAGAATTTCCTGTATACAAATGCTCCTACTCCCCCAAATAAACAGAAAGGCAGAGGAATCGTTACCTTCTGCTACCAGTAGCAAATGACAGGGCTGTCCCTAGATTAAAGGGAAACAGTTTTAGGCCCGTCCATTGCCTTTTCTTTTTTTCTTTTTCTTTTTCATTTTTTTCCCTCCCCTCTTTCCTTCATGTATTCTACATAAACAGCAAGTTCTAAGTTGCTTTAAGGAACATGGTATTCTTTGTTTTGTATTTTTTCCCCCACAAATTTAAGCAAACAAAATATTTTCTTCCAACTGTTGTAATTCAGGAATTACTTCTTTCTATGTAGAACTTTGTCAGCCGTTCAAAATAATGCATGATTTTGAGACTGAATCATTTTGAGGCATGCTTATTTCTGATCAATAACTTGAAACAGCAAAGAATCTTTCTACTGCCTCCCAAATGTGTTGTATTTCTGTGCTCTCCAACTAAGAAACTTAAAACAAATTAAAAATAAATTATTTTGATGTATACCGTGATAAATCTAGAATGTTGCTTGCTAGCCAGAGAACTTTAATGCTCAATGGAGATCTCCATTAACGGGTTAGAAAATGGAGCAGTAGCTTGAACATCAGGTTATGTTCTTATTAATCAACATGATGAATGAACAGTGTACAAATGGTGTCTATCTGCTACCTTGTAAATGTACAGCATTCCATGCCATTCACCTCCTTGGGGAGCCACAGGGAGTGTGTTATTCTTGTATTTGTCAGTATTAGGAAAGAGCTTCTATCATGTTTGCTGCAGGTAATGCCAGCCAAAATCTACTTACTTTAAGTCAAGGTACTTTCAACTAAGGGCTTGAAACTGAACCATGTTATAGTTCAATCAGTGGGTGAGTTTGTGAACCTCCACATGTTTCTAAACTCCCTAAGGGTCCAGCCAGACACTGGTGTCTTTAAGCTCTGTCCTAGGAACAGATATTTGTTAAGACTTTCTGGGCAGTAAGAGCTGCAGTTCCATTAAGCCTGAAAGCCAAACTATATAATCTAGTTGCATGTGCCAGTTATTCAAGCACACCATTCTGCCGCTCTGGCCAGTTTATACTCCACCTCTTGAGAGGTGCATAATAGCTGATACCCAGAAATCCATGTAACAGACTTCTCAAAATCTGTATTGTAAGTGCAGCTGGCATTAGTGAAAATGCCTGGGCTTTCAACTTTCAGAAAACTGGATCCTTTTTATAAGTACATGAATATTTTTAAAAATTGTACTTGAATTCCTTCATCTGTCTGGCCTGTAGTTACAGGGATGCAGAAGACTGGATTTAAGTGATGGTTTTATGGAACGCTCATAGTCTATAAATTTAGTCATGTTTTGACTTTGAGGAACAGGTCTGCTCTCTGCTGTAACTATATGAAATAATTTATATAAGGACCATCACTGTCGTAATGATTTGCGTAAGTATCCTTTGCATCTTGCTGTATCTAATTTTGTGTGGAAAGTTCCAGCCAAAGGTTCTGGTACAACACTTAGGCTTATCTTGGGTGCAAAAATTAACCCAAATCCTGGCTTTTACTATGGTTTTGCACAATTTTCTGATATCTTTAGGAAAACCTCACCTTTCCCATCTCCTGTAAGTACCATACAATAAGGGTTTGTATTTTTGCTGTTGTTTGTAACTGTTTTTCAGACAGCAGAAAAAAACTTACAAAATCAAACTTTTGTTGGAATTATAACCTCAGGAAGGAATATAAGAATCCTTCAGTTTTGAAGACAAAGCTTGAGCTACTGTGATTAAGCTTAAAGACACAATCTTTGTGCAAATCAGCGTGGGTTTTTTTTAATTGTGTAATAGATGTTGATATATTGTGAGTCACTGGAGGTAGGAATGCACGCTTGCTTCTATTCATTGTTTCTGTGAATTAATGATCATACACTTTTTTCTACTTTTCGTTAGTTTAGCCCAGAGATCTTTTCAAAACCTTTTACCTCTCCAGGGATGTTGCATGATCTTCAGCATAACACAGTGATAACAGAGACTTATTTTTTATATATCTAGTACTACTTATTCAGACTTACTGACCAAGTTAAATATAACCGTTGGTTCTTGACAAGTGTATCTGAATTCAAATTTTTCACTTAAAAAGGGGAAAGATATATGTGTGTGTGTATGCATATATTGTAAATGAAAATTTGAATATGTGCATACACACATATACTCTGATGTCACAGTAACTTTGTGTGAATATATGAAATTGCCTTTTGCTTCAAGGCTTAGCAATATGGTAGCAAAAGTTTTTATAAGACAAATTACTTCTGGTAAAATGTCCTCTTTCTTCACTAGGAAATATACTGTATGCTGGTATTGCTATAGCTTTCTGAACCTTTTGGACAATCTGAAATATGAATGCATAGTAAAAAAGTGATAGTTGGTTCTGTCATGGTAGAGCAGCTGTTCTATGCCCACTTGGGCACTGTTCTCTGTATACTTCAAGTGATGGATTTTTCTTCTATGTAGTTAGTATGTAGGGTGCATTGCTCTTTCTCTTGAATCAGTTAATTTTTATGTACATGTTTTTATTTAGAAATATATTTAATGTACTCATACTACAGTAAATATATTAGAATTGCTTAGGGAGACATTTAAAACTATTAGCATACTGGTAATAGCAAAGACTTTTCCTTGATTAAGTGGTAACTATAGTAAGTACTTAGGAACTGGTAGCATGTGTTAGACTACAGAGAACAGACACGTTAAATGTCAGCTTGCACATGTAAAGCTGCCAGTATAGCTCACTTGAATTGTAGCATATTGCCACGGTCTTTAGTTTTTGGCTTTTTCTAAGCACAGATTACCAATTGTGCCAGACTTCATGGTGACTAAGCAATCGTAGTGACTAAGGGCAAGCATGTCTTAAGTGACCATGTTCAGATAATACCAGAATTATTTGCCTTTTTAAACTACATCTAAGTTCTGCTTTCCTAAGAAAGAAAGAATCTGCCTAACTCAAGTCTGTTGACTATATGTGTGAAAATAGCTAGCTAGGTACCTGTGAGCCCTGTTTCTTTTTCTTCCGTCATGGCTCTTATTTTTTAACTTAATGATTGTTTTATTTTTAAAAGCTGTCTACACAGCAGGGATAACCGTGTTCTCTTCTTTGTCCACACTGTTTTTTCCTGCTAAGAGTTCAACCCTTGAAGAAGAAAAATTGCCACGTGAAGCATCCCATTGACCTCTACACCAAACTGAACTCTTTGTACAGTTAATCTGTTATTTTGATGGACAGTCATGGTAGCAAGTAGAAGATGCCGATCATCTCTTGTGTTTCCTGGCAGAGAGAATGAATCATGTTGTTGGGATAATGAATCATTTAATGACTTGTGTGTTGATTTATCAGATCGTCCTGGAGAGGCCAATTTAAAAATATAAAGCCATAAGTTACAGTGTTGCTGTGTATGGCCTGTTGAAGCTACTTGGCTTTCTTACTATCAATTGCTGTGTTAATCAAGGTGTCATTAGGATTTGCAAGCAAAGTGCTTATATGCAACATGTTTTCATTCTGCTGTGGCATTTATTCAAAAAAAGAATTCCTTATTTTTTTCAGGTTTAAAAATAATTTGACATAATAAAGTCAGCATTTCTGTCTTCAATAGTGAGACAGTTTCATGCTGAGCTAAAGAAATGTATTAATAGTGGGCACAGGGATAGACTGTACAACATAATAATTGATCTGGTAAACTGGCACTACATTAAGTTGGCTCTTCAGTGCAAGAACAGAAATGTTCTGTGCCCTGGCTTCTGTAATTTAATAATAAACACATACATTTTATCTAGTAAAAACGATACCAATGCCCAATATAAGTAAAAAATGATTGCAGGAAATTCTTCAGTAGGATGTGCTTTTTGATGATTTTTCTCTTTACAGAGGTATGTATTTTATTTCTCCATTTTAAAAATAGCTTTGAACTGATCTCTGGCAAAAGCTGAGAGAAATGTAGCCTGGAGTAATGCTTTTGCTTATTAACTGTTGCAATGTGGCATAAATTGCCTTAACCTCTTTCCATAGAACACAGACTGGTTTCTTGAATCTTTCCAGTTACTCCACGTGTTTCTTTAAGTGTGGCACCTAAATGTCATGCCAGAGTTCTCCAGTTGAGACTTCATTAGTCTGTATAAAATGGAAAGGTTCTCCTGGCTTCTCTTCACACATTGTAGTATGATACTTACCTTTCATGCAACAGCATTACTCTGTTAACCTATGTTCAGCTTGTGATAGACTTACAGTCTAAGCAAGACTTACAGTCTTGCTGCTTAACCACTTTCTCCTCTTTCTGTATTGGTGGCTGTTTGTTATTCCTGTCTTTACATCATTCCTTGAGCTTCACAATATTTATATCCTATAGAGACCACTTTTAACATTTCATACTCTCATTCTGAATTCTAAACCTGTTTTACAGCATGACTGTAGTCCCTAGCTTTGTATCAGGTGCATATTTCATAAGAGTAGTCCTTATTCCATCATCCGGTGATTCACAAAATTACTGAACAGACCTTGGTGAAACCTTCCTGGTGTGTTCTTGACAGGTAATCATTAATAACTGTTCTCTGAGTGGGATTGTTCAACCATTTTCTCTCTTTCTGTGCAATAGTTTTATCTTCATCTGATTTCCAAGCTTGCTTAGGACTGTCACATGAAATACTATCAAAAAACCTCCTACAGACAAGTTACAGGAAACCTGATATTAACCCAATATCTAGAAGCTCTTGTGCCCTGTGATAGAAGAAAATTAAGTTAATTTGACTAGTTTGTTTTTGAAAAAAATCAATGTTGCCTGCTATATAATGGCTTTTTATCTTCAGGAGTTTGTTGATTGTGGTGGGTTTTTTTTGTTTGTTTTGTTTTTGTTGGTGATTGTTTGGGTTTTTTTTTGAGTTTTTATAGAGCTGTATATATATATATATATATACATATATATATATATAGTTTAATGACTTCCCCAAGTTTCCTTTTGGAAGATCAGCTCCTCATTTCCCATTTTTTCAGTTTTCTGGCACTTCCTTTGTCTTCCACGGATTCTCAGAGCTTACAACAATTACATTTCTTGGCAACTGAAGTATTTTAGGATGAAATCCATTGGGCCTACCTAACCAATTTAAAAATATGAAATCTGTCTATATACTCTAACCTTGCCTTTTTTTGCCATCTGACTTTTTTCTCTGAAGAAGGCTTCCAGGAAATAAATGCTAAGACTGAGTTCCTGAAAATGCTGATCAGATTCTGTTCGGACTTAGGATTTCTATATCACAGCTGCTTCACTCTGAAAAACATTTGCCAGAACAGGTTAACTCTTGGCCTCTCTGTAAAACTCTTTAGCACTTCTGAATAAACTCTTTTCCTTGCCAAGGGAAGTAATTCCATGTATTTGCTTTTGTCCTTGCACTGTTTGCCTGTTGACGAGGAGTCAGTGTGCTGTGGGGTTCAAAGCCCCTCTACTGTCCTGAGGCATTTTCCTGAGTTTTGTCAGCTGACAGGCCATATCTTTCCCAGACTTTTGTCCAAGTCTCTCACTGATTTGAAAAAATGATGCTTAGGAAGTGATATTAGTCATGACCAGACCCCTTTATCTAAAAAGCAGGGAGAGCTACAGGCTCCAAAGTGAGGTGCAGTTGTTTGCTATCAGGCTACACTACTTATGGTCTGTGTGTGGTGTTAACATATGTTTTGTGGGCATACTCTATATTAAGTAGAGGGGTTTTTTGAGATCTGGGCTGCCCTGTATCTGGCTCTCCTGCCACTTAAAAGGAAATTATTTTTTTCTTTTGGTTTAAATCGAGTGACTTTTTTTTGAGCTGAAAGAACTTGAATAGTCATTGCTATGGTCCAGTTAGTTTACTGGCATACATTCAGTATTTCTCAGAAGGTATTTCTATACAACAGATCACAGTGAACTTGGGCAAAACAGTAGCTCAGAGGGCATAAACGTAGAATATGTTCATGCTTGGATAGCCACTAGTCTTTTGCTAAATATTAGCTTTGGTGATCAAAAAATCTCTTTCCATGCAGACATAAGTCCATACATCTCCATTTCAGCAATTCTGTGCATTTGAACCAACTTCAAAGTACACCAGAAAATACATGTTCCATAATACAAGGAATTCTAAAGGTGAGGATGCTTTCTTGTAAGTGAAAACGTGGTGTTAGCTGACAAGAAGTTAAAGACCAATGTGCTAAGTTCACAAGGAAAGTTTTAATTGAAACAATATTCAGTAAAAAATAATTGTATGGACATTTTTCACTGGCTTGCTTTTATTTTAATAGAAATGTACAGATTTGCTGAGTGAATTTTTGTCAAGTAATCCTTCCAGCATGTTTCATGAATTGTCTTTTTTTCATCTTTATGAAATACAGTTTGTCCTGAAATACATGATAAATTTGATTCATATGGGATCATGCTTTAAAAGTGGCCATAACCCTGACTGATAGTTCAAAAACTGATGAAAGAAATTCATTCTTATATGCAACATAAAAAAAAAAAAAGTTTCTGATTTTCCATAATGAACACCTTTGTTCTGTACAGATCAAGTAAAAGTAGTAGGGGTAGATGCAGGAATTAATTGCAGGACTTATGGTCTGAAGTATGCATGCAGTTGGATTAAATGATCATGAATCAGGCCTGGATATCTACTACTTTTCTGCTGTGCAGTGGGTAATTATTGGTTCCATTAGCATGGTGTACACGGTATTTGCAGCTGTATGTATTTTTAAGACTTATTTACATGCATATTAGATTATTAGTTTTCTTCCTCTCTCCCAAGATGTTCTATTATTTCTAGTGCTAGGTTTGAATGTCTTTTTTTTCCTTGCAAAATGCTATAATAGCCACTAGAGTTAGATAAAACAGCAAGAACCACCACATAAAAGCCTGTTGTTAAATAAATGGAAATGACAGAGTAAAAGAGCCATTCTTTTCCCATCCTGACTTGGTGGCCTCTAGAGATCAGTATAAGTGCACATTTCATATGCAGCTAAACATACAGACCTATGCTTAAGTGGCAGAACAAAATCAATAGGCAGCAGATGAAAATTATTGTGTTTGTTTCAAAAAAAACCCAAAAACTAATAGATGTTTGAGTGTCCGTGATGACAGTTATTATCTGGCAGGTAAAACTTCTTCAGAAAAGGGGCTTTCAAAGAAGTTTTGCAAGTGTGAGACATGTTTACTTGCGTTAATCTCAGGGTGTGGATATGTTGATTATCAATAATAATTTCCTGCACCCTACCAATGTGATTGACCAATTCCAGTCTGTTCTGTGAATGATTAAATTTAGTTATTTGTTCACCAAATGCAGTCAGGGTAATACACAATACTGCCAGATCTGTGCAGTGAAAGTCCTCAGCCTAATTTTGATCTTTGGTACTCAAGCTAGTCCTGCACTGTGTCATCTCATGCTTTGTTTAATCACTAATGGTTTGTTTTCTTTGTGCTACTTCATTGATTCATTTTCCCTTCCCTATCCAGTTCTTCAAATGAGTTCTGGTTAGAGGATGGGCACGGCTAATCTCCTTTATTCATATGTTATGTGGCTATAAATTAAATTTAATAGTCTCTAGCAAGAGTTTCTCCAAGTAGAAGCTGAAAAATAATTTGGCAAAATTAACAAGTAATGGTGATTCAGAGTAAGCTAAAACTGATAATGTCTATTTGCATGAAGTTACTGCTTTGTAAGCATCTGTGACTGTTCAGGTGACTCCCAGTTTTCACTCATCACCAATATTTCCTGGATTTTGAGGAAGTAGTCTAAGTGATCTAAGGTGTGTTTGTTCAAAGTGAATCTCAGGTGTGTGTTACCCTTGTCAACGTTTCAGTTCATTGTGCTGTCTTATTTTCAGCAGATTGACATTGTTTGAAAAGTCCATGCTATGAAATTTCATTTAACTTCTACTGACAAAGTTTGTGGGTTTTGAGGTTTTTTGTTGGTGGGCGCAGTGTGTGTGCGCTATATTTGTGCTATTTACTAAAGCAGATGAGTTCTGTGAACTATCAGAACCTTAGTGATGCGCTTCTTTGTGCACAAAGGAAAGGAATTTTGTAGACACTGTGGGCCCAAGAGACTAGGCTGGAGTGTATACATAGAAGATTGCCTTTGGCTATATATAAAAAAAAAGGGAGGAACAGTTGTGAGAATGAATTCTGTGGAAGAAAAAGTCACTTAAATTAGTAGTACAGTACTGGCTTCTAGTTACACAGGTCTCAGAATTATGACTGTAATAGCTTAAATCGAAGGGATCTTAAATTGAAGGGATGAATATCAGTGAAGTGATGAATGACATTTTCCAGAAAGAGAATAGAAATTGTTATTCATTTTTCCTAGGATCCAGGAAGCCCCTGGACTTTCAGTTAAATGTGCAAAAGAAAACAATGTATATAACAGTGCTCAGAATTACTATTTACTGCATAGTATATGCATATTGTAGCATGTTTTATGTTTAACTGGTAAAAGCGGTGAATATTTCATTTCATTAGAGGGGCAGTATGTCCCTTTTACCCAAAATGCTATTTCTTTTCAACTCATCTTGATGCAAAGAACATGATTGTGGGAATACAAATGGATTCAACTCCAGTGCCTGCATGCACACTAACACACAGGCATGAGCGTATGCATGGTTTTGTGTTCCTTGCTCACCGTAAATAGTGTACAAAGAACATAATCCATCAGATATGGTTGCTGATTACTGTTCAGTCTGTTTGGCAAAATCACACTGCACGAGATTTCCTGTCTGAGGTCAGATTAAAGGTATTAATAACAAGCACAACCTGATTGCAGAGGATTTGTAGCAAGCAGCTTTGAAATCGAATGGTATCAAGGGTACTGCCTATGACAAACTGTAGATGCGCTGTGAATCCTAACATGCAGC
Organism: Nipponia nippon; assembly: GCF_047370975.1. Lineage (NCBI taxonomy): Eukaryota > Metazoa > Chordata > Aves > Pelecaniformes > Threskiornithidae > Nipponia > Nipponia nippon. Next base: position 39,710,544 of record NW_028262391.1, read on the forward strand.
TCAGACAAAAATTGTTGAAATTCTAAAGTGGGTACACTCCCACACAGGCACAAGCTTGCAGCATCCAATCAATTTGAGAGGTAATGCACAAACATACTGTTCTTCAGCTTGAAAGGTTTGCTATATTACAAACAGTAAAGGTTTTCAGATGCAGTGTTTTATGAGATTTCAGTAATAAAATAGCTCATTTTAATCTTAATCGTAGGACTGCCAGCCTTTGTAACAATACAGTATTAAAGTGTTCTTAAAAAGTGCTCGATAATCTAATGAGAACAGCTCCTATTTGGGCAGTGCTGACATTGATATGTTAATGTTCCAAGGAATAGTCATAGTGTCTTGATCTATAAAACTTAAACTTTCAAAGCTACAAGTGATAAATGTGACTCAGTTGCCTCTCTTAAATTCTATAAATACATCTGATTCTGTAGCAGGTTAAACGTTTTGAGTATTAAATGGTTGTGGAGAATCACTGGTATGGGCTAAAAGGTTTTTGGAAACATGTCAGGTAGCTGTTGGAAATAAATGTGATACATGGTTTATCAGAAAGAATGACAACAGGATTTGATTTGAGCACAGTAACATAAGATGGCTGCTACTTTGAGATATGTTTTATTTCGATGTGGTACCTCAGAACTTAAAATATTTTTTGGGGGGGGTAGATCAAGTTTAGTATTTCAATCTTAAGTCAAAATCTTAGGCCTTTTAACCTTATTCTGTGCACATCATTTTCATAAATTAAACTCAAACTTAACAAGTACCCATGAAGATGCTTGTTATAACTGCTATAAATACAAGGAAAATACCCTATTATTTTATTGAACCTTGTTCTGTTCTGTGTTTGTCTAACTAGTGAGTACTTCTTTTTTTCAGGTCCTCAAAATACATTGCTTCTGTCAGTGTCGGGACATATGCTGTGCATAACTACTGTGATTTTTTTTTTTTTGGCTTTTCTTTCTTTTTTTTTTTCTCCTTTTTTCTCCCCTCCTACCTCAGTTCATCTCAGTGATGGAGCACACAATTCACTACATCAGCATGACTGTTTGAAAAGAGCGTGTTTAAAAGGCATTAGCAGGCCTGTGAAACTCAAGAGTGAACAAAAGCTCAATTCAATAGCCTGTTGCATCACTGTAATCCCAGTCTCAAATGGGATAATGATGAAGAATTATTTGTTTGTGTCAAATTTTAGTAATAGATGCCATCATTCTACTGAAGTTTTATTTCTTCTGATCTTTCGTTTCTGTGCCATATCCAATATGTAGAACTTTCACTAAAGCCAATGAGACTTGTGCATATGGAGTAAATATTCATTATTTAAGTGACATACCATGTGTCAGATAATTTTGCCTTATAAATTTAGAAGGGAGCCTTCACAAAAAACCAAAATAACCTCCCCAAAACAGCACATCAGAAAATCCCCTCTAAGTGTTATTTGTTCACAGATACCATAATTAGCTCATTGAAAGCTGAGACATCAATGACACAGATTTCTGACTAGAAATTCTTATGTGAATTCAGCCTTCGTGTAACACATGGGTGATGAAAGAATATTGGGTCATAGATAAGGCCAGAGCTTGGCCCATTGTGAATTAGATGGAAATCAATTGTCAATGATTGTAGAAAGTACCCTGGTTATGGATCATTGAACTGACTCTAATTAATTTAGGAGACTGACAGGTTCTGGATAAAAGAGCTGCCTCACTCACTAGAGGCAGAAAGTAAAATGCAATTCTGTAGCTGATGTTTGGAAATTTAGAAGACAGCTTTAGGCATTTAAGCAATACCTGTTGCTATTTTTGTTCATCTACATTGTCTTTGGTCTGCACAAATTTCAAATCGTTTTCAATTTCATTTCAAACTATTTCTGGCATTAAAGGCTGCGCAATTATAGCTAGGAAGATATGAAATGGGTTACTCTACCCTTGACTTAGTTCCGAGCAGGAAGGCCAATATGAAATGAAATACTTTGCTGTAAGTCAAGTGAAAGAATAGCCCAAATGTAGTTTGCTGTTTATAAATTAGTGCATATGCAGAAAATAGGACTGTGGAGTGGATCTGTCCACATGATCTGGGGCAGCTTTGGGATGCCTAGCCACTCAGCATCTGGCCATAAGGATAGTCAGGACTTTTTGAGTGTTTCTGGAAATTTGCATGAGTAATATTGGTTTGTTGACATCAGTAGACTGCAAGTTCCATTGGGAGTTATTGAACTCTATTATGTTTGAGCCAAAAGTCACGTATATGATTTAGAGAAACTTTAATAACTATATATTGTTTCTAAAAAATGGCAAACCTCACATTGATTTTTAAGTGTGATCAAAAGTCTGATGCTTAGTATATTCAGCATCATCTTCCATTTTTAAGTATTTTGGAAGTCAGGAAGTTCCCTTTAGGCAATTGCTTCTTTTCGTATGCAGCCAGTTGACCTGAAGTTCCAGGGGTTTGTGTTTTCTGCATCAAAAAAAAAAAATAATAATTCAGTTCCTTCTATTTCTACCTCCACCTGTAGGAGGAGCATTGTATCCAATGGTTTGCATCCATTCTCCTTCCCTCTTACCACTAGTCCTCTAAATTACGATGAGTCCCAAGCTGGCATTTTGCAAAATGAAAATTATGCATTTCCAGTGTTGTTACTTAAAGCAAATAGTGACGCTTCCCCTGGTGGTGTCCAAAGATGGCAGCTACAGTGAAAAAAAGGGAGAAGCAAGAACCTCATAGCAGCATTAAATCTCTTAAATGACAAACCTGTAAATTCTGTAAGAAAAATGATTCCCTGAGTGTGTGTTACAACTTGAAGTTTCAAACTGGTCTTGCAGAAATTGGTTTCTGCTCAGGAAAAGATAATGTCAGTGAAGATGCTAGTTGTTCTGATCGGTTCTGTGCTTCCTCTGAAGGGAAACAATTTTCTGTTTGGAAAACAATGCTTGCTGGAAAGCTGCATGTTAAAATACAATTCCACTTCCTTGTTTGAAATAAGTACTTCAAAAGGAAAAATCTGCAGAATGAAAATATATTTTCAAATAATCTTCCAGTTTTGCTGCAATCTAGATATAGCATTATTGTGTTCACAGGAAAAGATTGGTCAATTCTGACAAAATACAGTACTGTAAAAGGGGCCAATTTAATCGAAATTGGAATCTTTAGTAGAGGTATCTGTTATGATGAAAAATTCATGAAATAAACATTTTACTTTGAAGTTGGAAAGATTTGTGAAAGGAGTTGCCTCACTAGAATGTTAAGAAATGCTTTAACTTCAAAATTAAGACTTCCAAAATGTTCTTAACAAATCATGAAATACAGACTTCTTTTGGAGTTAAAAGTGCTGACTTAGTGTAAGAGGATCAAACCGGTTTATGTTTTGCTTTTTAATGCAGAGATGTTAACCTTGGTCTTTCATTATTTCATATCCTGCGAATATCTGAACCCTTAGAATACAGACGGCTTCTCCTTATCTCTCAAAATGGTGTGTGGGAACTGTTTTGACTTGAATAAGCAAGTAAATATTCATTGGATGAGGGGGAGAGGGGCTGACTTCATATCCCGGTTCTCCCCCCACCCCTTTAATTTTAATGAATTATTTTTGTACCGGGGCTCACTAAGTTGACTTTACTTACGGGATGATGATGATTAGTAGCTTAAACATGGGCCAGGCATCTGAAAAACAGAGGACTTCTGTAATACTCCTTTGGGTTAGTTACCTGTTAACTATTTAACTATTGGTAGTTGATAAAGTGCAGGCCAACAGTAGCTATCAGATTTGAACTATAATCCTGATTCAGCAGAACTCTAAGAAACCTGGAAAGCTTAAAAAAAAAAAAAAGGCATTGCAAGGTTTAGCATTTGCTGCTTGTGACACTTGTAAGAGAGAAGTTCTACTTGCTGTGAAGTTTCAGAAGCAATTGCTTTGATTTGGATCCTGCCTGACTGTAGCAGTGCAGGCTTGGGCTGGGAAGGAATGACTGCATTCCATTAAATTATACTTAATGTGTCAGGCCTGAAAGCAAATTAAAAAGTGTTGAAGTGGTGGTGAATAAAATCACAGTCCTAATGTATTTGGCCTTGTGAACAAGTAAGATCTAAAGTACTGTTTGAAATGCATAATGAAATATTGTGCACAATTTAGTACTTACAAATATTTAGAAAAATTGAAATAAATATTTCAAACCCAATAAAAAATAGAGAACAGATTTAAAAAAAAAAAAAGCATCAAGCTGGATTTTTGGTGGCAAATAGACATTATTCAGTTTACCATTCTTATTTTTAAACAGACAAAGCTTTCTTAATCATTTATCTACCTTTTAAACACTTAGTTGATGGGTGTATGGGAATATAACTTTCATGTCCTTCAATTCTTTAAATGACTGTTCCTTGAAAATACCCAGCATAACTGTAGCTTAAGGTGAAGCTTATAACTCTTTTAACCTTTCCAGGTGTCAAAAGATTTTTAAATCTTCTGAAACATTAACATCACCACTGGATAAATGGGCTAGGTGTTCCTTTTTTGTTAAGGAAAAAGAACATCACCGTAATGGACAGACAAATGGTGGAAAATGTGCTTAATCCCCATTTCAGTACATTTAATTGCTATTGTTGCCTCAGCACAAATACTGGTACTAAATTAAATGCATGCGGAAATATCATGCTATTCAGCAGTCTAGTGTGACATGGTAATTGAGCTATATTTTTGGTAAATGTGAATTAGTGATGGTTGTATGCTTCATTTTATACTAGTAAGCAAATAACTTCCTTTTTTATAATTGGTCTGCTTCTGCCCTTGAAAATATTTGAGCCTTAAGGACTGAAAACTAATGACAGAAAGAGGGATGGATACCCAGGGAGCTAAGGGTAACATAGCAATCTGATATAAAAATTTAATGAGCTTTCTTTTGACACTGTAATTTGTCTTAGCAAATTTTTCTAGTGAACAAGGCCAGAAGCTGTATGTAAATGAGTTTTTCTTGTGACTTGTGCTTGCCAGACAGCTGCAGCTGCAGGGAGTGTTAGGGTGATGAAATGATACTGTACGTAATGGGGTTAATGAAGATTACAAGCTACTTCCTTCAGGGAAGTGTACTTTGTTCATTTTTTTTGTTTTGTTTTAAGCAAGCTTGTACTGAAAGTCAGAAGTTCAAGCTTGTGTTTAAAATACTGTAAAATCTAAGTGTGGTTTGAGGCAACATATCACAAATTGCAGGTGGCTAATTAGCTATTGTGATCTTTTGTGATTGGTTGTACTTCTTTGCGTGTGCAGTTATCCCTTCAGAAACCAACACCTTATGAGCAAGCCTGCAGTCTCCTTTATAAATGTTTCTTGTAACTTACAACTAATCAAAATGATTGAAGAAGAAACTATTGGGCTTGTTCTGAGGCCTATGCATACCTTTGCAATACAGTATTTAGAAAAGACAATACCAAAAATCTGTGAGCTGTTATTCAGATATGTTGAAATATTCTGAAAATACTGTGATCTGAGTCTTTAGATTAATGAGCAGCTGTAGAAAAACCTGTGACGTGCTTATTTACTCAGGAAAGGAGTAAACAGACTTGAGAAAAGCCGTTTTTGTCTAAATCTAAGTTGCCAGGATATAGTACACTTCATGTACTTCTATCAGTGAAGACTTAAAAATGTTAGGTTGTTACCTCATGAAAATTAAATATTCTAGATACCTCTCTGTCATTCAATAAAGTTAGATTTTGAGAAGAACCAAAGGAAAAAAAAGGAGGCAGTGGCATATGTTTTTTTTTGTCATCCTGGGAGAATTGTGCTCTGGATTTTCAGTTATCCAAGTGCTCGAGTCCAGATTGTTTTTCATTTTATTTAATGTATCAGGGAAGTGAAAGAGTTGCTTGTTTATTTTGCAGAAAAATGTATCCCAGTCTGTTGTCATCAAATCCTGTGCTTCACTGGCTTCAGATACACACTATAAAGAACCGTTCCTGTTTTCCTTTTCACTTGTATTAAATCACTTTGGTTTTAAACTATCCTTAGTCCTACCTTTTCTTGTTTTATTTACTTGTTAGGCAAAAAAAAAAAAAGCTTTTTAATGCAGATAACTCATATTTTTGTTCTTATATTAGGAGCTTTTTAAGAAGATACTTGTTCTATTTTTTGGGAAGTATTTCAGTTTTTGTTTTTCTTCACAAATCAGTTTTGAGTCAAGTTTGGTAAGTGATAGAAAAGCCTTGACAAAAATTCCCATCATAAAAAAGCCTTGTGTGTATGTGTAGATTTGTAACTTTTGGTGAGGTAGTTTAAGATTTCTTTTCTTTTCACACTGTTGCAGTCAGGGTGAGGAGCGAGGTTCAATGCAGCGGTTTGCACAAGTCAGTGCCTGTTTTAACCCGTTTTTAGAAGCCTGGCTAATCAGTGGTTTAAACTGCTTCAGATAAAGTAGCTGATGTACCGCAATTTAAGAAATGTCATCAGGAAAGTCTACATAATATATAAACATTGGAACAGGTGCTCTGGTTTTCATGGTTACTTAGGGCCCTTGTTCTGAGCAAAGTAACTGGCCTAAAGTACATACATTCAAAGTATTTTCACTAGAAATATTTTCAGAGCTATTGGACTTCCATTATAAATGCATACAAGATATAAAATCTTACAAAAGCTGACTTACTGAACCAATTTGCTATTGTCATGTTACTTTTCATCTCTTTAATGTTGTATTTACCTGATACTGAGGTAAAGAGGAGAAGCAGAGGTACTCTAATATGTCTTGGAAAGTTCTAGTGTAGATCAAAATTGAACAGTTGATAAAGATGTATAGTGCCATTTACTTATTCATTGGATCCAAAAAGATATAAAGAGAATGTCAGTTACTTACTATTAGGATATATACTGTCAAAATATAATTAATGTAGCTGTCATGTGAAATAAGATGTCATAGTGTAAAATTGGTTATCTGCAAGGGGTAGGTTACTAATAAAAATATATAATTTCCCTTTCAGAAATACATAGTGTGTCATAAATCTAAATTTATATTTTAGTTTAAAGCTGTTCAAGGAGTTAGTATTTTCCTCTTGTATAACATCTGTCCAGGCCTACAAAACTGTGATCGAATGTGGAGTGTTGTGTCTTAATGATTATAAGAAATGGAGCACGCGACAGAGTAAAAAAAGCAAATGTGTCAAACACATCACTTTTGCAAATAGATATTTTTGTAACTGGCTGTGTGTCTGAAAATACTTCATACCAGAGAAAAAAGTGAATGACTCTTGACACGTGATTTTTTAATCTTTTCAGTGGCTAGTCCGATGTTTTCTTACTGAGTACCATAGTTAGAAATGTAGCCCTGATAAGTGGGTGTGCCAGATAAGTTACCTCGGGCAACCAGAGCTTAGCTGATGATCAGACCAACTGAATGTGACTCATATAAACATGCAGGCACTTAAATAGGGAGTCCCATATGTATATTCATAAAGACTCTCAAAAGGCAGCGTACCTTTTGATTATAAAGAATTCCACTGTTGCTTTTTAACATGCCCTGAAGTATTTAGCTCTTCAGCTCCAAAACGCTTTCGGAAAATCTTTGCCCTGTATCTTCTGCTGGCTGGCTTTTCCTGGGAAAGCCGTGGCCCTACATCACTGACGCTTTCTCAGCAATCCATTTAATTTGGATAAAATAATTAAAATCTCTTAATGGTCTTCCTTTCCAATTAGGAAGATTACAGGAATTTACAGGATCAACATAATTAATATAGATTATTCAAAACATTGTTTTGAACGTTTAAAAATATTTAGAAATGTTTAATCAGTAAGTATCCATATGAATTATTATTGACTTGTGTTTATATAGGGCCATTTTTCCTAATGGGTTCAAAAAAGAGTTTTGCAAACAAGCATAGCTCTAGTTTTCAGTTTGGTAACTGAGGCAAAAAAGTAAACCACCCAAAAAAATTGGTTTAATGTAAACTCAAGATAAATTAATTTCTGTTCATTTTGCATTTTCTTTTGCAGGTGGTGATGGTCAGGATTTTAATAACTTCAACTAGCATGAAAGTCATCTTTCCCTCAAAAATATTTTGGATTTGTTAGTTTTAGTGTTTTGTTTTGTTTTTTTTTTTTTTAAGGAGAGCATTGGAAATTTTCGCTTAGGCTTTCAAAGGCTTCAACGTTGCTTAGAAAACAAGGTAGAAAATGGCGCAGCTTTCTACCCCAGTGCTTGTGGTGCTCTGATTACTTACGATAATCCTGGTTTAGATCCCATTTCTGCTCTAAATCAAAGCAGATCTGATGTGGAGTATCCTGTCTCCTGCAAGTTCTGCTTTAGCTTTTTACTTCTTGTGTATGCTGGGTTGATTTCTTTAAATTTCTTCTTTCTAATTCATGTGCTACTGTTCTATTTTAGCATATTTCGGTTAATAGGGATGGGGCTAGAACTCTACTTCCCTCTTCCCCTGCCACTACCCATGGCGAGTGCTCTAAGCAACATGTTACAGTCATTTTCTTTCCCTTTTATGGTCTGGGCCAATGAGTTTTCCATTCTGTCCAGTGAAGATATGGGGCAGTGTTATGTGGGTCTGTCAGCATCATCGAAGAATCTCTGTGGCTGCCTTACCATTTAGGCTGTACTGTGAACTACAACAGGGAAAAAACTCTGCTGAAACCAATTTTTTGAGCAGGATTTTATTTAAGCTGAGCCCATTCCCTGATCTAGGTTACAGCAGAGCCCCACAGATAATTGTTAGCACAACTTAATGGGGCAGCAGGGGGCCCTCTCATGCAGATGAACAGCTGGGGTGTGATCTGCAGGAACTCCTCCACTGACATCCCTGTATGTCAAACTGAGCAGTAGAGGAGAGGGAATCTCTAGCAAGTTTCTCAGTTTATTTCGTCTTTGCCTGAACCAAAAGCATTTGGTGTATTCAAGTTTCACAAATACTTTCTGTGATGTAGAGAATGTGTGTTGAATATGGGTCTTACTGGAAAAACAAGCAAACAGCGATGTCCAGTTTGAATGCAATTCCAGTTGTAATTTGGTATAATTCAACAGTTACACCATTGACTTCAGTGAAATTGAACTGGATGAGGAGTATTATATCCTGAAATACACATAAAACTCATCTGCAAGTGAACGATATTAAGCATTTTGGGATTCTGTATTTCCATGTGCAGGCACACAAGGGAAGTTTAAGCCCCCATGTTTTCTGTTGTTCATTTTCTTCACTGCAAAAATGGAAATATTTTTGCTCCTGCATTAAGTAGGCTACCTCCTATACTTCTCTGTATTTTTATGCTGAGGCAGAAAGAATCAAGACTCTTTTGTGAAAATCTCCGATTCTCCTCTTGAGAAATAAATATATTTCAAGCCAGTTATCTAAGTGACCTTATCTGCTCCAGGTTAAAGAAGGAAGGTTAGAACAACACTAGGAATAATTACCTTTCCTTTAAGTTAACAAACTCATTTTTGTGTCTGGTAAGCACTTTAACAAAATGGGTTTATCTTTATTAAGCAACAGTTCCAGCAGATGCTCCAAAGAGGGGGCGGCTTCTACCAACTGTGTAGGACAGCTTTGAGACTTTTGTTCTTTTTTTTTTCTTTTTTTTATGCCTCATGTACTGCAGTATTTGAAAAGATGGTGCCTACAGGAGCAAGGTTATTTTTTAATGTTATTTATAGACATGTTTATCGGGTGGAAAAGATTATACTGAAATGTCTACTTAAAGCACATCAAACATGACTACATATGTGGGCCAATTGCTGCTTGTTTTTCATTTTCTTACTTTACTAATCCCATAGTGCTGTGCTCATGTAGGTTGTTTAGGGAAACAGATGACATATGTTGTAGCACTTAACAAGCTGAAGTAGAGCCAGCATAAAGACAGAAGGTGTTTGTTTAGTTTTAAATGGAGCACAGTCTATGAAATGACTTACCACAGTGGTATAGACAGACATGACACACTTTGTAGTCAGTGGCCTAAGAATGAAAGCAGTTAGCAATGCCCAAATGAAAGAAAAGAATTCTTTGACTCAACCTTTGTTGTTCAAGATATTTTCCTCCTATTCTTAAGTTGCCAACAAAAAGCTCATTTGCTTGACGTGGCCCTCTGCTGAGGTCTTGCTGGTAAAAGAAGTTTATCCAATCTACCTTGCAGTGGATTTACACTGAACTTTACCATAGTCTTTGGTGTGGTCACTTGAGGTAAATGTATTCACAGTGTTACTACAGCGTTATAACTGACCTCGAAAGGTTGTGGGAAAGGACAAACAGGAACCCCATGAAGTTCAACAAAGGGAAGTGTGAAGTCCTGTGTGTGGGGAGGAATAACACCATTTATTGGTGTAGCCTGGGGGCTGACTAGCTGGAAAGCAGCTCTGCCAAAAAACACCTGGAAGTCCTGGTGGGCAAAAAGTTGAACATGAGCCAGCAATGCACCCTTGCAGCAAAAAAAGGCCAACAGCATCCTGGGCTGCATTTGGAAGAGCGTTGTCAGCAGGTTGAGGGAGGTGATAATTTGGATGGCTGAGCAAGGTTTTATTCTTCAGATTCCTTAGTTTCAGTGTCTTGTATTACGGCATATTTCATTTGCAAATCTGTGCTTTTCTGCTGCCTTGAGCCACATTTTCTCTGTTCTGCTGTCTCAGCCCATGTTTTTATTTGCATTCTTCCCTTACTGATCTGCTTTTCTGCTCCATTTCATAATTTACCTTGTTTATCCTTATCATAACTTAAATCTAGCTATTGCCAGTAAAAACATTTTGACCCTTTCTTTCAACTGGGTTGTCCGATTGGTTGTTATTGTTGTTTCTATTAGAGGAAGAAAGAGAAGTTGAGTATTTCTAATACAGTTCAGTTTATTTACAAAGACTGTACAAGAGCAGGTTCCTTGGAGCATAGCAGGAATCAAACATGATGTTGGTTATAACACCAAGTCCTCACTCAGGGGGAAAAAAAAAAGTGCCTTTTTCTTGGGAGATAACAGTGCTTGTTCAAGTTGCTCCTTTTTCTTCTTTGCAACTTTTGTCTGCTTTACTGGACTTCTCTTATGCAGAAAGGCACACTTTTACAAATATTATCCAGTGAAACCCCACTATAGCTGTGCATGTATCTTTGTGTGGTAATCTATGCCTGTGTTGGTAGTGCAGTGTTACTGCTCCATTAAAAAAAAAAAAAAATTTCTAGAAATTGGAATAATTTTAGGGTATAGTCTGTCATATTTTCATTAAATATCTAGCCATTGTCAAAGCCATGCTTGATATCTTTCTGTGAGTGAGGGGAAGAAATTTCTAACTTGCACATACAACTTTTTCACAATGTTGGTTGACTATTATTACCCCAGTATAGGCAGAAAAGATAGGAAATATAGTTTACTGGGACCATTACCTCTTAGTATATTTTTACAAAGATGACATATTTTTGTATTATGAAATGTAAGATTTAGGCCCATGAAATCTTTTTGCTTTATTGAATTAAAGTTTATCGCTATCTTCTAGTTTGACGGAATGTGATAATCTGTGTTACTATATATGTACCTGTAATCCTTTGATTTAAACTAAACCTTTATTCCAAACTTGTAGTTTTTTTAATGTCATGTGAAGATGATTTTGGTTAGAGTACGTCAGTGTTTTGAGCTGTTGGCATTTCTGTCTACTCATAAAATGGTTTGGGTTGGAAGGGACCTTTAAAGGTCATCTAATCCAACCCCCCTGCAATGAGCAGGGCCATCTTCAACTAGATTATGTTGCTCAGAGCCTCGTCCAACCTGACCTTGAATGTTTCCAGGGATGGGGCACCTACCACCTCTCTGGGCACACCCGTTCCAGTGTTTCACCACCCTCATCATAAAAAAAATTTGTCCTTATATCTAGTCTACACTGTTTTCCTATTGCATTGAAGACTGTTCTGTGATAATTATTCTTGATGGTTAGTATGATTGTTTGAGAGGGAGGGTCAAATCGGGGACCTAAGGTATTTTTGAAGACATATAGAATATTAACAGATAAAAACCCCAGGCTTTTTATCTAATCTAGCTGCATTATTCAAATGAGTGAATTTGGAAAGGATTCTGTGCTAGGATTTAATTTCTCTGTTGTAGTGAACATGCATGAAACTTCATCATTACATTTTCTTACCTTCTTAATACTTGTATAAAAATAAAAGAATATTACCTTATCAGCGAATCAGAGAATATTATCTTACAGCATTACCTTATCTTTCACAAGGGTTATGCTAGTGCATTTAACATTGCATTTGCCAAAGAATAAACCTGTTAACTACTATGAGGACCAACTTTGTAATTTGTGATAAATTTGTTGTGTTTCTGAAGCTTCTTTATAACAGTAACATACACTTCCACCTTTGTGTGGAAAAGATTAATCTTTTTTTTATAAATGAGAAACTGAGGAATGTTGATGTGGTGTTGTGCACTGTTTATAGTCATATAGAATGTCTATTGTAGATGGAATTTGAAACTTTAGTCGTAGCCCTATGCCTTTGTGACTGTATTGTCCTTTCCCTGACTTTGCTGGGGGGGGGGGGAGGGAATTTACTTAACTGCTTGCAGAATGTCCTCTTGGACTCTATTTCTTGATATCATTTTTAGAAAGTTGTACCTAATTTAATGTACTTGCCTTTGCACTTATGCAATGTGTACTATCATGGAATTGATGCCATCAGTAAATACTAAGTTTTCACTTAGATAATCTGTTTCTGTACTTTACAAAAGTGAGACAGGTAATCTGTAGATGAGTCAAGAGAATCTGATGAGGTGTTTGAGATCATATACACCTTGTGGGACTGTCTTCTATTCCTGAACATTGTGACTGGCAAGACTTGTATGTCAGAATAAATGTTGCACTGTAATACCTGCCCCCCCTGCCCCCAGCCTTTCCTAAGGAACTGAAGTTACACTCTAGATGGGCTTTATTCAGTTTTCATTCCTGCCAGTTCATCCTAGAAACTATAAAGATTGAATGTTAACAATTTTGTCTTGTATAGAAATTTTCTTTTTAGATTGTACACTGTATAATGTTTAGGAAGAAAACCATAGATTCTTTGATGCATAAGAGACTATAAATACTGTTATACATAGTTTAATTTAAAATTATATGATAAATATAATACGTCTTTAATTTTGTTTCTAATTCACTTAACCATTCACTCCATATTTACAAAAAAACACTTCTCATTTAGGTTACCATTTAAAAATTATAATATTCTGTAGAGCACATCTAGGAAATGACCTTTCTTCACTTGAAATGCTCTAAAATTAACTTTTTCATAGACTGTAAGCAGCACTCCAGGGACAGGTTCTTTAATGTACTGGATATTGCTTTCAAAGTACTCTTAATTGCCTAAATTAATAATGGCTTTTTTTTTTTCCTTTGGTTCTTATAAGGGACAAATGAATTCGAATCACTCTCTAAAGAATTGAATCACTGGCCATCTTTTTCTGATTATGTTTTGCATTAATTACGAAATTTTAAAAAAAAAGAACAGCAAGGTCACCTTCAGAGTGTTTTTTGTTTGTGAGAAAAGCAAAGGAAAGTGACACTAACTCCACTTACCAGTTCTTAGGAAAGAACAGAGACTGCAAAAACTGGGGGGCCTTATGTCAGCTCTAGATGGCATATGCATATATAAAGGCAATGTGATAGCTTCTGAATTGTATAATGACAGATATATATTTATTCATCTTAAAGTATTGACATAATAGTAGTGTTGTGTAAACAAAGGCCAATACAAACAGATTTCTGACCTAATCTGAAAACTAGAGGAAAGGATAAGCCTGATTTGTGAGTCTTTGTAGTTTTTTTAGGAATGTAAAAGTAAAGCAGATGTAAAATCTTCCCTAGTTTGTGTTTTTTGTTTGTTTTTATTTTTTTCTTTTCCTAGCTGTAAGCTTTATTCATTAATGGGAAAATCTGCATTATGGGATGTAGATGAGTTTTCTGTACTCCATCTGGTAGCTAGAAGAGACAGAAAATTAGTCAGGAACTTTATTAATCACTTGGGAATCAGCTGAGTATGTAATTAGCCCAGAACAGCTTTTTAAAATGTTGCATATAAGGTATGGTAAATCAATTCCAACTCAATAAATCAGTCTTGTTGCAAGCTTGAAATTCCAAAAGTAGTACGTTCTGAATGCTGATCTACCAGCAATTTGATAGCTAGCTCTTTACTGCTGGGTATCAGTGTTGGGTCCTTAGTGGTAGCACTCAAATTAAAAAGGGAAATGTGGGAAATGAAGAGATGGAGATACTGCAATTTAGATATCATCAAGTGCTAGTGACAGACTTTGAGGAAAGCAGTGTATGGACATTCAGGTTTGTGCTTATGACTTGGGCTGTCATGGTACAGGGATGTGCCTTTTCAGGCTGTACCTGTTAGTGATAGAAAAAGCATGAAACTCTCTCATGCCCTGTGTTAATTGTGACTCCTGGAGTATTAACATAGTGAAACAAATGGAGCAGGTGGAAGCAAAATAAGTACCTATGGTAATTTAATGTAATGGTATCTTTAAGAATTTTTTTTTCCCTCTACTGTACTATAGCTGCTATTTTAATATTAAAGTTAAATATTATTCTTAAACAAACCAGATGCATCCTTTAATTATTAATTCAAGAAAAATTAACTAAAGGGGCAGGAAGACTGAGTAGAATTTGGTGGCCTGTTTCAGTTCTTAAAATTTCCTGTGTAAAGAAGCTGAAAATGGGTGTAAGTAGGTTCTTTTTAATATAACTGTATAATATATTGTAAAGGTGACAGCTGTAGTTTGAATTTTTTGTTTAGCGGGGAAGTCAACTTCATTTTATGTGGAATTTTCCCTGGAAGAATGCAAGACTTGACATTTTAATGCTATCATTCTTCTAATGGTATCTTCTCTATTTTTTTGAAAACTTGGCCGGCAGTTTCAGTAGTCCCAATGCAGTGTATTTTCATGAGACAGGGATGCAGTGGTTTGTTCCGTAGACTCATATTTTGCTGTTAGAAGCCATTTACTAGCTCTACTTTCAACTGAACCATAGCAGGAATACTACAAGCAATTATCGGAAACACCTGCTGTGGGAATGCTCAAGATAGTCCAGCTTTGCAGCTAAGAGAAGCTTACATTATGCAAAAGCTTACTGAATTTATTAATCAGCAAAAGTAATATTACAAAATTGTTGTGTATAAAGTAGAGAGGTACTTTTTAATTGCTTAAAGTTTAACATGATGGATTTCAGGCTATCTTGAAATGCCTAGATAAGTAGAAGTGAAAATTCTCTCCTGTCATGGCAGAGTATGTATCACGTATCCCCAGACTCCCTCTCTTAATGTTTTGGATTTCTGCAAGCAGATAGTTAAGA
Source organism: Nipponia nippon (assembly GCF_047370975.1). Classification (NCBI taxonomy): domain Eukaryota; kingdom Metazoa; phylum Chordata; class Aves; order Pelecaniformes; family Threskiornithidae; genus Nipponia; species Nipponia nippon. The sequence continues at coordinate 39,725,834 of NW_028262391.1, forward strand.
TAGCTTTATTCCTTTTGATGACATTTGTTAATCTTTTATAAAGATGATCAGATATTCACCAGCAATTATAACCTGGTGTGTTAGAAATCCCTTTATATAAAAGTTAGGTTATGCAACAATTAAACTGGAAACCTTTAGGTCCAAAAGGTATTCACAATCTTAAGAACACACCAAAGAGATCTGCAAACGTTGTGATCATGTACCTCTGGCTTAACTTTTTAATTTCCTGAATGTCTGTCACAAAATTACCACCAGCTGAAATGAGCAAGAAGATCTCAGGGAGGAAAAAGACAGTACTATGTAAAATAGCTTTTGAAGATCTGTAAGGGCTGTTCTCTGTACTCCTATAGTCTGTACAAAGATACTACAGTTTACAGTAATAGTTTTAATGTACTTTCTGTGCATCTCACATACATTGATGACAATTTACCAGGAGCTCTGGAATTTATTTCAGTCAATAACAGTTTGGGATCAAGACCTGAACTGGAATATATCACATCTTTTCCTTTTTTTAAACAATAAAAGTGATAGAAGGAAAAAATGCTATCCTTTCTTTTTTTGTATTACATTTAAAAAACATCAGCATACAGGTAACATCAACAAATCCACTGCTTGGGGATTTTTCCTTTTTAACAAACTTTCTTCAAAGATTTTACTAGTGTTTTCAGCATTCTACAATATTGCAGAGATATCAAAAGTATACTGAAAAGATTTATCTAGAAACACTGTTTTAATCAACTGTATGTTTGAAAGAACTGTTTTCCCGCATACATATTTTTCCCTATTTTGGGGCAGTTACTCTGGACAATGTGAACTTGTGGCGTAGCTGAAAAGGAGGTTACAGCTGAATGTGAAGAACCCCTTCGGGCATGGCATCTGTGGCACACTGTATCCTTTACTCATATACGCAACTTTGAGGAATTCAGCAAGCAGCTGATCTGCCCCAAGGTTTTTCCCACAAGTTAGTGGGTCAAAGCTGGAAATATTTTATGGAGGACAATAATTTTCTGATACATGTGTGGGTTTTTTTTTTTACATACCACCATCTTTTTTTTTTTTTTCCATGTGACATTGTCCTATGATGTGTGTTTGGTCTTGGACATATTGTTATAAATCTAGTAAAATTAACTTTTATTATTATCTTGTAAGACACAAAACCAAAACCATATTAGAAGGAAACATTGGACTTGCTGGAAAAGGGCCCTTCTAGGTCTATTGAGCACATAGCAGAGCTTAGCAAATGACATCTATAGCACAGTTGCGGCTTGTGGAAGGTACACAATAATCATAAGCCATTTTTGTGGTTCATTAGCAGTTAGAGACTATTTTTGAAGTGATGTGTGCAATATACAATATTTTCTCAGAAGCCTATGAAACAAAAAAAAGAAATCTGATTAAAATAGTATCAGAGAAAGCATTGGGATGTGCTGTTATAACTTGAAATCTCATTAGACTATAACGAGTTAAAGGCAAGGCAAATTTTATGCTTCAGCAAATTATGAAGGGTCTCTTTGACATTTTCAACCATAAATAATTAGTTCATGGTGATGATACCTTAGTTAGTTCCTTCTCTTGCAGCACAGTATATTGAAGCAGAGGAATCTGTTGGATGCAGATAAGCATTTACTGAAAGTCATTATAAGGTAATAGGAAATTGTTCAGAGACCTCCACTAGAGCTGAAGTTGAATAACCACAGGAGCAAAAACTACATACTAATGGTCCAATTATGCTCACAACAACTTACACTTAATTATTATTTAATAATTTATAACTAAGAAAGATTATATGATGGTGTGTTTGCTGGATTACAGATTTGAAGTAAGCTGTATAAAGTGAGGAGTATGTTCTTTTTCCTAGCATAGTCTCAAACAGGAATGGCAAATGGCATTATCTTCTGCTCAGTTTGGAAGCATGTTTTTTAAGGTTATTTAGGTTTATTTAAGTTAGTGATGAATGCACTAAATGTTACTAATATTTTTATTTCTGTTGGCACAAGACAGGAAATTACCTTGCTTCCTTGAAACGTTGATAAGGTTATTTGTGGAGGTATTGGGCTGTTTGCTAGTTAGACACTGGTATTGTTGTATTTCTTATTTCAAAATGGAAGTGGAATGAAATAGTTGTGGTCATAGAGCAGATCGGGACAGAGCCTGGAACAGATCTGTTTTGCGTATTTTGAACTGGAGTGCAGAGTTGGTAACTCCAATAAGCTGCTTTCTTCTGGCTTTACTAACAGGGAATTTGGAATATTTTTGCAAGTGGACTAAAGATAAGCAGTGTGAGCATATTTTAAAGTGTGCATATATATCTTTATTTTGGTTTTATTTTTTTTGAAGAAAAGCATTAACAAATCTCTGCATAGGCAAAGTACAAACATTTATTGAAACCTACACAATGTTGTTTCTTTTACACGGTAACCTAGTGCTGAAAATGGGTCATTAGGTTTTTGCACCTCACTAAGTACTGTATATTACACTCCTCAAAAATAAATGAAACAGTTTTAACAGGATTTGAGTTACTTGCTGGCAGAAAACTTGGAAGAAATTAACCTCTGAGGTCACAGAAGGCTACCATATGAGCCTGAAGGTGAGTGCACTAATGTAGTCTGTCCTCCCTTGAAAGTGAAGGAACCAGGATGTTGTCCACAAAACACTGTCTCCTTGGTGGCAACCTTTTCACGAGCTGCTTGTTCCAATTTCTATATCGAGTCTGCTCGTTGGTCAAAAGTCAGGATGAGACGAGGTCAGGAAGGAGGCTTAATCAAACAGCATGATATTTAAGGGAGGTGCCGATTCCTAAGAGGTTATGATAGCTAGAGGAAATAGTTTATATGGGAACATTTGTCTCACTGCTGTTCTCTAGAAGAAAATCTCTTTGAGTCTAGACTGTCTTCAACAACTTAATGACATTGAATAGTTTAAAAAAAAAAACAACAAAACAAACTAATAAAAAAACCCTTAACTGGGGCAAAACAGTGATCGTTTGTGAAGTCTCTGAGTACAAAGTGAGACTTTTCTTTCTGTTCTTATAGATCTCTTTCATTACAAAGACATTGTAAACGACTTGTGCTTTGCTGGTGTCAGTGGAATGTTAAAAACAAACATACTTTTCAGATAATTCTTTTCACATTGTGTTAGTCATATGGAGAGCTGTGCTTCTGCAGGTTTACACAGCAACTGCATGTTGTCCTTGTGTGGCACCTCCATGTTAGCTGAGCAGGATGAGAGACAATTTATTTGTTTATTTTTAAATTGCTGTTCAAACTTACAATTTGCTGCTTTTATATTGTGGAGAATTTTTGAACCTAAGGTTGATTCAGTATCAGTGAAGCTCATGAAGGAAACTTAGAAGCTTTCTGATGCTGTGCCAAGATTCTCAGTAATGCTAAACTCCTTAATTCCTCCTTAACTCCTTTTCTGGAAAGGATTCTGTGATTATTTTTTTCTTTTTCCTCTGTGGACTCTTCAGTGATATGTGCATTTCCCTTTTTCTGTGTAGAAGAATAAGTCCTTCAAGCTGAATGTATGTAGTCTAGTCCTATCTTTCATTGTCTCTTCAAAGCCATAAAATAAAAGCAATTAAAAAAAAAAGGGATTTCCAAGGAGCCGTATATCTTTAAACAGCATTATTTTGCCAATATGACTGGGTCCCTGGCAGACATTAGAACTAGGCTGGAAGAAATGAGTTACCTGTTGTTTTGGAGTCTTTCAGAAAAACATTTATATAAGACTGGTGAGCGGAATGAGAATACTCTATATGCTGTACAAACAGGCTTAAAATCCAACTGTCATACTAGACCTGGCTTATTTTACTGAGGGCTTATAGAGGCCAGGTTATTGTCACACAATAGAGGATGGCTGGCTTCAGAAAGCTGCAGGGCCTGCTCTGACTGTAGTATAACAGTTATAAATAAACTCTACACTTAATATTGTCTGCTGACGCTGAACAGCATGGGATTCATTTACACTGCGGTGAGTGATACAAAAGGAAAAACTTCTGAAGAGCTGATAAGTGATGTTGAATCAGAAAGCTTTTTGGGCAAAGAGTAGGTGATGTGAGAAGAAAAAAAGATAAAAAGCGTTATCTCTTGCTTAGGAGAAAAATGGTGCCTTCCAACAGGAGGGGAGACATGAAATGAAGTTAATATTAGACATAAAAATACACAGAAAAAGGAATGTGAGATCTGGAAAAATATTCAGAAACACAAATTTGAAGAAAAAGGCATTATTACATCTGTATGCATAATGTAAAATGGCATAAATGGTTGACAGAGCTAAAGTTCAAATTAAAAAAATCCTATATTAAAAAGTACAGAAGAAAATCCTTAGAGAAATGTCTGGTGTCGCGTGTCCCCCCCCCCCCGCCCCATCTCCCCTCCCCGTGTAGAATTATGTCTGATTTAATATCATATACTCTCTTCCAGTCTGTCCAAAGGCAGTAGAAATTAGTGGGCATTTATAGGATGATTTGGATAATCCTAGCAACACTGAAGAATTTGGCTTTATGTTGAAACAGGTCAAGTGATGCTTTTAAAAATGGTAACAACTGTTATGATCTGTTATGAGCATGATTTGTTATGAGCAACAGGTTTGTTACCAACCTTTATTTACTGTGGGCTGAATTCTTTATGGCTGTATTTGACAATTATCAGGTAAAAATTTATTATAAGATGAACGTTATTTTTAAGGTTGTATATTTACAAGCATTATTACAAAACATGAAGGTCAGCTGAGATACAAGTTTGTTGGATTCACTTGAAAAGAAATTATTTATCAATCCTGAATTGATTAGTCGTAATTTTTCTTTCCTCCCCATAGCTTTTCTTATTAAAAAGCCAAGATTAAATTTTAATGACCAGTTTTGTTTGACCTCCCAATGTATAAATGCAAAAGACAACATCATAATACTCAGTATTACTCCATTAAGCTTCAAGAGTTTGCATTCACGACTAGATCCAAGATTATCTTAGCAAACAAAGTTCGTTACAAGCTAATGCCATTGTGTGTAATACTCCCTCTAACATATCCTTAATTTATGACATTAATCATCAGTGACAAAAACGTTAACCTTTTGTGGCCTCCTTTAAATTAATGAAAATTAAGCCTCACGGGATGTCAAATTACTTAGGGTACTGCTATTGATGGCCAGTCTGCCAAACGAATGAATGTGACTTTGTCTTATGGTTCCTTTTGTGATGTAAATTCTGTGAGAATCAGGAAAATAATATATTTTCTAACTTAATCTAGAGTAAATTCTTCAAATGGGATTCTACATGGGAACTAAATGCTGGAATTTTCAGATTTCTGAAATAAAACCTTGTTCATCATCTTTTGCTCTCCAGAGAGGTGCTGTTAAATAGTGTGTTCTCAAAATTGAATTACTTAATTTACTAAATTACATTACTTTAAAGGACAAGAGGAAAGAAATATAGCAACTTCAAGAAATAGTTTTCTTTTTTTGTTTTCCACTAGATTTATTAGTAAGCTTTTTGGATGTGAGTATGAGTATAATTATCCCAATATGAAGGATGATAGAGTAGACCTTTCTCTTAAAATTGTTAAATGGGCAATCTAAAAATTACTTAAAATTTTAAATCGCCCCAATCCCATAGAGATAATATTAGAAAGCTTTTTTATAAGAAGAGCCCTGTGTTGTATAATGTTTGTTTTTTCACTTCATTTTTTCCTAAGTACACATGCAGCATGCAACACTGGCTTTTTATATTGTAAGAGTTTGTCTACTCCTGCTGTTTTTTTTCCCTGAAGTTGTTATCTTCTCTTCATGAAGAAATAATGTAATTTGTTGTGGTAGAAGTCATTCAGGGGTCAAAAATAAAGGATTAGGGTGACTCCAGGTGGGGAATAAGCATTAGGGACTAATATCATCTCTTAAGAAATGGAAGTCCTGTAAGTCTAACGAGCCTTTGGCTCACAAAAGGAAAATAACATCTAAGCTATTTGAACTGCTTCTCTTCCTAAGCAAAGTATATCTTCCTTTCTCTACCTCCTCCTAACAATTCCTTTTGATACAAATATGCTTCTAATTGTATAATGGGATTTTTGTGTTTTATATGAAGGCAGAGGAACGCTGTTCAGGCTTAGGCTGCCTGCAACACTGGGAAGAATTAGGTTTTATAATAAACATTGTAAAACAAGAAAGAGTGATCAAAAAGTGACAGAAGGGTTATAGATAACAGTGGACATATTTTGTATGTAGTAGGCAAATGCTGATCATTATTGGAGTGAGTTAGAAAACAAACGTGGTTTCTATCAAAAAAGTAGAATTTTGAATTTTTTTTATTTCAGACTGTTAATGGCTGCTTTTTGGATGAAGTATCAATGTCGTAAATATTTTGTTGCAGTTTCTGTAATGCTTTTATTAAAAACCTTACCAAAAGTTCACTCCTTTTATTTAAAAGTGGTGTGTCTTTCACTGAGTGAGAAACCATTTGAATGTTTATAATAAGAAAAATGGAGAAGTGTGTGTGTAGGGGGTGGATGAGATGATCCAGTATATACCAGAAACAAACATCAGCTAAAAGTATGAGTGCTCCTAGAGGGTCACTGTGAAAGCAAGGGACAGAATTATTTAAAAGACAGGTGTGACGGAAAAACTCTTTGTTTGTGACACTTACGAGCAGCCATAAGTAGTATGTTTGCAACTGCTTAGTTTTTAATTTAGCTGCTTTGTTTGGTAATTAAAATAGTTTAATTCTGCACTCTCTGGAGAGCAGAATGAATAATGAATTTGTGACATTCTGACTTAAGAGTAAATTCTTTTTACATCTGTCTGTCATTTATATTTATTTACTTATTTATTTACATGTACTTTGTCAGTAATGTTGGTAGAACTTGCATGGTACATGTCTGGCTGAAAAGTGATGCCCTCCTAACTCTTGCTGCCTCATTATTTGTAAAGAAGCATCCTATTGCTACCTTCATTCTACTTACAATAAAAACATGGGCCAGGATAAAGCATGAGCGTATAGATATGTTGTTCCTATGGCTTGAGTTAGCAACCAGAGCATGCACCTAACATCTCAGGAGGGGAAGACTGGTTGCTAGCACACATTAAAGCCCATGCCACTGCTCCTTTGTTCACCATGCTAACCAGGGTAAACTGACACCAGAATGTGCTGTAATCACATCTAGCTTTTCCAGTGTAGGTATACTGAGAAAAGACTGTCAGTTTTATTCTAATTTTGATATCTCGAGAAGAGCATCGAGACTGAAGGCTGTGTTGGGTAATAGCCTAACTAAAAATAATTGGCTTGCAGGAGAAAACTTTTTTCACTGATGGTTTGTGAGACTTCTTGTGGAGCGTTTCACTGTCCCCTAATTTGAAATGAGGTATTGCAATAGAATTCACAGTCCAGTCTGTGTGAACAGGGCAGGATTAGCAGGACCTGGGTCATACCCAAGAGACTTTATGCTAGAGGTTTCACAAATGATGAATGAGCTTGTCTTGAAAATTATTAGTTGATGCTCCCTGGTTCAGTCATTGTTTGTGGGTATTGGGCAGTCCTGACTAACATGTGGAAATAGTCTGTGTCCTGTGAGTTAAAACAAAAGATTAGCATGTCTGCTTTTCTGTGAATACAGATGAAATAGATGAATATGGGACTTGAAATTGATACTGCCTCACTTTGAGAGTTATATGTAGATCTAGCTTAGGTTGACAGCTCTAATGAGAGTACTTTTTAGAATGTTATTTTCTGACAAAAGGATGTAAAGTGTACTCATGTAGTTGGATATATGTGTCTTGCACTAATCATAGTTTCAGTATGTACCCCTTTTTGGAGTTGCTAGCTGTAAACTTGTGGGGGATCCTGAAAAGGACCAATGTCTTGGTAGCTAACACAGCATGCTGAACATATTTCACGGTGCGTCTCTGTTGGATTATGTGCAAATGACTGAACAATTGTCCTTGGATCTGTGAGTGAAATTTAGTCTCTTTGTGAAGTTCACTTATAAGCTTCAACAGTATTAAGCCTTTATACAGTAAAATTGTGTGTAGATTGAGTGGGAAAGGCTTGAAGGAAGCTTTAATGCTGAATGTGTCTGCCATGAGTGGACACATGGACAAGAATTTAGCCTGTTGAAACAAGGAGAACTATTTGCAGTGGAAAGGACTATGGAATCTAGGACTTGAGAGGTGAGAAGACAGACAACGAATGCCATACTTAGTTGATTTAGGTTGGACATTAGGAAAAGGTTCTTCACCCAGCGGTTAGTGGAGCACTGGAACAAGCTCCCCTGGGAGGTAGTCATGGTGCCAAGCCTGACAACATTCAAGAAGCAATTGGACAATGCCCGCAGACATATGGTATGATTTTTGGGGTTGTCCTATGCAGGGACAGGAGTTGGACTCGATGATCCTTGTGGGTCCCTTCCAACTCAGGGTATTCTATGATTCTATGATTTGGGTTTTTTTTTTCCATCAAATGTTGGTCTACCTATCCTTGTCCAATTTATCTTTGTCATTGCATTTGCACTGTTCATCTTGCTAACAAATGTGGTGATGGGGATCTGTTTAACTTGTTTATAGTGCTTCAGGATTAATGCTTTGGGACCCACATCATGTCATCCTTTGTAACAAAGCAGTGCATGGTTGTGTCTAGCTTTTTATACCTAAGTAGTAAGCCAAAACTTTTGTGTTTGTCTGTTTAGGAGGAAGAAGACCATCCAGTCTGGATTATGCAAAAGATGGTAGTTGTCTTTGAGGTGGAGCAGACTGTTGACTCAAAATCAGCAAAAAGTGGAGTGCGTGCTACTCTTTCTCCAGTGTGACTTGGCTACACTTCTTCCTCTTCCTGTCCCTTATGGGGCTTATAACCTCTCTCACTTGCAAGTACTGTTTGATTGGAGAAGCAGGTAAGGAAACCACCATGTGCTCCTCAGAAAAACTGTGGGGTTTATCTGATGCATGTATGAAAGGAGTTCAATTGTCCTCTATACCTGTTCATGTAGTTCTGTTGTCCCTCAGCTGTGAAGGACAATAATAATGGGATAATTTAAATAAAATGTGCAACAAACATATTCTGTAAGTCTGAAATAGGTGATGCTATATGATTTTGGGCTTCAGTTCTTCAGAAGCCGAAGGAGGGGGGGGGTTACATTCCCTACTCTCACGTGAGAGGATGAGCTCCATGGTTCTTCGCCTGAAATGAGAACTGTTAGAGGATGGGCTAGGAACCCCTCTCCTGAAAGCACCTAGCAGTATGAGTGAATCCTATTAGATAAAACAGTTATTTCCTGACTATATTTAAGCGGTGCTTTCGGGATAGGGGTTTGTGGTCATCTGTCTTACAGCACAACAGAAGCCTGATCGGAGTCTTTTAGCTCTTTTAACTTCTGTAAGTCATTAACTGGAAGTAGTTTCAATCTGTAAAAATATAAAAAAAATTGATTCATGTTTATGTGTGATGTACTTCCCACTTTCGGCATATTTGTATCCATATGCACCACTGTGTTGAAAGAAAATCTTATAACACTATTAAGCTCCATGTAGACCATGTAGTTACATTATCAGAAGCCTAATGGTACAAAACCTTCGTTATGTCCAGAATCTTCAAATACATGTATATAAATATGAATTTAATGCTTTAGGATTTACAACTGTGACATTGTTATCTCATACTTCTGAAATGGGGGAAAAAACGCTTCTGCATTTGCTGCTAGTATTACGAGTTCCTGTAACGGTTTTGGAAGATGTGCTATTTAGTTAATTCCAATTCAAAGATTCTTTTCATGCGTGAAACAGGTAGATACCTTCTATCACAAGAATGAGAATAAGGAAAGGAGATGGATATGGTAGATTTTTGTGAGCTTACAGTATGTACAACATTTCATAAAAGACAATCTGAAAATATGGTTTCACCTTTTAAGCATATGTTTTTAAGCATAACTAGCTTGGGATCGGAAAACTGCAGCAGGTAGGCTTACTAGTCTAAATGTAGTCATCATAAAAATTGATTTGCTATTGGGAATCTTTGGATTTTAGTGATCATGATAGAATAGGACAATAGGAATCTGGTTAAATTTCCAGGAAATAAACTGGTTTATCACTGTGTCTGATTTGGAATTGTCTAGTATCCTGTTATCTTCTAGGGAGCAAAGGCTGATGTAATGAAAAAGAAAAATATTTAAATTGTGATTTTTGAAGAGCTATATCACAGGGATATAGTAAAAGATACTTTCTTTCTCTAGAAACCTTGGTTTGCACACATTTTTCACCTGAGGTATGTATTAGAAGATTTCTAGCATCTGCACCTTTCAGTAGACAGCATGCTGTTTGTTTAGATTTATAGATGTTAATCCTTAAAGGAATCGTATTTTTTTTTTATCAAATTAAAGTCTCTGCAGAACACATGCCAGAACAATAGTCACTGTTGCATCAAGGGCCAGTACTAACCAAGTAAGTGGGGAAAAATCCCATAAAGATAAAGGGAACAGAATGAAGTGCCTGGAGGGAGTGTTTTGTGCCAGCCTTCCCTGCACAGTAGTCACAAGCGTTTAGCTGAGGCTGAGAGATTTTTGCTTAACTGCTTTCTCTACAGGAATGTGTGCAGCTCACAGAGTTTGGTATGCAGAAGTCAGTTACCTTAAAAAGAATTATCCAAGATGAGTCATAGAAAGATTAAAGCCTTGACATTTAGTGAAGATGATGAGCTGTTAGGAATACATGACAGCAGTGAAATGAAATATTTCCATGCAAGGATTTAAAGGAATCCACAAATTGTAACATGACAAAGCAGATACCTACCTTTATCTGTGTAGCTAATGACAAACGATGATAGTAATTTCTGAAATACTGAAGAAACAAACTCTTAGGAGAAAGAGGAAATTATTTTCTTTGAAAAAATGAAAGCTATCTTTAGCTAAACCTTAGCTATACCACAACAGAACCACCATACTGACAAAACATCCTAGAAAATAGTTGATTTCAGACTAAAAGCTAAATAGAAACCTGTCATGGTCTTAAATATTTCAACAGCTTCTGTGATTATTTTTATTAGAGAACTCTGGGTTCCATTACTGTGGTTCCAGAAGACTTAATCAGCAATTTCTTTCTTTTCTCTCTTCCACATGTTGTGAGGGAAGCACTCCATGTTTCTGAAGTAATAGATGAAGCACAGTGAGGTGTCAGAGGAAATGCAGAAAGTTTTAGTTGAGTAGGGTTCTAATTCTGGATCTTCAAACTCTTACTTTCATAGTGCACCATTCTTTCTCTTACATAACTCTTATGATGTATAGCTGTTAATTTACTATCTATGTATACATGGTTATTTTTAAGCAAAATTTCTTTCCTTCTTTAAGCAAGCTTTTTTGGGAAAGTGATTTTTCCAAGTTTATGTACTTTGAGACTAGGGAACAGTAGCTCAACTGCAGGTAATATTTAATGTTTGCTTTGCTGTAGCCCCAGTGAGTACCAGGTTGTCAGTGATTAGGCTCTGTCCAAACCTGAAGACAGTCTTTGCTGCAATACAATCACTCAAGTTTGTTGTGTGGGAGACTTAGCTAACCTCTAGGCACAGAGCGAGAGTGGCTAATGCCAGTCCTTCCTTTTCCACAGCCCTTTAACCAGTAGTGAACCAGCGAGAGAAGAGATATGACTGGCCCCCTGCACTCTCACTCTAATTCACTTATACCTTCATTCAGAACTCTTAGTTTTTTGCTCTCTTCACTACCTTATGCATTTTGAGTACCTGCATCGTTGCAATTTGAAAGATGAATGTTTTTTTTTTCTGAATTTAGCAAATCTGCCCAACACTATGTTTCATAGGTTAGGAAAGAGTCTGAAATGAAGCTGAGTAGAAGGATATGAAAAGAATAACTGCTAAGACTAGGACTTTGCAGTCAGAGAAAGTAATAATGCCACCTTGACAGTCCCTTTCAATATAAGGGCTGGAGGACATCAGACAGAATTATATTCAAAAGAAAAGGAGATTTTTTTTCAGAAAGTCTGGTAGCAGCTGAAGAACTAGATGTGGCTAGAAGCTGTGGATAAATGGCTTCAGAAAGTGACTGGATAACCTGGCGGGAAAGTTTGTTCTCAAAATTAAGTATAAGGACATGATCTCTTGCTCAGGAATCCTCTGAGCTGCAATTTGTTAGAAGAATATTTGAGGAGATCATCATTATATGCTAACCCTGTTCTTACTGCTGAGAAGGGATCCTGGATTGTAGATATGCCTCTTGTCTGACCTGGTAAACCTTCCTACATTCTTATTCAGAGGAAAGTTTGTCTTGACTTATGGTTGTAACCCTGTACGCAAGCCTTGTTTTGAGTGTGTTCAAATCCTTGACATATTGAGTTAAAGTTGTGGCCTGCTGTTTAAATCCTCCTATGCTGTTTTTCCTTCACTTGTATGTCCCGACTGATACTTTTACTTCAAAACAGGTATCTTCATTTACTTTGTATAACAAAATATGGCTGTATGTATCACCTGAAATTTCATCCACATTTAAATCCGTGTCATGTTAAGTAGCTCTTTTGTTCAGCAAAGAGAAGGTAAAGCTTGTTTATTCTTAGCTTCTTAAGAGGTTACAGTGCAAGCCCATGTGCCAATGGGCACAAAAAAGTCACTATTTAGGTTTTCTTTAGTAATAGTTGCAGTCAGAGTTATAGAGAATCTATAGAAAATCCATTCATGTGGCAAAATTACTGCAGAAGCCTTCATTTTAATCTAATTTTTTTTTGTCAGTGTATGAGACTGGGGGGGGAATGGTTTGACCTGTAACCCATCTGAATAATTTTCAGCAGGCTCTGATGAAAACCTTTAGCAGTTCTTTATCTGAAAAATAATGGGGTTTATGAAATGTTTTTTATGAAATACAGTTCTCATTTAAAAGTAAGAGCTGAGGAAAAAATTCTGTGCTGCCCATAACAAAAGGAAATGCTTAGGGTCCATTTTATGTGATCATGAGTTAAACATTGGTTTCACAGTGCAGTGACCCATGCTTGCGTCTCTGACTTTTCACTGTTTCACACTGAGATATTGATTAATCTAGAAACGAGATTTCAACTGCTTCAAGTTGCAAAAGAAAAGCAACTTAGATTTTCCAGTTAAAGCAGGAAATAAAAAGGTAAGTGTAACTGAAATGAATTAATGGTAGATAGCTAAAATTTTCTGACTTGTTGGTGTCAAACTACTGCAAGTCTGATGTTCTCATTAGGCAGTACAAATGCAGCTCCTTAATTGCCATGATCTTCCTTCATTTTCCTTTTACTTTTCATTTCTCTTTGATCCAAGTGAGACATTGAAACAAATATTGCATTATAGTATTCTAACAAGACAAAGCATAAAACCAGTTCAATGATCAGAAGTCCAGCATGTCTGATGTTTGCAGGCAAAATTTTAGTTGAAGTATCATCAGAGTAGCAGTATGCCATTTTCCTTTATATGCTGGTAAAGGTGACAGAAGAGTGTTGAGAATCCTTGCAGTCTATTGGTCTCCAACAAATTATCTTTTGGTGGCGTAAGAAGCCACGTGTGAACTGGAGTTGCATTATAAAGTTAAAGTGAACCAAGAAAAACAGAAACCTTGTTTAATTCAATGAGCAAGTCTACTCAGATTGGCCCTGAGGTTTCTCCAAAGTGTGGAGCTGGCTGTTGTTCCTAGTTGTCTGCCTGACACACATTAGTTGCAACAGTGAAGTGTGTTGCCTTATTCAAAGAAACAGATGCCAATCAGAAGATAAAAGGCACTCAGACAAGGTAGCTAGAGAAAGGGAACCTTTTAGGTGGCACAAAAACTATAAAGCTTTCCTAAATATTAATGTACTTCTCCTTCCATCAACTTGCAGGCCTCTAACACTGTGAATTCACATTTCATTGAACTCAGCCGTGTGTTGCTCTGGATTCAAGTAAAGTTTAATAACCCATAAACCAAAGGAAGTTTTATTTTTAACCAGATGAAGTGTGTAATTTTCCTCCCTCAAGTATTGAGTTCTATTGATAGTAATGAGATTAAAAATTATTCACAGTTAATCTAAAATAAAATATTTACCATTTAAAAAAAATCAATTTGAATGCAAATTGGAGTGACTCTTCATTAAAATGAAAACACATATAAGCCTACAAATTTCACTTGCACTTATTGACTATAGAAAACAGTTATTGAAACAGAACTTTTCATCATAGAAACAATAATGGTGGGTAAAAAGGCTTTTCACAGTAACAGCACAAGCCATACCATCCTTTAGGGAGCTGCTGGGAATGTCTCTTTCTGTAAGGACATCTGCAGCTTTGAAAGCGTTGCTCGTGACACTTCGGAGGTTTTGAGCAAAGCCTGTGAGAAGGGTCATTCTTTTTTCCTCTTCCCTACAAATATGCACCTCAATGAAAAGGTAATCACCCTGTATGAAGGAGCATCAGAGAAACTGCTTACATTTCATTTTATGACTATGCTGTTCTAAGGCTGTCTTCTTGATGTGGCACATCTATATGTCACTGAGACCTGTCACAAGAGCAGAGAGAAATGACAGTCACAAGTGGAAAGCAGGAAGGAAATAAACAATTGATGAACCAGGTCATGGGTTTAAACTTCCATTGTGTTGTCAGCTCCAGTACAAATTTAGAAAACACAATGCTAATAATGTATTTATGTTATGAAGAGGTGGACTTATCATCTTGGTAGACACAAACTAAAAGTCTGTGTTTCTGGAAAGTACTAGTTTTGTAGTTGAATATCTGTCGAACAGATACTAAGTAGTCCTTATGAATATGTAGCAAATAGATATTGAGCTTCTGTAGACAGAATTGAGTTATGTAGCTGAGAGAGAGGTAGGCTTTTACTTTAAACTCCTCATAGATTATTGAAGTAAATCCTTTGCTGCTAAGCCCACAAAGCATCTTTAGCAGTCTTTGAACTGAGGAATTGGGCATTTTGAGTTTCAGGTGAGGCATAATACAACTCATGGGATTTCTGTGAAACGCACAAAGTAACTAAGAAACAGTTGAACAAGGAGTGGAAGTGCATTTTTTTTTTTCTTTTTCTTTGGTGATTGGATGGTGCCCCAGATCAATAGGTCTGAGTCTGAAATTTCTGTGTTCTATTTTTGTATCGCTGATTTGCTCATGGAATGTGAGGTTCTGTAAAATAGCTACAGCAATATTCTTTTTAAAGAGGATTAATATCCTTTAAATTTACTGCTGTATTAATTACAATGTAATCTTTATTTTTTAGGTTTTTAAGATAAATTCTGTCACTTTGTAAACATGTGGGTGTTTTTTTTGGGGTGTGGCTGGGTTTTGTGGGTTTTTTTGTGTTCCCCCCCGGCCTTGGACTGATGAGAGGGGCAAAGGGAGAGTAGGTAAAAGTAATCCCTTTATTCTGAAGTTGGAATTGGCAGATTTTCTGGCAGGAAATATCTCAGAGCAGAAGGGATTTCTGATCAAGGACTTGCATTATCCTATCCAAGAAGTAATAAAATAATCGGAGAAAGTGATCAATAAATCAAACAGTCTAATTCAGGAATAAAAACAATGAATGGGAACTGCTGTGGTCATCCTGTATAAGGTAAGTCATGGGACTTCACACTCGAACTCTAAAGAGCTGAGAACTCCATGTAGTAGGGAAACCTTGGTCTGACAAGTTGGTCATAGGATGTTTTAGGAGTTGAATATCAAAGATGACATTCCTATGGGCTTTTTGTGCAAAAGAGGGAGATGGCAGGAACATGTAATTTCCTGTGTTCCTGCCTAATTTCTCTCTCCTTAGGAAGACAGGAAAACAAAGTGTGGGAACTTTTTTTTCCATAATAAATTTACCATCAGCGGAAATGTTCTATTTCTCACTGTAGTTGAGTCGGCCAATTAACTGTATGTAAAGGTCATTCCTACCAAGTGCTGAATGTACTAAGTACATTCTTTGACAGAAGCAAGGTCACCTGCTCCATATGTTTGCTTTCATTGTTAATAACTTGCACATTTTTCCTGAACGTTAAGCTAAATTACTGTAATTATGTGTGACAGCTAATTTTCTGAGTGATAGGGAAGTGTTTAGGGAGTAGATTTTTAATATCATGAAGGATCAGCTATAAGTTGAAAATTGCAGCCTGGTAAATAGGTTTGTACTGGTGAGGAGAGCTCACCAAACAGGTCAGCTGAGGGAACAAATTAATAATTAAGGTCCTGAGATGTGGGGATATACAGAAGAAATAGTTTAGGGCCCTGGAGGAAGTGGGAACAACTACTATTTTGGGTTTGACTTGTTTTTCTAAAGGGAGAATAATTCACAAGCAGAGGTCAACTATTATAAGAGAAAATGCACAAGAAACTTGGCTGGCTTTTTAACTTTTCATTGTCAGCCCCTAAGGACATGGGATGGGATTTTCATGTTTCTTTAATGCATCTCTTACTGAAATTATTGGGGTTCTATCACTGAAAGTGTCTGAAAAAGCATCTTATTCTAGGAAGTGTTAACAAGCAGTGGTGTCAGATCTGACTGTACAGAATGTTTAAGCATCTCAGATAACAAAATTGAAAACTTAAATACACAGTTCTTTTCCAAAGACTGATAATTCATCCAGATATATCAGTTTTGAAATAATTATTGTTCAACTATTTAGAGTCACTTCTTTTCATGTTGTATGGCTTTCTTAAGAAGAATTTCTGCTTGGCACATGAATTGTAACTGCTGATTTTGCCTTTTGGCTACTGCAATCCAAATCCCTCCATCAAATGGAACACAACATGGCAGTAAATCACACCATGCCTTACCTGAACTAGCTTCAGTGATGGTGCCATAAATTGGCAATATATTCCTGTATTTTTTACGCTCATGGGAAAACCAAAATATTTTCTAATTCTCACATTTGTTTTAGCTCCTGATAAGAGAATAGGAGGTCTCATGGTTTTTTTTGTTCATCTCCCACAAACTTATGCAAGGGAAGACACGATTGCTATATGTTTATTCATCATAAATCAGTTCATATTTGTAGTATTAATCAACAATTTCCCATTTAGGGTTTTAGTGTTTAGTGAAGGTGACCTCATTGTTGGCTCAAAAAAAACCCCATAAAATGTGATGGATTTCTCACTTCCTACCCATATGACCAAAAATTGTGAAGTTGGAATTTATGGAACAAATGGATACTGTATCACTAAAGACCAAAGGACACACCACCATCCTGAAAGAGTATTCTTTAAATGTTGGTTCATAATTACTGTTAACTGTCTCTGGTTAATGTTTATAAAATATAAAAACCACTTTTTTCTCTTTTACTTTTTTTATACAAATAGTATGCAAATAAGATTGAATATCAAGTAATATTATTTTATCTTTTTCCATGGACAACTTTATGTGTGATGGCAAAAATACTCTAATATTAATTTCTATTTACAAGAATATTTATTAGGAGTGTGTGGAATTTGTTGTGTTCTGCAGGTGTCATGACTTGTTCTCTGATGTATTCTGGAATCCTTTATAAAGTTATTGAGTAGTCAGTTGTTGCCATACTGTTGGGAGGTCATAAGAGTTGCTCATTGGACATTAAGTTGCTGCTTCTTTGCGTGAGTGTGATACCATGTTGAGTTATCTGCCGCTATGGTAGGAAAGGTCCTATGAAATCTAAAAGTGTCATGAAGTCCAATTCCAGTAAATGCAAATTATAAAGTAAGCCAAAATAATATTGAATGTGTAAAATGTGGATGAAAAAAGAAAAAAGTCCATGATGAGAATTGGACCAAATTTTAAAGAATCATTATCTGGATTAACATTCTGGCATTCAAGATTATGACTACATCAGAAGATATTTTTTGTATAAAATCAAGTATTGAATCCAATGAGGTGGTCTCAGTTACCTTAGTGTGAAGTTCAACTTTTCACCTATGTGTTTGGGATATTAACAGCATAACTAAGGATAAAATTTGGTGCTTTTTATCCTGAGTCAGATAGTTAGGTGTGCATGTTTGCTCCTTGTATGCTACATGAATGTCTGCTTGGAAGAATTCCATGGGATATGGCCCTGAAGAGAAGAGGGGTCCAGGAAAACTGGTTGGTATTCGAGGATCACCTCCTCCAAACGAAAGAATAGTCCACCCTGATGAGCAGGATGTCAAGCAAAGATCTTAGGATGCACTGTTCATTTTGGATGAACAGGAGCTCTTGACAAAACTGAAACATACAAAAGGTGTGTACCAGCGGTGGAAGCAGGACCAGATGATCCAGGAGGAATAGAGACACGATTTGAGCCATGTGGTGACAGGCATAGAAAAGTCAGAGCCCACTTGGAGTCTGGAGATGTTAAGGGCAACAAGAAAGGCTTCTACAGGCATATCATCAGAAAGGAAGACTAGGGAAAATGTGAGTCTGCTGCTGAAAGGGGCAGGGGATCTGGTGACAAAGAGCGTGAAGAAGGCAAAGATGCTGAATGCCTTCTTTGTCTTGGTCTTTACTAGTAAGACTGGCTTTCAGGAAACCCAAGCCCTTTAGAGCAGTGGGAAGGTCCAGAGCAAGGAAGTCATACCCTTAGTGTAAGGGGATCAGGTTAGGAGACTTTTAAATAAGCTGGACATGGGACCTGATGGGTTGTATCCATGAATGCTGAGGGAGCTGGCCAAGGTCATGGCAAATCAGCTGGGAGAGGTTCCTGAGGACCGGAAGAAAGCAAATGTCCCTCATATCTTCAAGAAGAGCAAGAAGGAAGATCGAGGGAACTACAGGCCAGCAGCCTTACCTCAAACCCTCAGAAGGTGACCGAGCAAATTTTCCAGAAACCACCTCCTAAGACGAGGACAAGAGGGTTGATCAGGAGCAGTTAGCATGGATTTCTGAAGGGGAAATCATGCTTAACCAACCTGACTGCCTTCTATGATGAGATGTCTGGCTCAATGGATGAAGGGAGAGCATTTGTGGTTTTTATCTTTACAAGGCTTTTGACACTGTCTCCAGTATCATCCTTAATAGACAAACTTATGATGTATGGATTAGTGAAGAGGACAGTGAGGTGTATTGAAAACTGGCTGAACATCTGGGCTGAAATGGTTGTGACCAGCGTCACAAAGACCAGCTGGAGGGCACTCACTGGATGTTAATATCAGTCAGTATCCATGTGTTACAGTGTGGAATAAGTTAGAAAATGATCAGGTAAATCCAAATTCAGTATTTTAAAGTAATGCATGTTAACTACAAAAATGAGTAGTATTTTATTAGGGAAGAAAAACCTCAGCATGAAAAATGGAAGCAACCATTTTTGTATATCTTGGAGAAGCCCTTAGAGAGACACAAGAACACATTAAAATAGATTTGCCCAAAACCAAATTACAAATACCACTTTAAAGAACTTGTTCTGGAATACTAGTGAAGGAAAGTGAGTGATGTGGAAAAAATTGTATTTCCTGAAATCCCCAAAGTACCTAAGTGTGAAAAAATATTTACTAACTGTTCTGTATGTTTAAGGATGTGTCTTGTCAATGCCTGCCTGAAGGAATAATTGTGTTACGTGGTCATTGAGATGTTTGCTGTATTGCATGTAAATGAGCATGACATCTTCCATAAATATCGTAAAGAAATATTTCAACATATTTGACAAATCCTATTTAAATATAACAATTACACAGAGAGGCTGGTAGTTTTCATTTGACAATTTGGAGGTCATGTCATGATAATTCAGGAAGAAAAAAATTTCATGCATAGAATCATAGAATTGTTTAGATTGGAAAAGACCTTTAAGATCATCGAGTCCAACCATTAATCTAGCACTGCCAAGTCCACCATTAAACCATGCCCCTAAGCACCGTATCTACACGTCTTTTAAATACCTCTAGGGATGGAGACTCAACCACTTCCCTGGGCAGCCTGGTCCAGTGTTGACAACCCTTTCGGTGAAGACATTTTTCCTAATATCCAATCTAAACCTCCCCTGGCACAACTTGAGGCCATTTCATCTTGTCCTATCACTTGTTACTTGGGAGAAGAGACCGACCCCCACCTTGCTACAACCTCCTTTCATGTAGTTGTAGAGAGCAATAAAGTCTCCCCTGAGCCTCCTTTTGTCCAGGCTAAACAACTCTAGTTCCCTCAGCTGCTCCTCACAAGACTTGTGCTCTAGACCCTTCACCAGCTTCGTTGCCCTTCTTTGGACACACTCCAGTACCTCAATATCTTTCTTGTAGTGAGGGGCCCAAAACTGAACGTAGTATGCGAGGTTACATTAGCTCAGGTATGGAGGAGAAAACTGCTGGTTTCTTTCAAATATCTCTCTAATTGTCAAGTTGGCCACTTCTTTTCTGGGAGAGAGGAGGCTTACAGTGATAATTCAATTTCATTTTCAATCTACAGTTCTGATTTAGCTGTATAACCTGGGGTTTGAGGGAAAAGAAAATTGCTGGCTCTGGTTTAGCTGTGGGAATGGAGAAGTTTCAGCATCTGATACAAGTTAGGCTGTCTTCAGTTTTGTTTAAAGTTTCAGTGACTTGAAAGGGCTCTTTCAAGAATGTTGATTTTTTTTTTTTTTTTTACTCTATATCACTTGCCCCACAACCCCTGATGTGTCCCACTCTACCTCTGTCCTGCTTCTTTGCCAGCCTTCACCTCGTTTTGCATCTCCATCTTGCCTCGTTTTGCATTTCCATCTCACCTCTCACTGCTGATCAGCAATCCTTCACGCAAAATTCCCAAGGACAGTAGATGGAAATACAATAACATGCACATTTGAAGGGAGAAGTTCAGCAGATTTAAGGGAGTTGTTCATTCTACATTGCTTTTCCAAGTAAAATACATTTCAGAAGTGATGCACTCTCTTAATAAAAGTGATCTTACTTGATGCAGTAAAGTTGCTATTGTGCTTTTAAGTGTTTTAATTAAATGCTTCATTTTCTAAGACTTGGAATATCAATGGTATATCCTATAGTCATGCAGTAATGACACCACATTTTGTTTTTATGGCATGGGCAGATACTTTATTTATGTTTTATGCAAAATAATGTAGCCAACATAATTAGACAGTGATTTGTGACTTCCAATGTAAACATTTTAGGAGCTGTGTAGTCAGAAGCAAGTGCTAATTAGAGAGCTGTTAGCTAAACGTATATAATTGGAAACAGACTGACAGGCTATTCCAAACAGCAGGCTATTTCTAACTCCATGCTGTTTTAAAATTATATTTTGTTTAATAGACTTTGGACAATGCGTAAGAGGAGAGTTTCGTGACTTGCTCTGCACTTTAATTTCTTTAAATAAAATGAAACCTTGCAAATGGGAATGCCACACAGGCTAGCTGTGATAATTAAAAAGTATTATTAACTAGATGACTTTCTGGCTGTGCCATTTTCTAATTTCTTTAGGAGTGTGGACTCCCTGAAGAGAGTTATAAATTCAAGTATTACTTAATTATGCTTTTAACAATAAAGGGCACTTTAATCAGCAACCTCTCAAAAGCCCTTGTCTTGTAGTCGTTTATTCAAACAATGAAAAAGTCAAGAGATACTTATATTATAAAGTCTTCTGAAAGTACAATGTACCTATTCACAGGCCCTAATTTATGTTGTAGCTATTCCTATGGACACACACTCTTCGATATCAATATAAAAGTATTATTTTAACTGTTTTCAGCTATCTGAGGTGTGATTTACAACACAGATTTTTTCCTTTTTAAAGGAAAACTTAGAAGATATCTGGGCATCGTGATCATGCTTATGGATAGGGATGAATATGCGAATTCTGATAGTTGTCCACTAAAGAATGTGTTATGTTTAAGAAGGTGGGAAAAATAAATTTATGCTGGAGACAATTTTAAAGTTGAATGGGAGTTTTTATCTGGATTTTTGAGGGAGAAATGTGTTAGTTTCTTTTTAGGATAGCTTCTCTTTGGAAACTGGGAGAAGAATTGATTAGGGTGCTGGAAAGAGTCCTATGATACTGGTTGAATGCTGGTGGGTGTTAGGAAGATCATGCTACATGTGCAGGCTCAGCTCGAGCCCCAAAAGGGGCTATTGAGGATAAGGTAGGCTGTTTGGGATTTTAAAATTTGCATGGAACTCTCCATGTATAGAGAAGAATCACTTGTACAGTGAAGAGTACTTTCCAAGACCCGAAGGAAGAGAGCATTCCTCTTCCAAAGGATTTTTCTATAAGACTACATTTTGGAATAAATTCTGATCTACTGTACTGCTGTTCAAAGGCAGTGCTATTGCATGAGTGAACTGACTGCACTTAAGCAAACAAATGAGTGTCAGAGCTGGCACTCTATGCCATATGAGATTCTTCATGCTCATTTTGAAAATGCACACATACACTGAATAACACTGTCACTGCTTAATTCTTCTCTGGTTGGTAAGTTTAAGCAACTTACCATTTGGTAAAAAGGGCTGTAACAAATACACTAGTGTCTGTTCAGCTATGGTTTTCAGTATCCACCTTCTGTTATGTTTTGGTTTGTTTTATTCTTCTCCATGTACTGTTTAACCCCTTGATATAGTTTCTCTCATTTTATTTTGTTCTAGAATAAATAAGTGAACCAAGTGGAGAGAGAACTGGCCACACAAACCTCTGATTAAAAAAAATTGTTGAAGAAGCTAAATGAGAGAGGAACTCCTTTCTTGTAAGTGTTACTTCATATATTTAAATTCATCTCCCTGATATTTCTGTTCAAACCTAGCCTATATTTTGGCTTGCTAAATGGGCTTGAATACAGATTAACTGCAAGCAACTAATAAATTGTTTGGATTTACACCACTATTACTGAGAGAATCTTTTGGAACCAGAAGCCCTAAGTATCTTTGTAGCCCTGAACTGATCAAAATGTTATGTAACATTTATGCTACTGTAAGATCTAAATGTTCATCTTCAGGGTCCCTTAGCACATGAATTTTCTTATTTGAGGTTTTATAAATAGTGATTTTGGTTCCTAAGCAAAAAAGTCACTTTTTTTTCCAACACTAGCTACAGAGATTGTAATTTAAAATTTTGTGAGTAGTTACCTTGTATTATATTCATCCCTTAAAGTGAAGAAGAGCAGGCATGAGATGTTTATAACTAGTCGTCTTTAAACAGATATTAAATACTAGGGAATTAAAGAAAGGCTGCTGTATTCTTTGTATTTTTTGTTTTTTCCTTCTCATTAAAGAGACTCAGGATGTCTGAATGAATCTCCCACTAATCCCTCTATAATCCCTGGGAGTTTATGAAAGCTGAGAATTAAATATCGTTGAACATGTGCTGTTACAAGAGCAATAAGTCATCAAGAAACATTTCTATCAATATACTTCAGCTATAGGGCAATTTGTCTTAATGAAAATGCCACAGCATCAACAAAAAAAGCAACAAAAAATCTTTATTATTACTCTTATGCTGTAAAGAATTATGTATGGTGTAGCTTATCTTTGAGAACATTATAGGTGGCTACAAGTGCTCTTATTAGGTTTAAAAGAGTTTCTGGATCATGGCATATACAGAAGTAAAATGAAAGTCTTATTGACAGAATATTCCAGATGTATTTTAGGGTATACTTTAAACAAAATATTGTCTTAAGGGACTGATACAAGGCCTGTTTTCAAAAACTCATATTTTTACCTTCTTTGGTTTATTACAACTTGTAACAGCCTGTGCTACTGTGTTGTGCTGCACTTAATGTCTTCATTTTCAATCATCACCTGCTTGATGTCTATCTGATTAGCATATTTAAAACATGCTTTGGATATAGAAAAATCCATAATAAAAAATATATATCCTTGAATGGAGCTGTGACTGTGGGGAGGGGTAGATTTGGTAAAGTTCTGTGCTTTGTGTAAATAGTCCTATCAAGTAATTTATTCGTGACTGTTTGAGGAATTAAGCAGGTTCAAATGTTGAAGATCAAGTCTGCTTTTCTTTGTACTCTTCAGACACATTGACTCACCTTTAACTCATTTTAACATTAATCAGGTAGGATAAGAACTGTTTTTGTGATATCATTTACCTCCTGTTCTAAAAAGAAATCAAATGAGATGGAGGGATAAAAATGTTATCTTCAGTTTGCACACTTTTCACTTCGATGAATAAATGTACTCTGCAAACATGGAAAATAAAAATAATATAAAATTAAGACTTAATGATGAAACAAGGCAGGTTCTGTTGCAATTAAAATTGCTTTATATTTGAGTTCGTTTCTTTCAAAATTCAAATAAATAATGGTAAAAGCTGCTTTTTTCTTATATTCATCATAATTGTTGCTTACATTGCATATAAAATACAGCTGTGTTTGTTAGTGTGCACGGGAAGAAATGAACCATCCTGATGTAGAAGCCAAAGGCAGAAACAGCAGATTTAAACTAAAGTGCTCTCAGATTTCTCACACTGTTGCTGTGAAGTGATCACACATCAAAAGATTGTGCAGGTACAACGTGAAGAGCATGACACAGTTCTTGTGGCAATGTCACCTCTGCTAGGAGCTGCCAAGACTATTTATATGTAAACTGGAATTGTAGTTGAACAGCAGCATTCCTTAGTTTTAGCTTTTCCGATGCAAGAGAGCTAGTTCCAATAAAAACTAAAAAAACCTAAAACTAGATTCTTTTAATTCATGATTACTCAAAACCAAAATGAATGGTAAATTAATGAGGCTGCTTATATCAAACTGCATACTGATGGTTATTTTCAATCTATGGTGCATAAATTGGAAATGGGAGAAGGCTGAGATTTCACAAAATTTTATTTTAAAAATTCTTGTTGCATTCATTAAGTCACTTTCTGTCCTTTGCATATCTTAAATGGTTTTCACCAGAACTGTAGTTTTCCTCATTGAAATTACACATACTTTTGAAAGTAATGTTTGAATACAAAACATTCAATATTGAACAGTGGTTTCCAATTAAAAATTTAGAAAAAGAAAATTAGAGGCAAAGTTGACTATCTTTCTTGGCTGTTTTGACTGTTTATTTTTTCCTTGGTGCTCTCAGTTCTCTCATGAAAGGCCCCTGGATTATCTGAGCTTTGCTTATTTCTATAACTTATCCAAAGGTTTAGTGATTCATTTTAAACTATGTTGGGATTTTTAATGATTAAAAACCACCTTGGACATGAATAGTTTCTAATTTGCCATTTCTAGTAAAGGAAGTTTAAATGTGCTAACAATAAACACTATGGCTAAAATCATCAGCAGAATTGTGTGTAAAAGGCAATTTCCGTTTCTTAGACTATGTTAGTGTTGTGACATTTCCGTGCTACATTAAAAAAGTAAACCTTATTAACTTTTTCACAAGCAATTAATTATAAAAGCAGTGGGAGTAATAAGACTTGGTTTCTAATTCATGGTTGGATTCTCTTATCTAAAAAGGCAAATCAGCAAATGTTGATTAGTTTTTCCTATAGTTGGGATGTACATAACCCTTTCTCTGGTGTTTAATATGAGTTGGGTTTATAATAAATAAAACTTCTAAGAATGTAACTACCCTTAAGATGCTGATCCAGTTATCTTTGAAATTGGCAGATACAAATTGGCAGATACGTTCAGAGATGTCAGGAGCACATGTGAACATATGTGCATATATATGCAGAAATGCACTTGCTCTCAGAATATGCTGATTTGCCTAGTTTACCTAATCTCAGGCTAAAGACAAACTGAGAGACAAGGCAACAAGCAATAATCTCACTGAACAGTTGTCTGCCGTATGAAATACTGAAGTTCATATTCTAAATGAAGCAATACACAAGTTTTAAATTAGGCTTCTCCCATAAGTTCCTGAAAGAGGGCTGTTCTGGGGGCACTGTGTATGTCTACTACTCTCAGAAACTTTTCACAGAACTTCCCGCAAAAGCTTCACTTTCAATAACTTGGGTTTGTGATGAAAAAAATGTTCTCCATAGTCTTTAAAAGTGGATCCAAATGGATCCATTTGGACTAGGCAGGCACTTTTGACCATCTGAATGATGACTGGGTTATTTAAAAAAACCAACCAAACAAAAAAGCACAAATCCAGTTCTTCGTCTGAATAAGTATATGATAAAGGAAAGGGCTGTAATTACTAACAAAAGGGCAGCTTTGCCATACGAGTCAGGAGTCAGTTGTCAACATCTATTCTCTCTTCAGATACTTATTTATTTTTTTGAATCAGCTGTCTTCATTCTTTATTTTTGATACATGGTTTGTCTATCTCTCCATTAACGTTTTCATCCTCGCACATTAAACATAATTTTGTGGGTATATTCTTGGAATTCTACCTGCAATTAAGCATTGTAATTCGTCATGACATCATTAATAAGTCTGAACAAGCCAATTATGATGCATCTGTGAACAGTAATTAGTTCTAGAAATGCAGATATTATGAAATGCAGATATTATGAACAAAATACATTAAACAATTTACAGCTTTGTTCCTTTCTGTGGGGAGCAAGGGAAGGAAGGGTTTTGTTTTACTGTTTGGAGTTTGGTTTACTCTGGATTTCTTCTTCCCCAGCAGACTCTGAGAAGATTCTGATATGAATTCCATGGCCAAGTGTTGAGAAAAATCAAGGAACTTAAATCTAAAGATTCTTCATCTCTCTTAAAGAGAAATTCTCTAAATGAAATATGTATTAACTAATACTAATTAGGATGTAATGCAAACAGGAGTCTGTATTGTGCTAGTTGATCAAGACCGCATATTCTTTTCTATACACTTATTTCTATTATTGGAAAAGTTTATAGCTTATTTTAAGTTGCTGCCTGCTTATTATTTTGATCCAGCTGGACTCAGGTGATTTTCTCTCAAGTATATTTATTGCTTGCTTATTATTATATTTCTACACGCTACGTGCTAGTAAGAGCACATTGAAATGACCAATTGGTACTGAAGTCTTAGCTGATGACAGCTGTTACAAAATTCAGATTGCTTTTTCTTATTCTGAAAGCTTTTTTAAAATAGAGCATATTTATTTTCAGCTAATAGAAATGACTCAGTTATTGTCAGTCCTGTTTTGTAGGTAACTACAAGGTAGCTTTTTTGAGTGTGAGTTTTCAGATACGGTTGTGGTAGGTTTTTGGTTACGCAGATTGAAGCATGATGAAGAGATCTGATTTCTGCAAGAGAAGCACTTGGTTGGGCTGAGTGACTGCGCAAAGATGCAGTGTTACGTCAAGGAGAAGTATTCATGAATTCAGTTGGAACTGGATGAACTACTGTTCCTGCTGTTAGGAAAAGCAAAACCAGAAACAGTCCACTCCCCTATTGCCCTCAAGGAACAAGTTTCTGTTAGGGCTGCACCTTTTGGTTCAAACTTCTCGAAATAAAATAAAATGTTTGGCTGCTTATTTGAAGACACTATTTTAATTTGAAATTGAGCTAAATTCAGTTACAGATAATAAGCTGCTCAAATATGAAAAGTAAGGTGACCTGAATGAAAGCTTTTCACTTCACTGAAAATAGGCTTTGTTTTTAGGTCAGTTATCTTGAAATGAATTTTTTATAGTCTTTGTTTCATTTTTTACTTTAAGCTGAAAAATAAATGATTTGTACAGTTTTGCACCTGTTTCTGCTCAAATCCATGTCTCAGTAACGTGTGTAAAGCTGGGTAGTCTTAAACATAATCATAACCCTTCCACTCCCCACCCTATTCTGTTTTCAATGTATTCACTTAAATATCCATGAACCGGGAACCTAACGCAAGCTTTAGCATTTGGAGCAAGAGACTCGGTACATAATAGAGTAACAGAACTAGCTGTTAAAACTTCCACTAACAGTTTTTCTAATGGTCCTAGGATTTCACTGTAAAACTTCAACTGAAGAAAAAACATACTTCTCAAAAAGACTGCCTGTCCGTATCAAACTTTCTTCCCGCTGTTGGGAAAAATGAAGTGTTTGCAGGTGCTTCAAATTAGATTTTGGCAAATACTGCAAACAAATATGAGTAAATATATATTCTGGTAAACAGGGATTTGCTTCAACACATTTCTAATCCCTGTGTGCTATTTCATCAAATTTCATTCAAGAATCATTTTTAGTCAAGAAAGTATCGTCTCTATTTGCAATGGGATTAATGTGCTTTAGATTCATTTGGCTTTAGAACCATCAGAAATAAGCAAAAAAATCTGGGATAAATATAATTTTATTTTCCTCAAGTGCAAAGCAAAGACTCAGCTAAGGAGTTTCTTGAGTTACTAAGGGACCTGTGTGTATAGTTAAGGGATCTGTGTGTGTAGTTTGATGCTAGAAGTGCTTGGTATTGATAGACCTTAAATTAGTTCTATACTTTTTAATTCATGAAAGTAACAGAAGATCATAGTCTGGAGAGAGATGCAGATTTTCTTTTGGGACGATGATGAGGTTGATTCCCGTACAGGGTAGATAAACATTGAGAGAGGCAGAAATCACAGACTCGCCATAGCTCTTAGAGTACAAAATACCAGCAGGTGCCCCTGAAAATCTACACAGTGAAATTTCTCACTGTGGAAATCTCCAAATCGTTGAATAGCCTAGTATTCAAGAGCTGTTTTTTTATACTTTTACTATTATTAATACTTTCCAATTGCTATTGAGATTTGACTATGCTAAATAATGATTCTAGGTTGTTGCATGTGAGATTTCTAGCAGATTACTGGAGCTGGAAATGGAAAGCGGGGCCGGGGGTAATGATTACTGAAATCAAATCTAAAGAGAGCTGAATAAAAAAGGCGATTATACAACATAAGATGATATCCAATATAATTTTTACATGGAGGAACTAACTGTGTTCGTTTGATGTTTTTCAAGCAGCATAAAAAGTTGTTCAGAAGTTTCTGAAAAATGTGTATAGATGAGGTACTGTTCAGTCAGGGATGCAAGGAAGTTCTGGAACAAAAATTCACTTAAAATATGTTGTTAGAGCCTTACACTATTTCATTTCATCTAGTATAAAACATGCTGTAGGGACATTGCAAGGTGACTGTATTTCCTAATAATTGTAGTAATTAAGTTTAGAAGCTGGATAGTTTTTGCAAGGAAATCGTGCTTTTTAGGTTTTTTTTTTTACAAGAAAAAAAAAAGGATCAGAGGTGAAAATGGGCAATGAAAGGCAGGTAAAACCACCCTTTCCTTTTTTTTTTTTTTATTTCCTCTACACCTCATAGTCTTTTTGCTATGTGGGAGGGAAGAAACCAAACTAAAAAATAACAATTGTAATAGTATTAAATTAATTTAATTTAACATAATTAAAACATTTTGATTGATCAGAATGGAAATTTCATAAAGAAGATAAAGATTTTTAGGTTTTTAAAATTTTTAATTCTCAAAATATTCATTGAACATGAAAACAATTTCCACTGACTTCAATGACCAAGTAATCAATTTTTAAAGAATCATGTCTCTCTTCTTCCCCAATCTAGAAAGGTTTATATGCATAGCTATTTCTCGTTATTAGAAAATAAATATAGTTTTGGATTTTGTTCGGTTTCTAATGGAAGCTATTTGTAAAGGTGGGGATAGAACTCTAATGTGACCTACTGTAAACTGCAGTTTGATTCAAGGGAGTAGATCTGTGGTGTAATTGCTTTCATAATTAACAGATGATTTCAATTCAAATAATACAGCAGAGTAACTCATGGGATTTTTCTGTCTCTTGTGGCCCCTCTTTTACAGCTTCAGCTGAATTTGCTGCTGGAGTTTATCTTGCTAGACGTTTTCAAGTTTGGCATTAAATAGTGCCTTAGAAACTTTTTGGAGCAACCTGCCGTGCCTTTCATTTTAACAGGCCTAGCTAACTGGAATGTTTATACAAAAGGGCACAGTTAGCCTGTACTTAAAAATTCTTGATATCAAGCCGTGCCTCCTTGAAAATGAAGTGTACTTTGGATTCTTTTACCACCTGCTGATGTAAGGATTTATTTGAGTAACTAAGCTGTCCAGATTTTTAGTAGGATTTTTGGTGTCCCAAATTTTGCAATATGCGTGAAGAATAATTTACTAAATCCACAAAAATCTTTTGGAGGCCTTCACCTAACTCAAGCTTTATTTAGAATTTCTAGTTTCTCTCTTGAATCTTAATGTACTTGCAGTCCAGTGTACAGTGCTGAATATTCTGTGAAACAGAATTTTACTCTTTGACATTACTTTAAATGAATGCTGAACTTGCTTTAAGGTGCACTCAGATTGAGTGAATCACATTGATTGTGTGATTGCCTAGTGCAGTGGTCTCCACACCTTTTGATTGTGCACCCCATCAGCAAAGACATTTTTGAGCATGCACCCCCAATATATGTTCTTTTATTTATAAATTATATACTTGTACCACTCTACTATTATGCACCTTATAAAACATACACAAAACCAGAAATTAAAAACGATGAGATAAAGATGAAATAAACAATATTTTAAAATAATATTATTTTATTATATTTATTTTAATATAATTATTATTTTATTAACTAATATTTTTAATGGGAGTGAAAAAATTAGTAAATACCATTAATAAAAATTATTATAAACAAAATAAGATTGTTATAAATAACATTTTTTGTGAGAGCAATGTGATTGGATATGCTTCATTATTTTTTAAAATCTTGATTTAACACTTTGTGATGCAGTTATTCAAAGGTCTGGTTCCAAGTTCAGTTTATTTTGATACTTGCTTTTAATGGCTGTGATAGCTGAAAAAGATACCTCATAAAAACACGTAGAGCTAAATGGAAGAAGTGCATCTTCAGCCACACTTACTAAATCATAATACTCATTTTTTTAATCCCATCCCCCAGTTATGAAAAGGTTTTTGTTGAAGTTTGGCTAGTAAATTTCCAGCTTCCCTGATATAAATTGTTCTCACAAACCAGTTGGAAGGTGTTGCATTTTTGTATTTTTAATCAATGGTTAAAAACCCACTGAAACTTTTCACTTGGAAGATTTTGAACAGGCTAGAAAATTCTGTTTCCAAGTTTAAGTGTACAAATAAGAGAATTTTTATAGGTGACACACTTCATGTGATTTTGTTGTTGAAAATGTTGTAATGATTGATACACTTCCAAACATCCATTTTCAAAGTGCTCTCTCCATAGCACCGAGTTTCTTTTGAAAAACATTTACTTTCTCACTAATTCTTAAAACATCACCTTTACCTTGCAGGGACAGCTTGTGTTTATTTTTTCAAAAATATCTTCCAGCTAGCATGCCACTGACAGCCACTTCTCATCGCAGAAAAGGTCAGCAAATTTGGAACACTTGTCTTTTTGTAAAACAAAAATGTCTAACTTCTTTAAGTTTGACAACTCTATTAAGCACTTTGCCACAAGATAACCAGCAAACATCTGTGTGGTACAAAAGATTTTCATGGCCACTCTCCATCTTATTACAAAGTATTGTGAAGATTGTAGTATTTAAAGGTCTTGTTTTTATAAACATGGCATCCTGTAGCACTTTCTGTACTTCTGGCCCCAATTTCTTTACTGCAATAGCTTTCCTATGGAGAGTGCAGTGAATAAATTTAGTGTGTGATACTATCTCTGTAACCTTACCACAGAATCCATTTTTTATTCCAGTCAAGGCAGCTGCTCCATCAGTGGTTACACTTACACAATTTTTCCATAAAATATTGATTTTATTAAAGTAATTTCTTGTTGAGAATATATCATCTCTGGTACAATTTCCCTTTAGTGACTCAGAAAAAGGTAGTTCTTCATGTATTTCATTATTGAAACAGAACCTAGAAAATACCATAGGCTGAGACATGTTAAAATCATCCGTACTTCCATCCAGTTGTATAGCAAACATGCCACGTTGTGTATCTTGCTCTAATTCTTGTTTCTTCAAATCTTCAGTAATTTTCTCTGTGTTTTACAACAGTATTTGCTGGCAAAAGAATTCATTTTAGTTTGTCACCATATTGTTTGTGTGTATTATTTCAGTCATTTTTACTGTGGCATAAAACCCAGGTTGTTTCACCAATGTTATGTGACTTTCTGGTTTTTTTTGCTTTTGAGTAACAAACCTCAAAAGAGGCTTCTCAACATTTATCATTAAGTTTAGTGAAATTCTGTAAAGTACTGGGTGAAGTATCGCGTGACTTCAAACATCACAAAAAATTGTAGGGGCTTGTCTTCATGTTCTGGATGCCTAAACGTGATGTGATGCTAATTGTGATAGCTTCATACTATCATTGGCTAATATCTCAAGGCACAATATAAATTTAGAGCAAGGTTCATTGTTAATGACAATGGAAATAAATCTGCATTTCAAGTAGCTGGCTTGAGAATTTTGAATTTTTTTGGCCAACTTCTTGTCAGATCTGATTAGCTCATCATTGGTTTTTAACCTCATAATGTGGTTGATGAAAAGCTCATACCAGGAGTAAGAGAACTGTTAGCTCTGCCATTTTCTTGTTGTTGGCTTGTACTTGCATTATTAGCATTATCTTCTATCCACAGTTTCTTTGCAGGAATCTTTTTAAGCCACTTGTCCATCCTGTGTGGGTTCATATAGTTAAAACTAGATAATATAAACTCTAAATCCACTTAAATGGGCATGCATAAACTGCAATATGTCTCAATATGCTGAATGCGAATGAACAAGCATGGATGCCGCTGTCGAGCCCTCCATGTTGTGGAACACCACTCTTCCCTCAGGACACCTCGTGTACTGTAAGTGACGTGTGACTGCCTGCCATATGGACTGAGTGAGGGTGCCAGTGTTAAGCTGTCCATTAAGTGTTAGTAAAACTTAATATCATTTTTTTTTTTAACATAAAATATAAATAGAACTTCTAATATTTTTTTCTCACACCTCAGTGGATCCGCTTGCATGCGCCCCAATTTGGAGACCACTGGACTGGTGAAAGCTGTTTCAGAACAGCTTAAACTCTGATGATACAAGATGCAGCATTATTGTCTGGATATGTGTGTCTGTCATAAATTAGCAAAACTTGTTTGAGAAACCAGTAAAAATGTTTGAGCTATTACTCAAAATTTCAACTTTTGTCTTATCATATTAGCCAATCTGATGTATATTTCACTTTTCTACTGGTCTTTATGGAGTTATAATAGAAAATACAGTTTGGAAAGGACCTCTGGATGTCATCTGGTCCAGCTCCCTGCTCAGAGCAGGGACAGCTTTGTTGCATCAAGTTGCTCAGGATCTTTTTTTAATGAATTTTGAGTGTCTCTGGGGATGGAGATTCCAAAGCCTCTCTGGACTTCTGTTCCAGTGTTTGAGTGCTCTTATGGTGAAGACTTTTTTCCGCCTATCTAATCAGAATTTTGTTTGAAAATTGTGACTGTTGCCTCTTGCTGTGTACCTCTGAGACTGACTGTGAATTCTCTATAAACACTCATCGTTTTAAGTAATTGAAGACTGTGTTTAGATATCCCTAGCCTTCCCTTCCTTAGTCTGTACAAACCTGGGTCCTTCAGCCTTTCCATGTACCTCAATCGCTCCAGGCCCCTACCAGTGGTGGTGGCCCTCTGCTAGATTCACCTTAGTTTGTCAGTGTCTTTCCTCCAATGGGGAACCCCAAAATAGATCCACTACTCAAGATATGGTCTTAGAGGTGCTGAATGTAGAGGAATAATGAGTGTTGCAACATGCTGGCTGCGCTCGTGTGAGTGTGAAGTCAGCTTCTACTTTGTTTCTATTGTATTTGAAGGTGCTACAAGTAGGGAAGGACTGTAATGTTGGAGCGCTTCCCGTTCATGTAAAACCTGTGCTTGACTGAGCTCTTAAATAAGCTGCTAACTGTAAACCTCTGAGTTAAATATTTTTTGTACCTCTACAGTTTGATCGACTACATGTTAACGTGAAGCTTGTCAATGCCTTATTCATGCAAGCTGCAGTTCTTCCTTTTTTAGTGTGATAGCAATTTAATTGAGCAACAGTTTTAGTATTTTAAAATCCTATTTTAAAATCTGTATTGATTTGTATTATACATTTTAAACTAGGAGTATACTGTCTGATTAAAAATGTGAACTAGGTAAAACACTTAGCACTTTGACTCTTAAGAGATTTCATTTGGCCTCTTGGGAGGAAAGCAAAATAATGTTGATCTGGCATATTCATTATC
The DNA here is from genome assembly GCF_047370975.1 of Nipponia nippon. NCBI lineage: Eukaryota > Metazoa > Chordata > Aves > Pelecaniformes > Threskiornithidae > Nipponia > Nipponia nippon. Next base: position 39,759,752 of record NW_028262391.1, read on the forward strand.
AACATCATTGTATGGAAAAAAAAAATCCCTTGTCAGACCAAAAGTATAAAGGCTTTTTGTATTTGAAGTGAACATTAGATGGTATAAGATGTTGGGTGGATAAGATAGGAAGACAGCATGTTCTGAAGAACAAATGGGTGGAAAGAGAAAATGTGATTCCAGGGAAGCAGTTGCTTACAGCTTCAGAATAATCATGCAGAAATAAACTATTAGTCTCTGTTGTTTCCATAGGAGTAAGGTTGGAGCATGTAAAAATAAGGACAGATGATTACTGTCCTTGAATTTAATACAGCCAATTTAATTTAATATAGCCAATCAGCATAGACTCACTGTTATCTATACTCTTAGTTTTTAGCTGTATTTGTAGGAAATAGTTAAACTATGATTCCAGTAAGAAAATAGCTTCCAGTCAGGTAAAAATGAAAAGTTTTGAGCAATCATTGTTAGTACTTATTGTGGCAAATAAATACAAGAAGATTCATAATATGCACATGAAATAAATATTTCCTTTGCTGTTCTTCTGCCAGCCATTCATTATGGCTTTTTCAAATAATGTCATGCTTCTTGTCACTGTGTTACAGTTAGCGGAAATTGCAGCTAAAGAAATTAGGTCCTGGCATAATTCACTGAGAAAACTGAGTTTAGTAAATTAAACGTTTTTGATTGAAATTAAGATAGCACATGTGAGGAGGAGGAGGGAATAAGCACTCTAGTCCATTTCTCTAATTATAGCAATGCTGACCAAGTGATTGACATATGAATTCTGCAGTGTGAATATTCTTCCACATTCAGATGACACATAGGTCTTGATGAACATTGCCACTTGCTCTTCCACAGCTATCCTTTTGTGTCATGTATCACATTCAGATTTCTTGAGCTTATTGCTGGCACTCATATGGCATTATTTTGAGTGTGCTCTAAAATTCTGCTTTAATTTTCATTGTCAGTTCTCACCAGGAACAACAATCCCTTTATCCACCTGTTCAGTTCTTACCTTCCCCTCTCTAATGCTGCTCCCTGGCACTCCGTGGTCCACTGTACCCATGTGCTGCTCTGAAGTCATTCAGATCTTACGTGCAGGTCAAAATCCCTTTGAAGTTGTTGCGTTTTGCTAAAAAACGAGGGAATAGGGGAAAAGCTCAGGCATTTCTAACTAGGCTTTAATAAATGGCAGGTTTGTACTCTAACACACTATGGCTGAGAAATTAAAAAACAGAGGAAGGTAACTGATAAAATCAAACTTGAGATGGCAACAGAAATGGTAGCTAGGAAGAATATTTTAATTATACTTTGCTACTGCTCTAACTTTACTTTTAAATATTACATTTTAACTTCTATTTCTTGCATGATTAATCCCATTCCTGATTAATTTGAAACACTATGTCTGCGCTACTCCCATGTATTGCTCCTGGAGGGATAATGTGCTTCAGGGACAAATGTTAACTGAATGTGCTGCATTATCTTTTCTTGGCATAGCAAACAAAGAGGAAAAATCATTTATTTCCAGCTTCAGAAAGCACCCTTAGGGGATCACACTGGCAGTGCTTTGAATTCAACTAAATGATTGTGGTAGCTTTTCCTTATTTTTACCAGCAGACAGGAGTGATGACACTCCTACTCCATTAGTAGACTTGGAAACATAAAACTTCTATGGAATCCGTTCAAGCTGAAACGGCAATCCGCTTTATCACCTATGCAACACAAAGTCTCGTTCTCCCCCCTCTCTACTCCTCATTCCAGAAAATGAATATATCGATGGACTAACTGAACAATTATAGATAGTTCTAGACTTTGATGGCCTAAGTCTAATCTGACATTAGAGATGCAATGATATACTTGAATGAGATTTTTAGCAAGCTGAATACTGCTACAGGAACACCATAAAGATCAAATGCATTAAATTATTCTGCTGCTTTACGTCCCTGGGAGCATGTCTGATGAGTGATAGCAGACATGGGTATAAAGGTCCTGAGCAAGAGACAAAAGGAAAAATGTGCAAGGTGGTTGGCTTTTAAAAGAGATCAGGAGACAAGTGCAATGCTTAGGGATGGAGTTTAGTGGTGGACTTGGCAGTGCTAGGTTAATGGTTGGACTTGATGATCTTAAAGGTCTTTTACAACCTAAACGATTCTATGATTCTGTGATTCTATGCTATTACGATCCAATTTTTAGTATAAGTTAATATGTGCTTTGCTGTGTATATTATATATATCTAAAAATATCATCACTGTGAATTGATGTGGGTGTATTTTCCAGTAACATGGTACAGAGGTGTGCTTTAAAAAGGTCTACATGCAGCAGAACAGATACAACGATGGTTTCCATCTAGATGGGATATTTTGTTATCAAAAAGATTAATTCTTTTTTCATAATTGCTCTATGAATAACCATTTGGTTTTTTTGCTGTCTGGTCTTTCTGTGTTTCCATGCAAACCTGTAGATAAAGTGTTTATTTGAATATGTAAAGAAATGCATCTGTTGTACCATAGCTACTGTCTATAGTCAGGTTGGTCTTAGGCTTAAGTACAATTCTGATAAATGCTTTATAACTGCTTAGAGCTGTATCTTGCTGGGCTATCTAATTTAGATGCTACATGGTTATCTTACTTGGAATGGCTATTAATGGCAAAATAGAATTATCTATTCCTCCTATCTTCTTCAAATTTACCATTTAATTCAGAGAAATAATGTTTGGCTCTAGTTTAGGGAAAAAATCTTCTTTATCCTTATCTGAGAGTATTTCCCCCTGTATACATATACAAGTATATGTCCTTGATATTTGGCTGTGTACCTAGCTGACTTTCAGTTGCATGAATGCTGTCACAGTTAAGATGAGTTGTTGGGTCCTTTTCATGAAAGGTATATTTTGAATTAATGAAACTAGACTGGAAACAGAGTTTGGAAACTTTAGGCAAATAAAGATTACAGTTATGCAAACAAATTGGGTTGTTATGTGCACAAATGAAATTAACACATGCGCAACTGGCCAATGTGCATATGGAGCTGTGGTCATCATAATTGTAAATCAGACACTCCATTGAACACATAATAATATTATATGTAGGTATGGTATATAATTTTTATCTGTGGATTTTAAAGCATATTAAAAGGGAAGGTGAAGTAGTTTAAAAAGGGTGGTAGAATCTCCCCTTGTACATAAAAGAAATTCTGAAACTTCAAAAATGAAAATTCCTGTTGAAAATCACATTGTAGCTAAGGGAATGTCTTGGTCTTGGGTAGATCCTTTGTATTGGATGGTATATAAGTGCATTCATTCGCTATGCCAGTTCCTATGCAGTTACACAAATACAAAGTAAACTTTTTGCTGTACTGCATCTCATACTGCGAGCCTTCTGATGCTGTAAATTTGCTTTCTGATTTTTATGACACAATTTTATTGTTGACATTTTGAAACAGTGCAATCTTTCTGGACTTTGCTGTTGTCCAGACTCATCCATCATCTGCATTCTTTGAAGAAAGAATTTTCTTTGGCACTGGTAGTTTGTGGTACTGTTTACTGAAGTTGTACATGGTAGTGTCAGGGAGCTTTGGATCTGCAAGCCTGTAAGAATTAATGTTGGTCTTGTAGTTATGTTCTGAGCATTACAGCCTGAGCCCCCCTTTTGCTTCACTACAGCTCTCTCTTGCCGGCAGAAGCTAAGAAAAGGTCTGTCTGTCTTCCCAAACTTTCTAGCTATATTTCCTCCTGTGACCGTCAAGTACCTACTCTGATCAAAAGTGCTTTTTGTTTTTGTATGATTTTGTATAATGTAGACATGGGCATGATTGAAGGCGGACATAGGACATGTTTTGAGAGTTAGAAAAGTTAATGTACTCTTGGAATAAAGCAGATTTACTTTTATCATCGTTAGATGTAAGATACAAGAAATCAAGCATTCTGAAGAACTACAGAATATTTAAAACATTTACATCTCCATACTGTTGGAGGCAGAAAGGTACGATGGGGCCTTTTTTTTTTCCAGTGGTGTCATTAGCAATTTTGATTTGTTAGGAGCAGGCTGGACTTCTGATGTGTATGAGTACCTGCTTTAGAATCTTCTCATTGATATGCCAATACAGCCTTCCCTTCATTTGCTACTGAACTATGCATAATGCACAGCAGCATTAATTTGAAATGATGCATGAAAGGAACCTGTGCATGAAAATCAGATACATATTAAAAGAACAGATTCAAGACAGCTAGTAATTTCTAATGTGAAAAAATCCAGATCAGTAAGCTCTTGTTGTGCCACAAATCTGGGACTAAATCAGAATCTTTTTCAAGGGGCATTATAAATTATGTCCATGTGAAATAAACAAATGGATAAGACCACACTGATTTAATGGTCAGCAATTCCAAATCATACTACCAGTGACAATTTTTAGTCTTTCAGTTGCCGTTCACATGCAGCCATACAAACTAGGATGGTTTAAAAAATATGCTGGCTTACTGATTGAACTAAATGCAACAACCTAGGTTATAATTTCCACAAGCCCATTAAAGAACTCCAAAAAAGAAGATATTTGCAAGATTTTACAAAATGGAAGAGCTGGAGTAGAATGTATTTTGCCAGGATGATGAATTTGCCAAATTAACACATTATGAGTCTCTTTCCATCATCCATTGGTCATTCAATATTAGAGGGAAAGGCTCATATGATTTTTCACTATAGTTAAAGATTTTAGGCATTGCCAGCCTGTCTTGAAGAGAGGTGGTTCTTGCCTGTTTTAATGAAACAGCAGATGGCATTTTTAGGGTACAACTAATACACAATAAGACAATTTGTTTTGCCTGGTTTTACCTTGTTGGTAGCAATGCTATCTTCTGCAGTGTTTCAGATCAGTACAAGCTATGTTCTGTCCTGTCCATATTCCTTTTTACTAAGAGATTTGTTTCCACTCTGGGTATGTACTCAGTTTTTATTATCAGTGCATGTTGGGGCTTTTAATAGTGCAAACTAAAACTAAGACGTTTGCCCTGCATCAGTAGTGAACATTTGGTACACAGCAATATGTTATGTCCATGAAGACAGTTAATTTCACTTCATTATATCACTGCTGTGAGGTTACTTCAGTGTTATGTAGGTTAACTAAGCAAAAAATTTAACTGTTTCAGCTGGCTTAAACATAAAGGAATATTTCTGTGCAAATAAGACATTTGCTGTCTGAAAAAGAGTTCATTCTTATTGATCTTGTCTTAAAATACGGAAGCAATGTATAAGGGATGTGACCTGTGAATTAATTTATATACAAAAGCTATTGTTTATTATTGGTTGTGGTTAGTGGTTGATGCTTCTGTTATTTGCTTTATTATTTTTCTATGCATTTGTTAATTTTTTTCCCTTGAATGCTATATTTAACATTCAAATGTAAATTTGAATGTGCTGTTCAAATTGGAGAGACGCTTCTGATAGTTTCATCCTATTTTGTTAAGCTAGATTTACAAGTTTACAGCCTTGCACTGTTGACTGTTGCTATGAGAGAGAATTCACGCAGGGTAGGTGTGGGTTTTTTCTTTGTACCTCAGTTTAGAAAGAGATATTTATTTTCCTAGAAGAGAAAGCTGCAGCTTCTTCAGGTATATAGTCGAATTGATCACATCCAGTAATCGAAGAGAGCTATTGACTTATGCTGCAGTCCTTGTTCCATTCTAAATTACAGATGGCACATTTTGTAGCTGAATTCTGATCTTAAAAAAAAAAAGAAAAAAGATAAAGAACATTTGTGATCAGAGCCCTTTTAGTTAGCTTTGACAAATGGTTCAATTGATTATTTTCAGTAATGACAGTATGCATGAAAAAGTAAAATATTTTAAGATCACTTATGGTGAATTACATAAATAATGGCTATTGAGCTATTAATCAAGTCGGAATTGTTAGAAGTCACTGAAGCAGTATCTCCAAGATGGTCTTCTGTCTCCTACTATTTTTATGTGTGTTGTGAAAAATGGGATTTTTGCAACAACGATTGATTGAACTAGCTCAATTTTGGTTATGAGAGTCATTGTTTTTTTCCTCCCATATGTTCAGGTAAGAAATCTAAGTCAGTTTCCCCAGCAGAGGACACTGTGCTTCTGCAGTTGGCTTTGTAGTTTTTTATTTTGCCAAAGACCCATGGAAATAAATCAAGTAAGATATGATTTTGTACTTGGTATTCTGTATGGACACCATGACTGACATTGCAATTATAGGTTTTTGCATTGTTTATGCTTCTCCAAAAGCGTATCTGAGTGCTCTGAACCACGGGCTGAAAAGATCTGTGCTAGGTTTTATTACAGTATATAATTGTATTTACCCGTTAAGGCCTCCAAGTGTATTTGTGCTTTTCATAGCTCTAACACTGTTTGTTTTGTTCATAATTAAATAATGGGTTAAATGAATAAGCTCCAAGTAATTGTTGTAAAGAATGTGATTTAGCATAGTTTTTGAGCATCTACCTGAAAGTACCCCATGCTGTAATTCTTTATATTTCTTTACTTGGTGTTCAAGGGCATGGCTTGATATCCCCCTTCCCTCATTATTTAAATAAAACACATTTCTTCCAGAGCAAATATTGTACCAGTGATATAATAATATGTACCCATATATTATTACTAGCTTCCTTGATAATGGCCTCCTTGATGTATAAAATCATATAGAGATGCATGTGTTCCACCGGTATATGTAACTGGAGTACACTTGGATTACAGAGTACCAGGAACAGGAGACACTTTTGAAACAATGTAGGCTAGATTTTTTCAGTGATGTGAATTAATCTTGCTCCATTGATCTCATGGAAAATTAGAAATTTTACATCAGCTGAGTATCTATATATTAAGCTAAAGCTTTCCTAAAGGAAGTACTGATAGTATTATTTTGAGACCATGCTAGTACGACATAGGAGGGTCTATTGAATAGAACTGTTAAAACATAACAGATGGGATGGGGAGAAATAATTAATCTAAAAATGCTGCTTGTCAATTTTGTCTTTCTTTGCAATGTTTCTGTAAAATTTACAAAGAGGCAATTAAGATTTTATAATCACAAATTTTTGGAACTGCTTGTTGCAGTCACAGGACAATTTAAGATAACCAGTTAGAAGTATAACAAAGGAATACGTGAAGAGCTGTTCATTTGCAAGGCAAATGTAAAACTACAAATTGTGTCCATGGAGTACCTTGAAATATTTTCACACATTAGATCCATATAACTGTAGATTTCTAAGAAAGAAACGATCATGACAAAAGCCTTAGGTGTTTGTTTATGTAGTTTATGGCTTGCTATTATTTATAAATCCTGTTTGGTCATTCAGTGTATACTTTGTGGATTTCAAACTGATTTAGTAATGAAGACAAACATCATTTATGGCCCCCACTAAATACATGGTGAAACAGAGTTCTGAAATGAATTGTCCAAGGGAGTTTCCCCAGCAGGTCAACAGCAGAATGAGAGAACTTCAGATTCCACTTTTAAAATAAAGGGAGAGTTGAAGTATTCTTCCTTTAAGTTTTCAAAGGTTTTTTTTTAATTTTTGTTTTTTATTTTTCCCCCCAAATAAATCCAGAATATCAAACTCTTTATAAAAAATGTATGTAGTCTTGCTCAAATGAGCCAGCTGTGAACATACAATTCTGAAAAAATGGAATAATCAATAAGGACATCAAAACAGCAGGCCAGTTGTGGGATCAGATATTAAAAGTTATCCAAAGGCAAACTTAATTTTATGCCCCAAAATTGTCATGTGGTTTCTTTTTGTTATGAGAAAGAAATGCTCAGATGAAAAAAGAGGATCTCCAAAAATCTGTCCTAAATCCAAGTACCTGTGCATGCTCCATTAAGTTTTACTTAAAATTGTAAAGCTTTATCTATTGGTCTCATAGACTGTATTATACAATCCTGATCACAAGTATAATTCTGGGCAGTTTAAAACCTTAAACTGAACTTTAACATGGGGGTGGGCTGGGGGGGGCGAAGCCTAAACCTGCATGTTTGGAAAGTAACAGTTGGGATTTGTGAAAGTTTTAATTACGTACATCTCTCTATCCCTGCCCGGATTCTGCACCCCTCAAATTACTGGATTCCATATTCTTTCAGGATTTGTGAAAAACTGTCTGGGTGCCCAGACTAGTGAAAGGATCAGTTTTTCCATGCTCTTAATACAGCTCTTAAACAGCTTAGAGTGCTTTCAGGAAACTTTATAAGAAGCTTCTGTTTGCATTGGCTAGATATGGAGGTTTTATTAGGATTTTGGATAGTGCTCGTATGGGCAAAATAAAGATAGAAACCTTTCATGGAGTACACGTTCTAAATTGCTTGCTCTTCAAATGGCCACTTAGGAGTAGGCATCTTATTAAAAGCCCGTGCAACACAGAAAATTTTTCCAAGGTATTTAGAGATGACTGAAGGTACTAGTACAAACTTTTACAATGGTGTCCAGGCACTTTAATTTCCACTGTTTTTCAGGTGGAATGATATAAATAGGTGGTTTTAAAAGTCATGTGTTCAACCTGCTTTTGTGACCCTTAGGCACCTGTGTTCATTTCTTTCCTTTCCTTTTTCCTTTCCCTAGTTCTTAGACAGTCTCTGGTTCTGTTTTTCTGATGTCTTAACTTCCAGTTTCTGAATGTTGTCATAATTTTAGTTTCCTTGCACAGCTAGAGGGCTGGCTAAGTTGTGCACTGCTAGGGTTCAGACTAGGAACTGAGAATGCTGGAACTAGAAGAATCTTTGTACATGCTGCAGACAAGCCCAATGTGTTCTGCTTATTTAAAAGCAAAACAACAACACCCCCCCCCTTTCCCCCGCCCCCAAATTATGGTTCATGTTAAGATCACCAGTAGACTATAAGACAATTAATTTTCTCAACTTATGTGGCTTTGTACTTGTGTACAAAGGAATGTGCAACTATACTATCAGCTGGTTTACTAGTTTAACTTACTGGAAAAACGTCAGGGGGCAGAAGGACGCACTTTATAGTGGAAAGAAACAGTCAATGGGGAGTATTAGGGAGAGTGGCAGTTAAGATTGCTTTAATTTATCCCTTCTTCTCTATGATCCTGCATGCTATGGAGACAGTAAGGGAAGGATGGACATTGTCTTTCCTTCCAGGGACTGGGACCCTTTGTGTCAAAGCTATACAGTGTCACTCTTGTCACTGCTTGTGCTGTCTCTGAATTTGCCACGTAGCCTGCAAATATCAGCCAAGCAAAGGAAATTCTTGTGTATGAGCTACTTGTTTTAAGCTGGAAGTTTGCTGGAACTTGAGTGGGTATGATTTATGCACATTTTAGTGCACATCCTAGGTAGATGTATTATATTGTATCTAAGGAAGGAACAGCTGAAATAATAGATACCAAGGAACAGAGCAAGTAAATATAATACTTAAAATAATGATTGTTTGGTCAAATTTGGTGTGCAAGATAATGTACATGTTTTGTGTTCCACCAGTTTCTAAGGATTACTATACCATTTATTTGCAGGTATCTACTATACTAGGAACTAGATAAACATAAAATTTGTCTTCAGACAGTATCCCCCTAAGTAGAAATAATTTTAATTATCCAATATTAACATTTGTTTTTAACAAGGTCTGTTTATTCCAGTATTGTTAGAAATTTGTTAACTGCCTATAGATTGTTGCCTACATAATGCTGTTGTTGAAATTCATAAATATATTAATAATTTAACTGGGTAATTGATTGTAATAATCTGATGCTGCTAAGGAAAATACTTGATTTTTCCAGCTATTATTTTTTGTAGTAAATTATTTTTGAAGGCTGGTCACTCAGATCTGAGATATAACTGTTATTTACTTTAATTTGATTTCCACTTTGGGAATAAAACATTTATATTCTGTGCAGTTATTCTATGTGTTTTGGTCGATTGGTTTTAGATTAGTCATTTAATGAGAATGGAGTGTGTTTGGAGAGCTGTAATGCTGCAGTTTATAAAGGCTGTGCAGTTGTGGAATGAAACCAGTTTGTGAGTTCTTTTAACAGGTATGGTATTGCTACAAGCACAATTTCTTCAGATAAAAAAAGGAGTTGAACATCAAGTAAAAATATGCTGTTGTGCCCACCATGCTATCGGTGCGTGGTTCTTCATCTAAACATATTAGTTGCTTCCAAAAAAACCCCAAAACCCAGTCAAACAATGAAACCCTTAAAGAACCCCTAGGTAACTTGAAAAAATTTGGTGCTTGTGAGGTAGTTACTGGGCTGATGTAACAAACCTATGGTGAAGCGAAAGTGCTTTTGTTTCTTTTTTTTCCTTGAGTCAAGAGCTCATTTGTGGTGTAAGTGTCATGAAAGGGTGTGTGTGGAAATCTTTTCCATGATTTTTTGTTTTTTTTTCTTTTTGTTAAATATAAGTTATATTTAATCCTGGTAGAAGGAAAGTTATGTGAATGCTATGACTGTCTAAATTAGCACACATAGACATTTCAATAATCAGGTTTTGACGCTTTGTTTTCTGGAGAATTAATTGCTGTTTTAAGTTCTCTGTAACTAGTGGCATTATTTATGTGAGGAATTAAGATCATAATGACAGCTACTTGGAAATATGTCTAAAACAGGATTCATGGCCTACATGTGGCTAAGTTGTTGGTCTGAATGCTTTATTCTGCCATCAGAAGGGGCAGATAGAATGGTGGTTGCCAGTCGATCATACAATCTGCTCAGTCATGGCATTTCATTAGCCAAGGCAGACGTGCATAGTCAAGGGAAGTCAGAAAGACAGAAAACAGATGAAGACAATTTAGCAACATCCTTGGTTACAGGTGTGGAAAGTTTGGTTGAACAATGGAAAGGTTCCCACATAAAAGCCACCTTTTTTGTGAAATCTCCATTGTCACCAATATAGTTCTTCTTCACTGAAATGAAGTATTTAGAGATGGATTATTTTGCACTTTTATTTGTCCTTTGGGAAGCAATATGTATGTTTTTTCCATATGTTATATGCAATGTAACTACCAAACAGGTGTGATTTTTACAATAAAAGGAGTGGTTTTAGAATTGTTGATATGACCATGAAGTTTTCATGTAAAATAAAAAGTAGTGAACTTTCCTATTTTCAGAGGACTTAAGCATTTTAAATGTTATTGGATAAATATTGGAGAAGAAAATGGATTTACTATACCTTTATAATGGAGCAAGACGCAATGCAGGCATGCTTCTTTTCTGCATGCTAATAGTGGTGCACTTCAGTTTGCTTCTGGAGAGGTAATTTCTGTACTGGAAGGAATTATTCAGCTTCTGTGTCTATTCAGTTTTGGTATTTGTGTCAGTTGTGATCTTAACTGGTCCCTGAGAGTTGGTATTCTGTTTAAAACTTTGAACCTTTCTGTGAAGAAGAAGAAAAGAAAAAATAACAATAAGGCCTGTGCCTCTTCATGAACCTGACCAATCATATCACTTAAATAGTTAGATCTTTGAAGTTATCAATGTGTGGACATTATACTTGCAATAATGGGAAAATTCACTATTAGCTTAATAACCTGCTGAAATCTAACCACATCAGAAAGTCTTTGTTAAGTGAAAGAGAGGTTAAATACACTCTGTAATCTGTATGTTTAAGTCTTGTGGCAAGTTGAACTCAGTGGGACAGCTTATGCGTGGAAGAGCTTGTGTAATGATTGCAGGACCAGGTCATCATTTTGTGAGAGCTATGAATCATATAATCTCGTATTCTTCATTTCCCTTAAATTTCATTTTCCATTTGTAGCTCTATTTGTACCCAAAAGGCAGAATTTTGAATAAAAAAATTGCCCCAGGTAATAACATGCAAGACTAAAATGTGAAATATTTGTGGATATGAAATGTTCACTTAACAATTTCAGTATATGGTAGTAAAGCTGCTTAAAATGTCTGAATCAAACTTCACCATGATAAATTGTGTTGAAGAACTGTATTTTTTTCTTACATTTTTCCAAGAAACAGTACCTGAAGAAATTATATTCTTTTGATTTACTTTGCCCTCACAATTATACAGTTGAAGAATTTGTTATTTTAGAAATCAAATGAATGAGTTGCAAAACTGTGAACTAGATCAACTATACACAATGTATTCTTAATACACAAAATTAGGCAAATTATAAATGAAATCTTAGATTACTATTAATATGTATGGCAGACAAATAGTTAATATCGGTATAGAATGAAATGTTTTCTTGTAATATTGAAACAATCAGAATGTTACAGCAGTTTAAGTACTTCCATAATCTTAGTTTTTCATGCTTCTTTTAATTATTAAGAAGGACACGTGCAAAATTACTAGAAAACTATGTATATGTTTATTATTGAAGTTACTTGTGACTGATCAAACAATAAAATAAAATCTGGTAAGGAGCCAGGATAAATAACTTTGTCTTGAAAAAATGTTTATAGGGATTGCTTGCCATTACCTGGTTGTGATTTCATTCTTCTTGGCAGTAACACTTTAAAACATATTTGTCAACAAATACATGGTGTGCCCTTTGTTTGCATCCATAATACAAACTCTGAGTGTACTTTTGAGGTTTGAATGTTTTTTCACTTCCTTTTAAGTAGTTATATTTATTCAGTGATGTGCCCATGATGATTATGGATTTTCAAATACAAAAATGCAGGAGTGCATTTCCTTTGCAAAAGGTAATTTTCAGATCTGTATACTTATTTAGCAGTGTTCTTTTTGAGCTGAAAACTTCAATAGAATTGTGAGTCTTAGAATTAGTTGGCTTCCCAGTAAATAAGTTGGTTTTTTTTTTCTGACTATGTCTTTAAAAGTTGGGCATTCTTAGCGTATTTAGAAATCTCAACCAGCCATTTCACTATTCTTACCTTGAAACTACAGAACATGGAAGAGATGAATCTTTTGGATGGTTTCAGGCTTCATAGGGTCTCTTGCTCCTGTTATTTTTACACCAGTAGAATTCCTGCAAATGGACTTGAAATCCTCACTAGGTGAGGAACTCAGATTTTAGTGTCCAGGCTTACATATTTGCATATATTTTCCAATGTAGACAACATAATTAGTTTACCTACAGTAGGTTCAACTGAATCCAACAGTCATAGAGATCTTTTTAGTTGTAGGACAACGGGGAGTCCTCTGGTGATGTTATAGAGATGTAAAATTACCAGTGCTGTTTATTAATTATTATAGCTGTTATCTATATGTTTGTCTGTATGTTGTCAAGTGGGCATGCATATATCGATGATCAAATATCAAGAGCTGGATACTGATCACAGTCCAGAATTTGGGAGTAGGAACAAGCTGCTTAGTGTTGCTGAAGTAACAGGTGAAACTACAGCAGGATTTTATGTAAGTAGGTGTCCCCTGGTTGCTTTGGTATTTTCTGCAGTGGGAAAAGGTAGATTTCAGCCAAAATTTTGTGGGTTGTGATGCACCTATGCATGGCTTACTGCTTGTTAGGGAGCGACATATGTGGTCAGTACTGGTCACCACAGTGAGCAAGCCAACTACCAAGCTTTCATTCAGATTATATTTTATGATATACTGAAACACCATGGCTGTTACCCTCAGTATTGAGTTGTCGTTTCCCTTTTCTAACTCATTAGTAGGAGCAATTTAGGCCCAAAGAGAAGACTGTTGCACCAGGTCATACTGTGTAGATTTTCCCTGATCTAAACATGTACGTTCTGTGTAGCTGACCTACTTTTACTGGATAATTTATTTTCACTTTTTATTAAAACTCACTTACAAATTCTGATCATTACTTATACACAAGATTATATTTGTTCTACAGGAAAGCTAAATAAATAAATAGATAAAGCTATCCTGATGACAAAAACTAAGTTTAAAAGTATTTTGTGAATTAAATGAATTACATCAAGTAAATAAAATGTATTCTGTCCATTTAGTATAGATGTTCTGTCACCAAGACAAATGGACTAGCTATTATAAGTATCTGTGTGGCTGAAATGCATAACAACATAATTACTTTGCCAGCGAAATGCTAACCTGCTTTAATCATTCTGTTCACAGAATAATGAAAAGTGATTTAGTGGGTAGAATGAATCCACTTACAAATTGTTTTATGGTCATAATGCAGTCCCTTTGTAGAATGTAAATTGATGATGATGATTTTATGGGCAAATGATTTTTCAATTAAAATGTCTTTTCACAGACAAAATGGGAATGTTACAAACTGTTCCAAATAACAGTATGTCAGACTGAAGACGTACAGGGCTGTCACATGTATCAGCCAGAGCCTCAGCTGAAAGAAGTGCTATGTTAAAAATGTGGTTTATTTTAGTCAAGTTTGTAATTTCCTTCCATTACACATGCAAAGTACCTTTATTTGGTCCCATTGACATAATAGTCAGCATAAGAATTTACCATATAAACAGTAGCAACCAACGTTTCTCTCATCCTGTTTAACTAACTCTTTTATCTATTAATAACTTACGTTTTAGTAATTATTTTCAGCTAACTATATCCTGTTATCTTTATTGCAATAATTACAATGTCTGTGAGGATCAGAATAAATCACTGCAGTACAGTCATCTTTAATTTTAAAATTGTGATATGGAAAGAAACCCTATGGCCCAGCCTAACTAGGCTAACTCCTTCTCAGCATAGGAGGGTACTCTGATTATTGCTATATCATTATTATATTCTAAGCTTTTTGTATAGCATCTGTGTCATTTTACTAAGTAAAAATTACTTCAGCCTTTGATAGCTTCTGCTACTGCACATAAATCCTTTTTTTCCTTCTTAGTGGTAGGTCCGCTTAAGAAATACTTGTCTGGTAACTCTTTTAAAGAGCTATTAACAGGAAGATCATTAAAACATTACCAAATGGCTCTAAATGCTGTACATAATACCTTATTTAAGTAAGTCTGTCTGTTACCCAGAGATCATTTTTTTTCCTTTTGTGAAAAATGTTATCTTCTTTAAATTTTATTCTTTATTTTATTTATAAAACTGGAATAAGTGGAGTGGCTTGCTCATTGCACAAAGGAAGATGACATTTATAGCTTTACTGCATTCATACTGAAGAACCCCCACCAACAAAGTATTTGTCTGCTTCAGCTTGCTACTGCTACTTTAGTCTCAGTCTGTTTTTCCTGTTCTTTTATTATTCATTTTTACATTCACAAAACATGTATTTTGAGGAAGATACACTTTTTAACAAGCTGTATAAGACCTGTAGTTTTTTCTCCTTTATCAAAGTGTAATCGTAATTCATACATAAATTTACCAGAAATGCAGGACTTTATTTTCAGTTTTCTTGCATTGGGCTAAGATTTCTATATGCACAGTAAACTTTTTTTACTCATTTGTTCATTGTTGTACAACCTTGGGGACACATTAGTAAGAATGTTTACAAAATGACCCTTTGTAACTAAATGTGTTTTTCAGTACTGATTTTACTCTGGTTCAGAGTTGTGCAGAAAGAGAAAACTGATTTTGAAGTTGCCATTTTGAAGTTACTTTTATGAAATTTTGCTAGTTCCTCCCCGCCCAAGGTTTTATGGATTAAAATAAACGTTAACATTATTTTTGTGTCACTTCTGAACTTTTATGGCTTAAGACACATCCCTTTTCACATGGTTGTCATATTTTAATAAAAATTTCCATTAGGAAGAATGTCCATTAAAAATGGAAAGGTTTGTCAGCTCTTATTTCAAGTGTGTATTAAAAGTAATTTCAGAGTGTTTCTCCAAAGTTCGTTCATTCTGCATGGCAGTGTAATTAGACACTTCGCATTTTTTTTTAGAGGTGATACTGAATCTCCTGCATGAAACCTCCAAGAATGTAAACAACAAATCTTACAAATTACTATTTTAATAAGTAAAGCTGAAGAATCACAAAGAAAATGTCCCCTGAAATCACTGGTATATTCAAAAAGATTCAGAAGTTTAGGTTTTCCTGACCTACCCTGATGTGTTATTCACATGGCAGCTTCAAGGAAAAAACGGACCATCTGTTTTCTTTATTCTCATCTCCTTTTACGTTTTTACATTTCAGATGATAGAATCTTAAAGGTCTCACATTTGCTGTCTGAATATTGAGGTTAGACAAAATATAATTGGGTAATACAGCAGTGAGCAATGATGGTCATTTGATGGGTAGAGAGATTTTTGGCCAAATTGAAGGCCTGGACTTAAACTGACTTGTGTGCATGTTTCAAACCTAGAAGCTAACGAATCTTACAAAATTCATGAAAAAAGCTATCCACGCTAAAATAGAATTAGAAAACTGATCCATGGGAAGTGATCCCTTGTGACCTCATGACCCTGGTATGTTGGAATGATTTTGTGATTCACATCAGCATTTTGCAGTCACAAATAAACAGGGAGTGTCCTCTGCATTAGAAAGAGTGATAGCTGCAAGGTGCTAGAAGGCACTAGTTCAGTCCAGCTGTTTAAACTCTCGAAGTTCAGAAGGGTCTAAGATTGTTGTATTAGAAGATCAGAACTGAGCATCGCATTCACAGTACTGTTTATTCTCACTGAAGGACTCCTGAGATTTAAGACTGAAAAGTTTTGTTTCTAGCTTGTTTGGTTTTTTCCTTTTTGTTTATGTCTACAGATTGCTTTGTATGTTAAAGTTATTTTGCTAGTCTCTTGCCTTTCAATTAGTATTTTAGAGTTGTTCCTTCATTTTAGTTTTCAAACCTTTCATAAAGTTTAATGAGATAACTTTTACAGTGGGATTAAGCAATGATGCAACAGCCAGCATGGGTTTATGAAAGGGAGGTCCTGCTTCACTAACCTGGTCTCCCTCTATGACAAGGTGACCCGCTTAGTGGATGAGAGGAAGGTTGTGGATGTTGTCTACTTGGACTTTAGTAAGGCCTTTGACACTGTCTGCCACAGCATTCACCTGGAGAAGCTGGCTGCTCACGGCTTGGATAAGTGCACTCTGCGCTGGGTTAAAAACTGGCTGGACGGCCGAGCCCAGAGAGTGGTGGTGAATGGAGTCAAATCCAGTTGGCAGCTGGTCACGAGTGGTGTTCCCCAGGGCTCAGTGTTGGGGCCGGTCTTGGTCAACATCTTCATTGATGATCTGGATGAGGGGATTGAGTGCACCCTCAGTAAGTTTGCAGATGACACCAAGCTGGGTTGAAGTGTCGATCTGCGGGAGGGTAGGAAGGCCCTACAGAGGGACCTGGCCAGGCTGGATCGATGGGCCAGGGCCAACTGTATGAGATTCAACAAGGCTCAGTGCTGAGTCCTGCACTTGGGTCACAACAACCCCATGCAATGCTACAGGCTTGGGGAGGAGTGGCTGGAGAGCTGCCTGGCAGAAAAGGACCTGGGGGTGTTGGTCGACACTGCCTGAACATGAGCCAGCAGTGTGCTGAGGTGGCCAAGAGGGCCAATGGCATCCTGGCTTGTATCGGGAATAGTGTGGCCAGCGGGACCAGGGAGGTGATAGTGCCCCTGTAGTCGGCACTGGTGAGGCCGCACCTCGAGTACTGTGTTCAGTTTTGGGCCCCTCACTACAAGAAGGACATGGAGGTGCTGGAGCGTGTCCAGAGAAGGGCAACGAAGTTGGTGAAGGGTCTAGAGCACAAGTCCTGTGAGGAGCGGCTGAGGGAGCTGGGGTTGTTTAGTCCGGAGAAGAGGAGGCTGAGGGGAGACCTTATTGCTCTCTACAACTACCTGAAAGGAGGTTGTAGTGAGGTGGGGGTCGGTCTCTTCTCCCTAGTAACAAGGGATAGGATGAGAGGGAACGGCCTCAAGCTGCGCCAGGGCAAGTTTAGGTTGGCTATTAGGAAAAACTTCTTCACTGAAAGGGTAGTCAGGCATTGGACCAGGCTGCCCAGGGAAGTGGTTGAGTCCCCATCCCTGGAGGTATTTAAAAGATGGGTAGACGTGGTGCTTGAGGACATGGTTTAGTGGTGGACTTGGCAGTGCTAGGTTAACGGTTGGACTTGATGGTCTTAAGGGTCTTTTCCAATCTTACCGATTCTATGATTCTATGAACTACGCTTGCGATATATGTACATTAATGTTTCAGCTTTTATCAGGTATCTCTTGATAGTCCCCATTTACTGAATTTTAGTTTGCACCATGAAGTGGTCTTAGAGAGCACAAACTGAACTCTTTTTAGTTTTAGATGAATCTAAGCCAGAATATTTGTTCTGAGAGCATACCTAATAAACTCTCTCCACTAAGGGAATTTCGATCCAAAGCATCAAACTATAGCCGGTCTGAAGCAAGACCCTACACTTGCATGGTTTGTGTGCTACACCTGCAGTGTGGAAATATCAGTTGCTTCGCTCTACAGCCCACTCATTTTAAAGAGTATTATGTGCTAGCGTACGTATAGCCATATCCCTTCTCTATGGGTTTCGCTTTAAGGTGGAAACAGGTATTATTTGCATTAGTAACTACTGCTTTTATGGAACAAAGTGATAATGTTGGATAAGCCTGAAATCGTCGTTCTGTTCATTTCAGTTGGAGTTAATTTTCTTGACCTTTAAATCTTTGATTGCATTTCACTTTTTCCATTTACACTGTTTTCCACCTTTTACAAATACCCATGTCCTACATCCACTTAATCGAACAGAGGTTCAAAACTTGAAATTTAAATGGCTCAGAAGAGCTTCATATAGAGACATTGTTAGGACATTTAGGGAAGAGATTAGGGAATGAAATGATCTGAACTAGAAATTATTCCAAACCCAAATCTCCTGGCTATCCCAACATAATTTTTTACGTTTTTATGAGGCACGTTATTTCTAAATATGGTCAGAGATCATATCCTGACTCCTTCACTTGTCTTAAAGTCAAGTTAAGTAAATTAAAATAAGGCAAACTGAAAAGAAAAATTAGCAAGAGAAGAGAAATAATTAAAGCAGGTTTTTTTTTAAGTTGTTTAAAGAATTCCAGTGGACCTTATTTATCCCTCATGCCCAATTTAGTTGTACATTTTTATACAGCCTTGAATGTTATCAATCAGGTTTGTCTTATTCTTATCCCATTAATTTCTGTTAAACGGCTAGATTTGTTTTCATGTTGTCCTACACCAAAAGACTTGGCTCAGACTTTGAATGCTGGTGGGAAAATTGAAGGTGAATTTGTATGGTTTTGTTCTGTGTCATAGCAGAATTTTTTGTGGAAAATGTTTTGCGGTCTTCTAAGAATTATACGAGTTCAAAGTAATTTTTTACTAGGCTGCTCTGAAGCATTCACTACACCCTGTTAATGACTATAAATTTTGCAGTTTCCTGAGCAAACTGATACAGTAGCTTGCCCTTGATACTAATGTCAAACAGGGAAGCTCAGGTATCGCTATAAGAAGCAATGCACAGTAGTGCTACACAAATAAATAGCACCAAACAGTTCTGTTGGTTGCAGTTCAGAAATTTTTGATGAGAAGCATAAATATTTAGTGGTAGCAGAGATTAAATATCTGTTACCAGAATTCTACCTTGCAAATGCAGTATAATGAAGGATAAAAATACAGATAGATGTGTGGTGTTGTGTTCAGTCTAAAATGGCATCATGAATGAAGGTTTTAAATTTTGAAAGCTCTAGTAAAGGAGGTACCAGAAAAAGGGAGCGGGTGAAGTGATGTGTGTGTGTAATGGACCAGATCTATGTAGTAAAATCTGTCCAAGGTTTACCAGTCTCTTCATTCTTATTTTCTACTTGGACTTTTCTTTTTTTTTCTTGCAGGCTTTTCTCACCCTGTTTCTCCTTTACGTGATCTTTGAGGTAGCTATAACCATCTGTTCTGCATCTCCTTTCAGCCTTCTGTTTCAAGCTCCACATGTAGGGTTTAAGCTTTCCAAGCTCTCATCTAGAACGTGATTGTTTCTACACTTAACAACAGTAATCTCTTCTCAGACCATTTTTTCCTGTCCTTTTTCTGTCTTCAGGTCCTTATAAAACACTGCTGTTAACAGTGTCTTCCCGACTCACTGCTCTGACTGTCACATCCTCCTTTAAGTCCCTTATTAAAAACAAACTTCTTGTCCTTGCTTTTCATGATTGGTGCTGCTCTTTTTCTAATCTGATCTGTAATGCAAGATTCTCTCTTCCATTTTCATTTTAAAGGCATTAGGATAGATTGTTAATTCCTTAGTTCTGTCACTAGTCCTTTCGCACTCTACAATATTGCTTCTAAGATGAGAAGGCCTGTATCTACAGAGCCAGCATGTGCTTTCTATGCATTCTGGTTACAATGAGGCATGTGACAAGATACATTTTTATTGCTGATGGGCTAAAAACTGTACTTATTTGTTATCTGATCTCTGCCACCCATTATCTTGGTGAGCTTTTGATTCATATGCCTGTTCTAGCCTCATATTGAAATATATACACTTCTGTGGCAGTGGTCAATCTTATTCTGTGTGTGAAGGAGGGATGAACTGATGGTTGGGTATGCTTACAGTAAGAAATGTAGAAGCAAATAACATAAATTCATTAAATAACATAAATTCTTTTAACAATAAACTTACTAATGATTCTTTCCCCTCTAGTTTCTTTTTCCTTTTCCTCACAGAATTCTAGAAGGTGAGGATGATTTAAAAATGAGAGATTAATTCTACAGACAAATCCTTGTGCTGGACTTCATGCCATAGTGGAGTCTCTCACTAACTGAGTCTCCAGTAGGGTAATTAGTAGGAGAGGTTCTGTTTGCTGTGGAAAGAAATTATGATAAAAGCCAGTGTGGGGGGCGATATGCAACAAATACAGTCTCTGATGAGCATCTTATAGTGAGGAAACAAATATTTTTTCAAGGATTTTGGCTAACAAATTGTTCATTTTCATGTTGAGAAAATAGCATGGGGAGAAAAACTGATTCAGGGAAAAAAGGAAAATCTGTTCAATTGAATAGCAGAGTTGGACAGAGATGTAGAGCTAAAGAAACAGAAAAGTAATTGGAGAAGTGACGAGGTCGGAGTCAGGGAACCCCTTGTAAGTGTCCAGCAGTCTTGGTTTTGCATAGTGATCTCTCAGATCCTTTAGAAATTCATCTGACTTTGATGACTACAACCCTGCTGCTCTTGATTTTAAATGAGAAAAGAGAGTAAGGCTATTGAACTCTTAAATTTCACTTAGTTAATTGTGAAAGGAGTTAGAAGAAGGAAATTACTTCCTTGTGATTTCTGGAGGCCAGATTTATTAGGCTGGAAGTATGAGATTTCACAGCATATGCCTATTGTAACTGAAACACCAGCAATGGATATATTTTGTTCTTTTTAACCTTAAGTGTTTAACCTTATTGTCCACTCCAAAGACACAAAAACTGCTGAACTCTACAGAGAGAACGTGTTGGGGTTTTTTGATGGGTTTTTTTGGTTTTTTTTTTTTCTGTTTCCCCAGAATTCCACAGTGGGCCATTTCAACCCTTGTAAACTTTTCCACAAGAGACAAAGATCTCACTTCCTCTGGGAGGGACCTTGGCTGTCTTTCCTTACTTCTTCAGAGTTTGTTTGAAAGTAAGTGATTAGAGGTAAGAAACCTCACTGAGCCTTTGCTGTGTGTCATTTTTCTCTTGCTTAAGCATTCTAGCCAGTTTTATTTAGTTACCTCTGTAGTTCCAAGGAACTGAAAGGGAAAATCATTGGCAGCACATTGGGTGCAAAAGGAAATGTAACAGCAACAGTGAAGGCCCTAGTCTTCTGGATGTGGAGTTTTACTCTATTTAATGTTTCTTCCTGGTGTGAAACACTGGCTTTTTAACTAAGACAATTGTAGTAACTGTCCTTGGTGGACCCCTCTGGAGATTTACTCCATGTTTCTCTTCTGTTTGGATTTCATCGTCAGAAGCTCTGATCAGGGCCAGTGAGTCTGTTAACTCAATTGAGTCTCACTAAACAGATCTTTTGGTATCTTGCACAAGGGCAAAACCCCAAAACCTCTGTTTGTTACTTATAGAAATTATCCATCAGATGCCAAAAATTTGAAAGTTCTGAGCATGTCCATGTCAGAGTAGATTTTCAAGCTTTCACACTTTACTGATCTCTTGATTTCAGCAAACAGCAGCTTCTGTTGTTAAAACCAGTTGTCATTTTTATATTATTTTTAAGCGTGAAAAAAGGATTTGTTTTTTTTCAGTGAAAGCTAAAAAAAAAAATTGGCAAAGGGAAAGCAATCATCTCTTTTTCTCAATATTTCACAGACAGAAGTAAGTTATTAATTTCCTAACTGGCAGAAATTTCTGTTGTACTTCATTAGAGCATCTAAATGTTGACTCTGTGGCTGTGTCCTGGTCATGTATCTTCCTGATATATGGAGGTCCATCAATGCTCCTGGCTTATATTGAACATAATATTAGTGTCTGTTATACTAAAAAAAAAAAAAAAAAGGCGCGAGCTTGGGATGCTAAATCATTTTAGTTTATAAAGTTTATCTTATGATTCCATGCGACCTGATTTCTGGAGAAGAAAGCTAATATTGCTTACAAGATGATCCCAGATGTATATTTTTAATGAATAAATAGGGATTCTTAGCTGCAGTATTAAACTAAGGATTTACAGACCTTCAAAACCTATAAACACTGTTATGGGGTTTTAATTAACTTTCTTTCTTTCTGATAAATGACTGTAACTTAATAAATGCCCTGACTCTGCCACTATTTCTGCCCCTTTTGATTTTAACTAAAAATGACTTGTCTTCATTTCTGCATCAGCAGCCAGGGATCACTTTGATAGTATCTCTCTCATAACATTTTTCCCATGG
The DNA here is from genome assembly GCF_047370975.1 of Nipponia nippon. Lineage (NCBI taxonomy): Eukaryota > Metazoa > Chordata > Aves > Pelecaniformes > Threskiornithidae > Nipponia > Nipponia nippon. The sequence continues at coordinate 39,782,373 of NW_028262391.1, forward strand.
GGATTATAGGTGGAACCCTAACAAGAATAGCAATTTGTTACAGTTTGAGAAATGTCTATAAATCCTTAAGGCCTTGTCATATCATAAGGAATTTAGCTGTATGATATGGGCAGGAAAAATGCAGAATCAATGATAAAAAATAAATAAGAACCAGTGGGTGGTCTAAATTGATATTGACAAGCCAACAATACAAGCTATTTCTACCTGATTATATTGACTATAACTCTGTGAGGACTTTGATGCAAACTAATGGTTTTGTCATGTTCTGTTAGTTTTGAAGTGTATCATCTCTGGATATCTTGTGTATTAGTTTCTTTTGTGAATGTCGGATGGGGACTTTATGTCCCAGAAGCTATAATTCATGTTTTACCTGCAGATCTTTTCAAGATATAGAGATTCTTTTGTCCAAAAACCAGAAGCAAAGAATATAGATAAAATCATGCTATAATTTTAATGTACTTAATGTCAATCATAAAACCCCCAAACCAATAAACAACATGTGATTCAAAACATAACAGGTAGGGGTTGGTGGGTTTTTTTTGTTTTGTTTTGTTTTTTTTAAGAGAAAAGGCTACAAAGGAGGGAGTCAAAGGGAGGAACACAGAATAAGAAATAGTATAACAACATTATAATACAATAGGAATATATGTATGAAGCTATCAAAATAAATTGTTAGGCACCTCTGTGATTTCATTAAAGCTGGTTAATGCTAGTATAACTTTGTGAGCTTTGGCTTGTTATTTCCATGTTGGTAGGCACAGGACTAATCCAGTGGGAACCAGATTTTGTTAACAAGCAAGTTCTTTTAGCTTTGCATACTTAATTGGGAATACATCTGCCACAGAAGCAATGGGATATACATTATTAATTGAGAATTTGGAAAGTATATTCTTATCAGTGCTCTTTGCTAATGCTATTTGATCCTAATGGACAAAATCTCCACAAGTAACTTTTCAGGGCCTTAGATAACTCCAAGTCCTAGCTGTAGTTGTTTAAATCTTCTCAGAAAAATGAAGGAGGTTGGGTTTTATAGCATTCTTAAACCACTCAAAAAATTTGCTCTGAATTTAAATTAGAATTAAATGATCATGGAAAATGCTATCAAGCTTGTATGAATTGAATTTTTGTGCAAAACAATAAATTCACATAAACTTCCAGTGGGATTTCGGGGAATAGGCAAAGAACATGCATCTGCAGCCTTCTTTATGACATCATGATGGAAGGGTGATTTCATATTTCTGACACATTTTGCTCTTGCAAGCATTTCTCTCAGGGCTGTTTCTACTGAATCACATACCCCATAGTTCTTAGTAAAGATAACCAGAAAAGTAAAACAGAGCTCATCTCCATAACAACTGTGGAATAACCATAATAAATCATGACTTTATACAAATGTGGTGACAGTCCTTTTGACATTTACTTGTAGTAAAAGATTCTCTGTTGTTCTTTGTTTTGCAATAAAAAATAGAAAAGTCATTTTGTGAGCTGAGAATAACATAAATCACACCATCTTTAAGAAAGCAGGTCCTCTGTTAACATCTCACATTGGGGGATTCAGTAATGATATGAAGTCTTTTCTTGGTGAAAGAGATCCTCTCCTCCTCACATTCTCCTGTACCCTATTACCAAGACAAGCGACTCAACAGAATAGAAGCAAGATATTTCTGCATTTGCCTGCTGTCTTTATTCAGATTGTTGGCCATTTGCTGATAGAATTTAGATTTGTTTATTCTGTACAGAGTCAGGACAATTCCTTTTTTCCTTTCTGTGGTCAGTACACGTTCATCAAATCAGGACTGTCTTGATTACCTCCAGACAGATGACAACCCCAATTTACAGCTCAGCAGGTAACTGAGAAAGGTGATGTTTCTCCTCTATTCCAGTAAACTAATTGCATGTGGTAATAATGATATTGTTTCTGGCATTAAATATCTTATACTGACTAAAAAGCTGTATCATAACACAGTTCTTATGAATTACTACAGTAATTTTGCAAGATAGTAGACGTTTCCAAGTAGGTGTTTCCATCTAAAAAGATCAGAGTCACAAAGAACTTACTGGAGAAGATGGTAGAAAGGAGTTGCCTGACCTAACGCACCTTCTCTACATCTCATTTAGATGCACCAAAGATGTCCAGCTAGCCTAAAACCTGTTAAAAGGTGTAGCTGTGGCAGCACAAAATGTAGTCAGCATGAACCCTTACTGTCTTCTCAAGTAAGCTAGGTATGGGTGCTGTCCATGCGTGAGCCGGTACTTATTCTTTAATGTCCCTTAAATCCCTTAAGCCTGAGTCTTGGCTTAAATAAAAGAATGTTCCTGTCAAAAGAGAGAGATTCTGCAATGAGCAGCTACTTGAAGTAGTGTGGGCAGAGGAAGGGGAAAAAAGGGTAAGTGGTCTTAGAATGGATCTGGATGAGTTCAGGAGTTCAGGAAAAAGATTGCAGACAGTTAACTGGAAATTTGTTACCAGGACTTTCTTTCATGCAGAACATCTGTTTTGTGGCCCTTAAGCAGTCTGTATTTTAAAGAATTCCTCCAAACATACTGAGATTGCTTTAATAGAATGTCTTCATTCCTCCAGGTGATGTATGTGTGGCGATCAAATTCTTGGTCCTTTGTGTGGCATGAGAAAAAAGTATGTTAAAGGATGTGTTTTTACATGTAGAGTAAAATTGTTGATCCATGTATTAGTTAATAGTGTTGCCCAAAGGGATTGATGGTTTTAAAGAAGATAGAACCAGACTCTTCTTAGAGGAGCACAGCGAAAGGACGTGAGGCAACAGACACATGATGCAACAGGGGAAATTCTGATTGGATAGAAGAAAAAATATGTTCACACAGAGACTAGGTAAGCGCTGGAAAAGGATTATTGTACTCCAAGAAGTGTGCTTTGTACTCCAGGTACCTCCATAATTTCCTCTCAGCTATGCCAGAGTAATTTCCATGGGGGCAATACAAGCAGGTAAATAGTTGGCTATTTGGGCCCAAAGGCTGTATCACAGGCTTTACACAACAGCATTCATGCAACCTATGAAATGACTTTCATTCACATTCTTCACTGTTGTAGCTCACAGCTGGAACGGTTCAGTGATGGTTTTCATTACTATTATGTTCAGATGGCTCACCTCTAAGAGCTTTACTGGCTAAAATAGTGCCCTAGCCCACCACTAATGTATCCATGGTGAAAGTAAGTTAACTGACAGCTTTCTAATTGACCTAGATGAAATTCAGAATTGAAGAATGTGAAATAATTCATGGGGAAAAACAATTCTAAATTTACAAACTCAATAACAAGCTTTAGACAAGCTATTACCATTCAGAAAAGAGATCTTGGAGCTTATAATACAAGTTTGTTTTTTTTTTTTTAATAAGTCTGGTCAGTGCTAAGTAGTGGCCTGAAACTAAATATAACATTAGGAACTGTTAGGAAAGGGGTAGAGAACAAAACAGAAAATGTTTTTGTGATGTTAGAAATCCATTTTGAGCTTTCTTTTTGAATTCCATGTATGCTTCTTGTCCTAGTTTGAAAAATATTTAATTGAATTAGCAACGTATAGAGGAAAACAACAAGAATACGCAAGGGAATTGAATGGGTTCCATATGAGAAATGGTTAAGTGGGCTAGAACTCTTCGTTTTGGAAAAGAAATGGCAGAGAGGGATATGAAAAAGGTCAGTGATATCATGAGTAATATAGGGAAGGTGGAAAGGGAATGATTGTTGCCTGTGTCCTATAATATGACAACTGGTGGCATCAAAATGAAATTATCAGGAGCGTGTTCAAAACAAATAAAAGGAGTACTTCTTCACACAGCATGTAACTAAGTTTTAGAACTAAATGCAACAGGATATTATGGCTCCATGAAGGACAGTTAAACACAAAGATATAATTTCTGGCTCAGCCTGGAAGCTTTTGTACTATGAATTGTTGGGGAATGGCAAGAGTGTGTACAAGACAGATGGTATGGAGTAGAAGGGATGAAGGAAGGTCATGGGGTCATCATATAATAAGATGTGGCAGAATAACTGTAAACACAACTGGAGACGTTCTTTGATATTTAGCTAGACTGACTGACCAGAATCTCTGGCTGACTGTCTTCTGTACAATTTCTTTTCCCAAACGATGGGAAGCGCTGAAAAACGGAGAAGAAAGTATGGTATAATTGATGGTTTCTTTATGTGCTATTTAGGGTATGGTCAGTCCAGAACAGGTCAGGGAAAGGTATAGCTCCAGTTGGTTTCCGTTTTAGTTTATTCCACCCAAATGCATTAGTGCATATTTTGGGATGTTGCATATGCTGCAGTGACTAGAATGTCTGGATAATTCCATATATTTTTTCCTTAACAAGTGCCAGTGTAGCAATGTAGAAAGCACTGGCTGTGAGTGTTACTTGATTTTACAATATTTGCTTATAATTTAAAACATGAATATTTTTTCCTGTGGTTTCACAGTTACCTATTTCAGTGCATTCTCTGTTTCTGCCTTAATTTTTGCAGGGGGTGGGGAGTGGGTGGGTGTGGGCAGGAAGATGAGGAAGTATCATTGCAGTGGAATCTCTTATTAGTTATTTTCAAGAATTACTTCAGTGCATTTGTGACGTTGTACATATAAAAAATTTGCTGTAAAAGCAGTAATAATAAGAATATTTATTATTATTTTTGACATTTTCCCTGTAATAATATCAGCATTCAATCCAAATACCAATATATATCTTGGCCTAAGACAAGATAAAGCAACAGGCAATGGATGTGTGGCCAGAGGGTTTCATTGTCTTTCACTGTGAAGGGTGTCTCTGTTTGTGCATCTGTGTCGGTGTGTGGGTTCTGATCAGGAACTGTCATCTCCAGTGACTGTATGCTTTGGTTCACACCATGGAGCAAGCGGTCTTGGTGCACATGAACTGGATTCCTTTTTGGACTGAAAATGGCAAAGCTAGATGTGCTTCAAGAGGACACTGATGGGATCAGCGTCCCATAAATGGGGGGGAACCAGCATCAAATGGGATCAGACTAGAGATAGTCCATAATAAAACAAACAAATGCAGACAGCGTGTATTTAGGTCCACTGTACAGATCTGCTCTGACTGGTCCTCACTGCTTGCTAATACAGGCATAGCTTATGTCTCTCTCTAAAACAAAAGCAGAAAAGAAAGGGAAGAAAACAAGCATAACCTGAAAAAATTAAAAAATATTGGGCTTGTAGCTCTAAGAAAAAGTTGAAAACACTTTTGTGAGAAGTGCTGACCTGAGAGAAACTTGGAATTTCTGGGGAAATGCACTGTCTCTTTGTTTGATTCCCCTGCCCCACCTCCTCTTTTGGGAAAATGGTGTTTTGATTCTTCCAGTAAATAAGCAGATCTTTATTGAACAAACATCTAATGAAATACCATGATAAAATGATGGTGTTCCAGGCAACAATTAAATTAAAATAATGCTTTCTATGTTAGAACACATTGCCACAGACATTCATAAAAATCTGTGTTTGGAGAAGTATTGAATAATTTATTATGTAATTTGATAAATCCTAAAATGTCACTATGGTAAATCTTCAATTATTTTTATTTCAAGTATAGATAAAGATAGCTGGACTGATCTTTCAATATTTCAGTTTGTAAGGCTACTGCTCAGCTGAGATGATGCAGTTTTATATCTTATATAAATGATTATGGAGTGATTGTTTAATTTCTTCCCAAATGGCATTAAAGACTTCTTAGGGGAAGGTTTTCCTAAGATCTCTGCTTCAGTTTAGGTGTGGAAATTAGAGTGCAGAACACCCAGTACTACTGTGTTTAAAAAAATAAAAAGTAACAAAACCGGAAAAGTTTGAATTTACAAGGTGAAGGCTATATTTCACTGTCTTAACAAAAAAAAAAATAACCATTGTGATTTCAATTTTAGCTTTTCCATATAAAATCAAACTGACTTTTGAGGGAGAATCTTTGCAAGGGATTAATTTATGTACATTAATGTAAACATCAGATTATTTGTTCATAAGAAAAGTGCTGCCCATTTTAATGTCATTGTCCAAAATGCCATTGTGCGTATAAACTTCTTAAGTATTTAGCTGAAATAAAATTTCTGATGAAACCTAAGGGTTGCTTATAGAATTTTACTCGAGGATAATCTTGCAGGTAACTCTACAGTTGAAGAATGGATGAAATCTAAGAGTTGCTGATATTAATGAAAGAAAAGATGGGTACTTGCTGTTGTTTTAATACATGCGAGTTTTTTTTTGTTGTTGTTTTAGATGTATTAAATAATTTTTCCAGGGCAGCAGTCAATAATGTACTTTAAAAAGAAAGGTATTTAAGCTCTGTAAATGAATTAGTTTGCATTTCAGAACATTATCTGCTACCTCATTCAGTTTTGTATTCTGATTACTCTATTGCATTGTGGTTGTCTTCAGGACTGAATTTTTGGCAGTTATTTCCTCACTATTAATTATTATTTTATCACCTCAGATAAAAAAATCTCCATGAAATGCCAGGATCCATTTTTGGAATAGCAACACACTATGAATTTGGGTTAGGACTCTAAATACAATGACTGGCTTTCAATTCAACAGGAGAAAGATTATAGTGTCTAGTAAGCTAACAGCTTTTAATGGAGCGGATTTTTGCTGAGTTCGTATTCTGAAAGAAGGATTTCCAAGATCTTGCTGGCTTTTAGATACCCTTTTTTCTGGGTAAATTTTTTATACATTCTTAGGTTAGTAATAGAGCATTTTTAATTATAATAGAAAATGAATTAGAAATGTTTTGAGATGGAGAGCATTTGATGTGTTTAATAACCTAAAGAAAAGAAAAGGCATCTTGTGTAATAAGTTATGTAGTCTTCCCTTAAAAACTGTTATTGGCTTTGCAAGTGGAAGAGCAAGCTAGTGAATCAGTGCAGGGGGGAAATCATTGGAGGGGATCAGGATAACCTTTCCTTATAATGACAGCTTTAGGTGTGCCAGATAGCATATCTGGTTCAATCTGAATGCTACGTGGACCTTCAAAACAGTAAGAATGTGTTCTTGTATACATTTCCTTCCTTATACTGCTTCCAGAAGGCTGCACTGTTGTTGCTACATGTGCAGGTCATTTGAGAAAGCAACAATCATTTAGTCCAAAGGCGTGTGGCTTATCTACACTGAAACGAAAACAGGATGATTGTAGTTTAAGAATTATGGTATAGACATTAGAAAGACACACATGTCACTGATATTAATTCTGGTTACGGTTTTTACAGATTCTTCTGGTGCTTAATAACGTCACACATCTTGTTAGTGTCAGGTTTTCTAATCCTATATTTTTGGTGCACTGAAAGTTACAGATAAAACTGAGCAGTAGCGAGCGGGACAGAAAGAACAGCAACTCAAATAGAAAGAATGAAGGGATTAGTCAGTGTCTGACTAGTCCATGTTTGTAGAGGGAGAGTAATCAACCCAAATGTCAACATTTATTAATGCTGTTCACATCAAAGGCTGTCAGATGAGTACTACATGAGAGTCCCTGGCTTCAAAAAAGAAATATTGATTGAAATAAACTGCAGTTTGAGTTTCAGCATCCTTGCTCAATGCGTATATAGCTTCATATTCTGTAACAAAGTCACTAAAGGCTGGCAAACTCAGTAAAGTACTTACAGAAATGTCAAATCACAGTCTTCACTTGCTGAACACTTGTCTGTCTGATTCCTTCTATTTAGTGTTAGATTTAAGGCAATAATAACTGCAAATGGAAAAGCTACTAAAATCCCAAGCTCACACTCATGCACATGTACAAACTACTTCACATGCCGCTGTGTATTTATGTGTGCCTACAATGCATGTATTATCATGTATAAGTTTTAGTGAAACTATATGATACGGTAAAAATGTGAAATTGCTGTAAAATAGTGTGATATAAAAAGCAGATTTGAAACATTGGAAAAAGCTTAAATGTGTAGTTTTTAAAATAAAGTGATAAAAGACATTTTAAAATGAAATAGCAGACTGGGGGTTGATTACGTGATTGCATCTTTGATAGGGCTTTAGTGATCAAGTTATATGGTCAACTGAGAGAGACCAGTGCCTTAGGAAACATATATTTGTGTGTGAGAGTATAGAAGTTCCATAAAAGCAGAAGGCTTTTAGACCTGTGGCCAGAACACTTATATTGCATCAGCCACTACATTGCTCAGCCTTTCCTCTTTTCTTTATTTCTGGTTTACCTCTTCTGGTCAGGCTGTCCTAACATGTCTGCTTTGCCAACTAGAAGGGGCCCTTGATCTTTACAAGAGCCTCAAATGTAGTGAAGATAAATTTAAGTATTCCCATCGTGAAGAGTGGTAACTGCTTGAAGAACATTATTGCCAACATTAAAACATTGCAAAGTTTGATTCTTGTTCATTTTCTTCATGCCAAGTTAAAGGGATAAAACTGTCTAATAAGTTTTTCTCTGGCTCCATTACTGTAAAAACTAAGCATCTCACATCTTTCCTGTGTGATTAAACAAAGCAGTTCTCTCCAATATACAGGTGCAACAGTGGATCAGTTACTTGCCAGAGATAAAGGTCTGTGTGGCAGAACAAGAACGTGGATTTATGTATCTGGCATTTGCTGTTCCTCTTTACAGTAGGTTGATTAAGGTTACTTAATTTCTCTGACAGGTTACACAAGGTAGAATACCTTGCACAATCTTTGAGAGAGAATTATCAGCAGCCATTCTTAACGTGCTTTACAAAGCCAAGCCAGCTACTTCTAAGCAGTGACAGGATGCCACAGGAGAAATGGGTTGCATAGCTATTCCTTGAGTGAACCAAAGCATCCGCCTTTCTCTTTTGCAGCTGAGACGTACTGTAAAGCAAATTACTCAAGGATGTAATTCAACATGTAGTGGAGGTCTTCAGCAATATTTTTTCTTAGCCTCCTAGTGAGTACACTGGGCGATTGTCTGCCCTCTTCTTCTGTATTCAGTCTCCCATAGTACAGTCTCACAATACAAGATGGAATTTAGTTGCTAAAATTGAAAGTCTCATGTTGCTATTTACAGGCTATTTTCCATTTAACTTTTCATTCTTTTGCTGTAACATGCACAACTTTCTAATGAAGTGTTGAGGCTTGTGGTTTTAATTAATATCTCCAGCTGCTTACCTCTTTGCATATTTCCATGGCAGGAAGGCATCTGTGTAAGTTTTATTATGACCAGAAACATCTGAAGCACCGGTTTTGTACCTTGCAGTTGAAAAGATGAAAGGAAAAGCTCAGAAGAGTTGCCATTAAACCATTGTTGAATTTTATTGCCAGCATTTCCCAATAAGTATTGATTAGAACTAAGTGAGTATGTTGTTTTATTTTGATTTGTTGTTGGGGTTGTTTGGTCTTTTTTTTTTTTTTTTTTTTTTATGCTGCCAATCCTGTCCAATATTGTCGAAACTGTATAACATCTACACTGGAAAATAAGGCAAATGGTAAAGAGAATTTTTTCCTTTCTTGACAAACATTGCAGAAATTGTTAGCCTTAAGGTTAGCCCTGTCCTGGTTAGGGATGAGGGTTCTTAATGGCTTTTGGAAAGCTTTTCTAAATGAAAAATTTCTGAAGTTTAAGTCAGTTGCCATTTATCAGTTACCATCTGTTTGAGATTCTGCCACAAATTATGTCTGAATTGAAAAAATGGTAGTGGCTGCCAGACTACTCTATCATTCATGTTTCAACTTGAACAGAATTATGGTCTGGGTCAGTGACATATACAATTCATTTTTAACATTAGGCCTAGTCCTGAGTAAGTTGGTCAAGTGAGTTGCATCAAATGATGTCATGATTCAGGCATCCTTTTCAATTCTAAAAGTTTCTCTACTATTTTCTTGTTCTGGAAAAGTGGTATAGGATAGTGCAGCGGCTGAAATAGTAGATAGGGAAATTGCACCATCTATTTAAAATATCAACTTATCTGTGTCTGCCAAGTTTCATGTAGTACCACTGGGACATTTAAGGCAAATTAGGTAGTTACCTAATTTACATACACATACTGTTTTAATCATCTCTTTTAAGATATTGTGTAGACTTGGTGCTGGTGAATTTTCCTTTAAAAGGTTCCTTTGGACAGAAGAAACAGAGGTGGGAGATGCAGAGCCATTGTCCCACCCAGCAGAGTTGAGGGGGCAATGACTTGGTGAGCCAGAGCAAGTTGATTGAATTTAAAGGTAGATGGCAGATTGTATGCGGGGCATGGTTTCTGGAGGGGCAAATGCTGCAGAATCCACTTTTGTCCTTTCTGCTAGTGTCTCCTATGTAAATTTGGTTTTGTATTTTCCCATGCTTCACAAAACCAAGTTAGCCTTTAGCCGTAATTTCCTTTTTCACAAACTCTGCACTTTTCTTCTATTTACTAGTTCTTGTCTTTGTTTCATCTCCGAACAATTCCTTTTATTTTTTTGAGCTGCAATTAAATTTTAGTCTTATCTGAAGCTGCCTTCTGAAGGAACATTTTAACTCTTCACAAAAAGGAATTGCAGGGAAATCTGGCCCCTCAAAATTGCAGCAGGTGGCTGCTTTGTCATAGTTTGTGAAGTTTTCTTATTTGATGACTTGGAGAATATGGAGTTCTTGGATCCACTGATACGAATCTATGCATATATATTGACCTATCTGTATATGAACCTATCTGTACCTCCCCTTCTCATTGTTTGTTTTTTTTTTTTTTTAATCTACAGCCTCTATGGCTGTTAGGCTAGGGCCTGTATCACTTCATGAAAAGAAAAGCATTCTTCTATGAAGATCGTTCTTTTGACAAGCAGCTAAACATAATGGAAAATCAGTTTCTTTGAAAATCTGGTTGAAATTGTTTTGAACTGTTGCTTTAGGCTGTCATGGTAACTGATGCATCAGATACAGTAAATAAGCAGAAATTTTGGACTAAGATAACTAGGAGTTCTTGTGAGAATCAAAAAGAAGAAAACAGTAGATAAACTTTTGAAACTGATACTGTTTCAAGACTTATTAACATAGCAAGCAGATATTACAGGCCTGTGTCTCACTAGCTTCTTTACTTCAGTTCTGTCTGATAGTTCTTGTCTTCGTTATTGCCCAAATAATTGCTTTTTAGGGTAGTTATGTTACAGATAAATAGTGTTAAAGCATTTGTATAGTAATGATTTTCTTATAGCAATCTTTTCAGAGTAGGGCTGATTAGAGATACCTGTAGTTTAGACAGAGTTTTAGGAACGGACAGCAAAAACTTGTGAAACTATGATCATGAATCAAAAGCATGCGATATTAGTTTAGTAGGTAAGTCATGGCTATTTAGGGCAGACTTACAGGGGATGCATCAAGGTTAAACTCTGAAGTTTGATTTAACAAAGTTGTGATTTTACATCTTAACACAGAAATTTGGTAGAGATTAGAACTGAACTTCTGTTTGCCTGGAACTGCCTTCAGAGGAACGAGGGAACCCAGGACAGTTGTGGGAGCATTTATCAGTACGTTAGTTTCCAGATCAGGATCCTGAGGGCTTTGTTTGACTTTTCTTTTTTTACATAAAAGCTACACTAGGAAAAGAAGTAATGATGAGGGTATGATGGGTGTGTGTCCATAAAACTGTATATCAAACATGAGATATTCACACAATGAAGCCATTACCCCACTGAATTCTCCTCTCACCTGTGGTTTGGGTTTTTTGGTTTTGTTTTGGTTTTTTTTTTTTTTTTTTTTTTAACTCTTTGAGGAACTGTAGCAACCAGGATAACATTATAATTCAGCAAACTGAGCAATCTATTTTCTACATAGCTGGGAAAATTCTTAGGTAATAAGCCTTTACAAACCGGGAAATAAAGTGTAAAATAAGCAGACTTTAAATTCTGATGTGTTCATCTAATTACAGCTCAGATGGTTCTCTCTAAAACAGCTGCACTTGAGGCAAGATCTGGAGGCATCAGATATGTAATATGAAACTGCCACCTAGAAAAATCTGAGACCAGATTCTCATTACCTTGTTTTGTAGTACTAAAATTTTGCTTGTGAAGGGCTAAATATCTTTCTGATCTTGTTAAAAATATGTCATCCATTAATTAGTGGTTGATTTACAATTGTACATTTTGGCAATGGAGCTATACAGATCTAATGAACTGACCAGACTGTGGTATATTCAGGTGTTTTGCAGTTTTATAATCATACTTATGGATCTTCTCAATGTTTAATGTATTGCATGTGTCTGACGAGATGTTACTGTGTAATTTTCAGTAATTTCTGGTTACAAGTCTGTATTTGACCTTTCTTTACTGTATTTTTGAAAGTGGGACAGAAGTTACTGTGTTGCTATATTTTTTAAAATCTGCTGCTGGCTGTAGATTTTGAGGACTTCATGGGGTGGGGGGGAATATTTGGGAACATACTTTTCCGGAAATAGGTCAAAAGCCACATCATCTGTATTTCAAATCTTTGATTTCTTTGTGACTGAGAGTACAAGAAAGAGAAAGATTGTGTCATGTTGCCTCAGACAGAGGAAGCTGGTGCTGGGGTCTCATCAATGTATTTGTGCAAGTAAAATTTTTATTGCAACAAGAACTGAAGTATTTGGATTTTGCGGTACAAACTTCTGGGTGGCTGTGTGTGTGTATGTCTATATCTATATAGAAGGAGGTATGCCTGATATATCCTTTCACAAGGGTTATCTTGGGGTTGGGTTGCAGCTTTATATTCTGCCCAGAGAAGCAGAAATGCAGTGGGGTATATATTTAATTCCATTCCATCTTACTGGTTTTCTCCCAGAAGATTTTGCATAACAGAAATTTAATGAAAGCAAGTATGTTTTGTAACAGTATATGCATAAAAAATTCAGAGAAAAAAGTTATTAAAATGGATGTTCTTAACCACAAAAGACACTGAATATGTTCTGCTGCAAATTCCTCCTTCTGTTCTGAATGATTAAGCAAAAAAGAGCTTGTTAGTGTCTTTCTTATTACAAACTTTACATGTGAAAAAGATTCTTAAAGCAAAAATGCAAAATATTCAGATTAGTTCCAAATTTCTCTTTGTTAATATGTATGATATGCATCTTAGAAGATGAATTATTTTTTTTTCCCTGAAAATGTCCAAATAATTAATAACACTGCTGTATCTTTTAATATATATTCATAACAATCAAGTCTTTCAGGTCTGATTTTTTTTTTTTTTTTGTTTACATCACTGGAGGCTAGTACTTACTGTGGCATTTTATCATTCCTTCTGTCTCACTGTTGCTTTACCCAAGCAGAAGAGTGTTTGGGGACAGTGAGTATGTTGGGGGACAGCTAGATCCATCTTCAAGGTCAAATGGTTCATTTTCTAGGATAAAAATATTTTAGTTAGCATCTAAATGTATATAAGATTTGTAACAAAAACGTATTAATTGTCTTCAGGCTGGGTTATACTATAATTAAAATGGACATAATAAAATAAAAGAATTTAAATAGTGTGCATTTCAGAGTTTTGGACTGTCGAGAAGTCAGGGAAAAGTGATAGCTAGAGCAATAAAAGGTGAGCGAATTCTTTTTGAAGAGTGTGCAGTAAATTTGAAAACCATTGAATTACTATTAGTATAATCTTCACTGTGCAATCTTAAATATATCTGTACCACTCACTCCTGACACTTTCTAATCCTAGAACTATATTATAGAATATATCAAACTCATACATAACTGAACTGAAAGCTCACATACTTCTGTGTAACAGAGCCAAGCCCCACTGGACAGCTTACTGTTAGGCAGTCACTGAAATGGAGATTGTGTATGTACAATCTAATGTACAAGCGATGCATTCTAATCCAGCAATGCCTTCAATGGTTACTGTATCCACTAAATGTGCTAGTGCAGTGACTCTGGGAAAATTGATATAATATTTTAGAGATGAACTGAACTATCAGAAAGCAATTTGGAGCATAGTAGCAAAGAATATTCACTTAATTGCGAATAAGAGCCAAAGCTCCTACTGTGTGAATAGGCATTCAGTTTTAGTACATGTGGATGAATGTGTGTATGTGAGAGCTGTGTGCTGGCTGTAAATATAGGGGCATCACTGCATTCACACATCATCTTGTTCCCTTCGTCTTTGCTGCTAAGAGTGTGGATCTGCTTCCTCTCCCCGATAGGAATTTTAGCTTGAGCAAGAAAAGCAGAATCATGTATTTTGAAACAGATCCACTCCCAGTTTCCATTTGCTTATGCTGATTTGCTTCAGTGAAGCCATGTCAGTTCGTGCTAGCTAAGGGTGGAAGAATTGATTTTTGTATTACAGGATACCTCACTGGAAACTCATGTTTAAATAAAATGCAATCTCCTGCAACAGGCTCAGATATGAATAAAAACCAGTCATGTGAAATCCATGATAGTGACCACTGACAAGGTTGATGTTTCAAGCTTAAACACTGTCTAGAGCCATATTTTTGGATCTGTCTTAAAATGCCAATTGCCCAAGAGAGATTGAAGGTATTTTTTGCAGTGATAGCTCTTGCTTTGTGTAAATTCAGGAAATACATTTGGTGGAACAAAGGCAGCCATCTCAGTGATTTTTCTGGGTTTATGAACTAAGAAAGCAAATCTGGAATTGTTTTTCACCAGGACTTTATATTCTAGTATTGTTACAGAATTGTGGGGATTTTTTCCTTTTTGCACGAATATACGAGAATTACAATGTTGGCCTAAGGTCTATTTGAAATGTTTCTTTTCATATTTCATATCCAGAGCTATCAGTCAAACTGGTTATATTCTTGGATGTGGCATCACATCCAACAGTAAACAACATTTTTTGAGTGACAGAAAAGGTTAGCTTATATGTGGATTTGACATCACATCCACTTGTTACAAAGTTTCCTTCTGACAAGCTGTAAATGAGATAGTTTTCGGACTGATTTATGTTAGGAAATAAAATGACGTGCATATTTGTCATAATTATTTTTTTCTCATTTTATTGGCTTGTGAAAGAAGGGTCAGTTTTGTTAATAAAGGTGTAGTATGAGTTACTCAGTTTCTGGTTTAGCACTGTGTCAAGCTGGACCTCTATTTCAATTTATTACGTTCACATAAAAGGTAAGTAATAACAAAACCTGCACTAGTCACGGTTCTCTGTAGTGTTAGAGAGAGCAGCAAGTGCAAACTCTGTCTTAAAATATCAATGGTTTCAGAGTTTGAACAGAGTAATTTTAACCCTGATAATAGTTTGTTTTTTGTGTATAATTCACAAATAATAAAGTTTGAATGGTGTCAAAAGTTGAAGGACGTGGACTTTTGTTTTCATCTTTATCCCATTAGGTAGGTAGATTACATAGTTTACTGCCTTTTTTTTATTAGTATATAAGGACATTAATTCCAGCATCTTAGTGAAGTTAGAAAAGAGCATGGCATACACACTGCAACCCAGCCTCAGTGGTGCCATATTAAGCATTTCTTCAGCATTGATAAGGCATTGAAAGAAGGCACAGTCATTTCTGTCCTCTGCTGGTTTTGTATTTTGTGACTGATTCTGGTGGAGGCGAAGCATATATTTACTGTTATCTGAGTTGTTTGAATACATGAATTCCTTGTTCTGGAGCAGGGTAACGATCTGAAACATAACAATGGATGTAACAATGCACTGTTGATTTCTGTACGTGATCACAAGCTTTAAATTCAGAAAAATGGAATTAGTTTTAAAACTGCACTTTTGAAACTATACCTGTTAGTAAGTAATAATGCATCCTGTAACTTGTTCTTTGATCAAGACCCAGATTGCTTTAGGAAAGCTGTGTTGTTTTATGCACCCTGAAACAAAATAGCTTTGCCTGAGCAATATGGGAGCATAGGCAAACTGAAAAGTATTGAAGTATGAAAGAGAGCCTTTTGACTGAACAGCTAGCAATAAAAAGAAAATCTGAACCAGGTTGCTGGATTCTGAAATGGAGCTTGATCACAGGCATTTCAGAGGTGGCTAGATCTTGTCAGTGGTTTCCTATACTTTTCTTCACTAGCTGGACATAAAATATCTATTTGCACGTGAACAGGAAAAATCTGACAACTTATCTTTTTCCATTGGATGGTTGAAACATGTACGTAATGCAACAGCTAGCTACATGGAAAAGACAAGCTGCATATGCTTCTTATAATCTCTTGGAAAGGGGCAAGAATTTTTTTATCATTCTGAAAATAAACCTGATACCTGTTGTAGGAAAATAAATAATACTTATTTCTCTCTCACCACTATTCTCAGTTGACAGTGCCAGTTGCATTCCCAGATTATCACAGAATCATAGAGTGGTTTGGGTTGGAAGGGACCTTAAAGATCATCTGCTTCCAATGCCCGTGCTGTGGGCAGAGACACCTTCCACTAGACCAGGTTGCTCAAAGCCCCATCCAGCCTGGCCTTAAACACTTCCAGGGATGGGGCATCCACAGCTTCTCTGGGCAGCCTGTTCCAGTGCCTCAACCACCCTTCATAGTGAAGATTCTGCCAAATGTCTTTATTTGGTCTTTTTAATGAGGCAAAATTCCATTGATTTCAGGAGGGTTTTTTTCCTGGAATACAACTGTGGGACCAAGTACCATATCTGTGGTTCAGGTTTTAGAACTGCAGCTGTAGGCAGGGGTTTGGTACCTTCTGTCAGAGGTATAATGCAGCTCACTGCTGAATATTTACAATGATAAACTGTATGTGCTAAATGACATGTTTATGATTGTGATCCAGAGACGTGGTTGGGTGATAGTAACATAATTTGTTTTTAGTATTTCAGTGCACATTACCCCACTGATCTCAAAACTTAATGGAAGTGTGGATGTATTTGATATTTA
Source organism: Nipponia nippon (assembly GCF_047370975.1). Lineage (NCBI taxonomy): Eukaryota > Metazoa > Chordata > Aves > Pelecaniformes > Threskiornithidae > Nipponia > Nipponia nippon. The sequence continues at coordinate 39,799,127 of NW_028262391.1, forward strand.
TTATTTGGGAGAAGATATGTTGGTCAAATTGGAGGTGTTAGGAAAAAACACTTTATTAAAACGTAATTCCTGTGTCTGTGAGGGGCCAACATACAACTGCAGGGCACTGCGTCTCTATCTGATGGTGACCCTACTGGACTGGGGAGTAAGCACAGAGTTTTAAGCTACCTTTGCACAGAGCTTTCCAGAACTTTATATTCTCTATTTTGATGATTCAGAGATTATAGTAACATCCTTCACTATTAAAACTGTAGTACTTCTGATGCATTTTTTAAGAGCAAAGTTAATAACTTTAAAGATGCCTTTTTATCTCCTGCCAATTCTCCATGTCTGCAAATACAAGGTTGTTCCCAAATAGTAATATATTTTCTAGTTATTTTTCCAGTGTAGTACTTATTATTTCATGGTTTTGAGCACCTACTTTTGAATCTATTAATATAGCTGAATGGGGGGTTAATTTGAGCCATGTTTAAGATTCAAGCTCTGATGGGTGGTGATAATGATGATGGGGGACTAGAGAAAATATTGACTTTTCCATGTGATTACAGTTTCTGAATAAAAGTCAAATGACTCAATTTATATTAAATTAATCACAGGGAAGCAATTACTGCCTGACCTGTTTGTAATACTGTTGCTATAAGGTCCTCACTATGGAGCTCAGTGATTTAAAAGATTATAACGCAATCATTCATCCCGTAAGAATGGAAGGACATACTGTAGCACAGTGAAATTAGAGGGAAGGATATTGGTGGTTTATGTAGACAAATATACCTTGAGGGGAAGTAGTGATCAAGTAACCTGTCCTAGTACTGCAATTATTTATCAATTTTCCTTGTGCTGAACAGATGCAGATCAACTGTCCTCTTGGCGATTCCATGGTAGAAAGATGAGATATAGTGGATAGACATCTTTGCAGGATCAGAATGCAAGAATTAAAATTACTAGTAGTCTTAACTGAGGATCAGACTTTATGATTTTATTCAGAAAAATCCCAATGAATAGTAGGGGTTTGTCTTTTTTGTTCAAGAATTACTCAAAGATTTCATAATATGCTCCTGACCAAAATACTCAGTGGCTAAAAAAGCTTCCCCCACAGGTTCTAAAACTGTGAGCAACTGTTTCTGGTAAACAAAAAAAGAGATCGCTGTGGCCGTTTCTCAGTCGCAGAGATATTTTACAAGGTTTGAAGTTCATAGGCTGAGGCACTGCTTTAAAACCTACAGGCTTAAGATGTGTTTAAACTGACCTAGAAGGGAAGCAAATTTCATGCCATCATCTTATGGGATTTTGCTTCAAGGTGTGGTTCACCTCTTGAAATACAAGATGTGCATAGCTTGAAATTAAATATATCAACTAAAATGTTCTAACTGCCGCCACCAGCAGCATGTCCTTTGCATCCAACCGGTCAGAGGCAATCAGAAGAAAGCCTCCTGTTGTCCACATCGGGTCCACCTCTTCCCAGTGGACTAAGACATAATGTGCGTTATGTCTGCATCCAGACGTAATGAGCAGGGACCACGTAAACCTTTCCAGACTGTTGCTCCATTTCTTTGTAACTCATTGCCACGTCTCTGATTGAATTTATTTCAGCTACTGTATGAATTTCTTCTGCTGATTTCTGAAGAGTGGCTTCATCTTGTTGCTATTGGATTTCATGCTGGAGCTGGCCTTGTCAGTTTGAGCCTTGCAAAACCAGTACATGATCCAGCCTGTTATTCTGTGTTCACATAAAACCCATGATGACCAGTCAGAAGCTACACAGTAATGATTCAGCATCTCTGGAAATGGAGTTATGCTGTTCTGGATAACTGACCAGCCTGCTGTTTAAGGGCAAAATGATAAAAAAATTCAGACAAGAATAACATCCTGGTATTGCCAGACTCATTTGAGCATCATTCCTTTAACTACAGTTCACAGCTTTTCTCTGAAGATACATCAGTCTTCCACATTATGAAATAGGTATTTTAATGAGATGTGTCACAACCATCCTTAGTAATTACTTTACTGAATACTCAAGTGCTCTCTGTTATAAAGAATTAAAATTTTGTCCTTTTTTGAACACATTGATTCTTAAACTGTCATTATGCCAAAGGAAGTGATGCAAGATGATATTCTTCAGTCATAGAAGTTGAATTTTTCTTACAGATATGCAAAGTGCTTTTGTCAGTAAGAGGTTCCTGAAATCCTGACCTCACTATGGCAGTACAAAGCAACTATAAGGTCAGCTTAACTCACCAGTGGAAGGCTTTTCTATTTTTAGGAAGGTCTAAAGATGTAGTAGTCAAGGGCAGGGGAAGTATAACACATTAAAACAAACACAAAAATTGCTGAGTGTGATGGGTTTACCATCACACTCTGTACTTGTTTTTTGTTTTTTGTTTCTTTTAAATATAACCTCGTACCAAGACTGCATGTCTTAATAATCAATTTAATCTAAAAACCCCCCAAACACGTATTTCTCTATGTAAATATCATAGGAGCTTATTTTCTTTCTTGTATTTGTGTTTATCTTTTCAGAAAATACAGAAAAGAGATTTTTGTTCAAGCAACAATTTTTTAAGAGTGTTGGAAAGTTAGTGAAACATAATTCAACTTCCAGCAGCCATTTTTAATGCATGACTTGGCAAACCAAGCTAGAGCAAATGTTAATGCAAACACTAATTTCAGTAAGGGATGGATAAAATTTAAAGACTCTGGCAAGACTGATCTGCTTTCACATTGTGACTGACTATGAGTATCAGCAAATTATCTGCTGCTTCTGGGTAAATCTACTTCATTTATCATCTGCACAAAAATTAGAATACGCATTCGCCACACAAGTTTCAGTGATTTAATACTTGACAAATAGTGGTGTTGTCAGCAAGAAAACAGGAATGAAGGGGAGGGGAAAATTAATGTTCTTTGAGAGAACTTTCAAGAATGTTACTATTCAAAGTAGAAGCCAGTTCTTAAGTCATCAAATTAAATTTGAAAAGAAAGAAAGCATACAAAAAGTCTGTTAGTGTAGCTTAACGAGCTCTGAAATGAAGAGCATGTCTACAGGTGAATTGCAGGTTTCATGGTTAGAAAAAAATTCTTGAACTCCAGTTAGCCTTTTCCATGGGAGAGCGGGGATACCAAAAGCACGGGGAAGAGTGACAAGGATCAAAATAGAATGGAATGTCCCCAGCCCCAGAACAAACTGCTTTCAAAATAAAGATTCAGTATGTTCAGAGAGGACTGCCCTTATCATGTGTCTTTCTAGTGAAATTCTTTCAGAAAATTCTCTTTAACTGACCTTGTAAAATCTTCATTGCTATGGCACTTTGCATCTGTTTATGAAATTTTATGCATTTCCTTATTTTTGATTCTAAAACTTTCAAACCCTCTAGTTCTGCTATTTATTTATTCAGCAAGGTTTTTAAATATGTATAACTATGCTGATTATGGCTGGAGGGTAGGTCAGGATGGAGGCAGAAATATTTGCCCCCCAAATATTCCCTGCATTTGTCTCTATTAGAGGCTTGACACTGAATTGTTAGGCTGGTGTGGATAATATATCACTTTCTCTGTTCATATTCTGTTCTGCCTTGAGCAAATGATACCGCTTCAAAGACTAAGCACAAGGGCGTGTTTAGGAGGAAGACTAGCAATCACAACAGATTATAAGTGTGATTTTGGGGAGTGATGCTCTGACATATTGATGTACAGTGCTGGACGCCCTGCTCTTACCAAAATCATATGAACAATTATAGCAAACTGTTTTCTGTAATAACACATTTGGTAGTATTGTCTACTCATAGTTTAATACTTAGATCCAAATATCATATCATTAGTTCAATTGGGCAAAAATCAGAGTGTCTGTTTTATGGAAAACTTTGGTATTTGTTTTCAGTAGGAGAAGGGATGTAAAATGGAAATGCTGAGGTTTTTTGGTTTTTGTTTTTGTTTTTTACGGGAACTTGAAAATGTCTTCAATTAGCAAATGTCAAAACATTTGTTTCAGATTTGTCATTGTGTGCAGCTGTTAAATTGCCACAGTGGAGATGTTATCAAAGTGCCTCTGCTCCCATTTTTCTTTTCAAACAGAGTTGGAGTGAAAGATACCTATTTGTAACGCACAGCTCTGTCAGAGGAAACAGAACTCAGTCTTCTCCTTGTAAGGCTGTATGTGGGCTTCTATTCTTTCGTGTGATGGTGTGGTCTAATTACTGGGTCTGCCAAACATGGCACAAAACACAGTTGGGACATTGCACATTGTCTTCCGTGCAGGATGAGTGAATGCTTTACTCCTTGCCAGGAAAAGTGGTGAAGCACAGGTCTGGCAGTGTCAGTCAGACTCAAGAGGAGAGGAGAGAACTGCTAAGGCAGGCAGAATGCCTGTCAAGCATTTTCTGAAAGATAACAGGGGTTTGAGCTGCAGTGTCTCTTCTACACAGTGTCCCTGGTAGGTGATAAAAGGCTATCTTTTTTGGATTCAGGGGAGTAGCTTAAGTGTTGATTAATTCAGCTTAAATCTGATTAATAAGCTGCTGAATATATACGGCAGTGAGTTCAAAAGATATGGAACACTCATCTTTGGAATACCTTGCTGTTAGAATTCATCACAACTTCAAAGGGTTTCTTCAAGGGTAGGTGGGCTTAGGCCATGCCAATTTCAGCACTAAAGGACGTTATCATCTGCAGTATTTTAATGTTATGTTAATCTTGTGTTGTTTTTCTTTTTTATTGATACTATTCATATCGCAATTACATGCATTGTCATCTAAACTACTTCTTCCAGCATCTCTTATGATAATTATTTTTCCATTCCATGTTTTAAAGTTTGCCACGTTTTTAGAAAACAGTGTTCCTAAAGTATTTATTTTTTAGCTGTTAAATAGCTATGAGAAGTCTCACAAAATGTTATTGATATTGTTTGCTTTCCCTAATCAAAACTATTCCGGTTTTAATTTTTCATTGTGTCTTGGTTCTTGATTAAATTACCATAGTACCTTTTTGTAGAACTAACTGGTACCTTAATGCATGGGTAACAAAAACATCTTCTAAGTCTTTTTTTCCGCAAGTTAACAGCAGTGGAAGAGATAGGCAAAATGGGATGTTAAAAGTAAAATACATAATTCCTTCTTGAAATTCTTGAAAATCATAGAATCATTTAGGGTGGAAAAGACCTTTAAGATCATCAAGTCCAGCTGTAAACCTAACCCTGCCAAGTCCACCATGAAACCCTAAGTGCCATGTCCACATGTATTTTAAATACCTCCAGGGATGGGGCAGCCTGTTCCAATGCTTGACAACACTTTCAGTGAATAAATTTTTCCCAATATCCAATCCAGAAAATCTTCAGGCAACTTCCAGATCTAGAAACATCTTCTGAAAAGTCGTACACCTACCAATCTCTCTTGATTTTGGAATACAGCATTTTTGAGAATATTTAATGTTTTAAAAGAAAAAATCAGGGTTTTTTTCATGTTCACTAATTTTGTAATTATATTCTCTATAGTATTGTTTTAATATTCACAAATCTATAGTCAGATAAATAAGAAACCTTTTACATCAATTTAATGTATGGTTATGGTGATTTTTATTTTTTTTTGTCAGTCTTGTTTTGGGAGGGACAAAGTCATTGGAAAACTGGAATAACTGGAATTATTTTGAATTTGGGTTAAATTAGACTTGTTTTTTTCCTTCAAGGAAAGAAGTTGTTCTTCAGGAAAAAATAGTTAATGAAAGTTATACTTTCAGATTAAGTTTGGCTACTTTTTATTGAAAATGATTGAAAAGAAACATTTAGGTTTTGGTTGAAACTTCTTTTCTGCCTGAACAAAAAACCCATTGTCTTTAGATTTTTAAACTTTTTTTTTTTTTCATTTCAAACTTATCTAAATATTTTCCTGATTTTATTTGGGAACCCAAACTGATTTTTCATATAAGTCAAATTCAATGTAGTTGCTATTTACCACCATTCTGTTTTGTTAGTATCTCCACCTCTGTGCTGGTTCAAAAGCTTGATAACTGTTCAAGACAAACCATTGTCTTGTTCAAATAAATTCTTTTGCCATGTGCCTGATTTATTTCAGTTAAATGAAGAAGTATCTTTAAGTTATTTTCTTTTCTGCTGAACACATGTTTTTTTAACACTGATGCAGTTGTATTGTATTTTGTAATCCACTAGACAGGGGCTATTTTCCATATATTGCCTATTTTCCCAGTCTGTATTTAGTACTGTTATGGCTTCAATTTTTTTTTTTGAAGCTTTAATTTACATTTTCTTATTCAATTTTAATGCACTAGGAGCATAGCACTTGAATGCAGTTGTAATGCATTGATTAGTTCTGATATGCGAGACAAGACTCTATGTATATTGTGTTAGAACATAGTACGTTATATTGCTACAGCAAGTCCCAGTTATGTCTAGGAAACATTTACTAATGAGCTTTTGCCTGATTTACTGTTGAAGGTACACTGATCTTGAATGTGTGCATGGTAGCTGCTCCTTCCTGAAGAACGCTCCTGTTGAAAGGATGCTGATAGCCTCCATTGACCTACTTGATAACATCGGTGAGTCTGAATATTTACTTTCTGTATTAGTTATGCATATTCTGAGCATAAAGGTCTCAAGCTCTTTACCACTCATTTTCTTCTGCTCTGTGACACAAGTAGTTGTTCAAGATCATACAAGGACTCCACCTTTATAACCAACTCTTTAATTCAGCACAGATAGTAACTGGTAAAATCACATAAAGGACTCCCAAGTCCTGTTGAGGGTTCATCATTGCAACTCCTCTTTGCTGGGATGCACTGATACCTTTGTCAAAGGAAACGTGCACATTATTTTCAGATCTTACTGAATGAAACATCAATTTGAAACTTTCAGCTTTAATCCTGTCTCTATGAGACAGTTCAGTGTCATATCTGTGTGCTCCAGATGTTTCAGGAAACCAGTTGAGTAAATCAATAGGTCATCAAAGCAAGCTAGCAAAATAGAAAAAGTATTATTCTTACTGCATTGTAAAAATCAGTCCAGTGTGGTGGAACGTTTTTCAGATCCGAAGATGTGCTCAAATAAGAAATCCTCAGGTATCACACATGCAGGATTTCATCGAGGTTCTTCTGCCGCAGTCTTCTGATCGTTATCTATCCAGAGAGATTCCTCATTGCTGAACACTAACTTTTTTGTGGGGAAAAGATGAAGAGAACTTTCTCCACGTGTTTATATATGATGGGATATTAAAGTCATACTGGGGATTATTCAATCTTTAATTATTCCCTCTTCTGAGCCAGGAGATTTTGGGACTGTGAGCTGTGAACTGGTGTTCTCAGCTGTGAGTTGGTGTTCTCAGCTGTATCTATTTCTTCATGTTCACATACTGGGTTTAATTTAATAAAATTGTGTGTCCATTTTTGTTGTAATAAGAGAAACAGGAAGAATAACCAAACAAGAAGCAAAGATTGAGCAGAAAGTAAGGCAGGTGGAGTGAGAGACTTCCCTGAGAACAGACTCCAAATGCAAGGGTTGGACCATTTGCTGATTGTGTTAACACAGGTCAAAGGCAGATGATGAGCTGGAAGCTAGGGAGAGCAGGGAGAAATGTAGCTGTCAACAGAGCAGATGAGGTGTGTAGTTGATTCAGCCAAAAAGAAAATAAAATTATAGTGACCAAAAAAAGTATGTCTGAAGGAAGGTCAAATGTAATAAATACTTTTGACTCAGAAAGTAGGAATAAAAGCTTGCTGACTTCCAGATAGGAACTGGAAAGGAAGATATTGAGAGGAAATAGTCCTAAAGAATGGGAGAGTCTGGGGGGCTAAAAAAATAATTTTGAAAAATACGGTACTTAGCTTTTATCCTGAGTGAGCTGATGAATTCCAACCCTTATATCTTCAAAATAATTGGGTCAAATTAATTAATCAGTTTCATCAGTTTGATCAAAAATTTAATTCTCAAGTTTTTTGTTTGCAGGAGAACCAACACTTTTAATTATCGGTAGCTACTTTTATACTTCTGTTTGGCCATCATAAAAAATTAATAACCAGTTTTTGAAAAACTTTAACTGGTAATTCCACCTGTGAGACAGGAGGAGACAGGCAAATTTGAAAAATGCCAGTAAAGGAAATAGATTCTGCTACTTTTTTCCTCAGGGAAATAGGATGTCTTTTCATCTTTTTTCTGGAATGAGTGAAACTGGACAAAAGAAATGTCAGACTCATTGACAAATCCTCCTCTCTCCCCAAGGAAATTATGCAGCATGGGTCTAAGCATCAGGTAATCTTTCAGGCCAAAAGACAAGTACAACAATCCAGTAATGAACACCATTAGCTTTTTTTTTTGGTTTTGCTCTGTTGTCCTATGTCTAGCTATAACTTCACGAAAATACTTTTTTAAGGCAACTTATTTGCAGTCCAAAAGCCATATCGTGAAGCTATTTCTCTAAGTCTCTCCAGGTAAGTCAGCATACAGGTAATGCTACTTCAGTGTGTCACCTGCTGCCATGGCCAAGACCACACCTGGATGTGATAATGTCAGCGTAATATTCCCTTCAGTTGATAACTCTTCCTGTTTCAAATTTATTAGTATGGAAAGATACTCCATTTAAGAATTTATTATGAAAAATAAATCTAAACTGTCAGAACTGATTTGGTTGCATCTGTTTATTTCTGAGAGGAAATTCTTTGAACTACTACAGTAGTCATATTCTTTCATATTAGAAGTGATTAGACAAAACCTAAATAGCTGAGAATACGGAAGTCTTGATTATTGTCTGTGATTACAAGGACAGACTTTGGGAGCATGTACTTCTGTTTCCTGTCTTTTAGAAAGGAGGAACATTCAAGAAAGAAAATATTGACAATAACATAGTGTATTTTGGTGTGTGGCTTGTCCAAATACCTGTGTGAAGTTTGCTTCCTTGTAAAAGACAATCAGCAGCACCAATAGTTGCACTGCTACCACTGATTACTTATCTGGTTATTTGCATTCCTTGCTTAAAAGAAAAACTTTCTAAATCAGAGATTTTAGCAATTAGCAATAATTGCTAACGGTGTAGACGCTTCATATATCTACTGCTGTTACTAGGGAAAAAAGCCATAACCTTAATGTCAGACCAACAATACTAAAGATATTTGTAGAACAAGGCTTCGCTTTTGTCTGTTATGCTGTTACTTTTTATTTTAAGCTAACGACAATACTAATCCTTGTTACTATTATTCCTGGCAGTTAATAGGAGTGGCAATTCATCTGATGCAGATAGTAATTTATACCATGGCATGCAGGAAGCGCAAAATATCCAGTTCTCTAGCAACAAAAATTCCACTTTGATAGGCAGCATTGTAGTTAGGCTCCTAATAATGGTATGGTACTGGAATACTAGCAAATTCAACTTTATTACCTTATACAGAAGGGACCAAGAAACTTTTTTACCCATTTCAAGCAAAAAACCCCTAAAATTTCAACTGAAATTTTGATTCAGTAGAAGTCAGGTGAAACATTGTAATCTTCTTTTGAACGAGAATTAATTCACCTCGGAATAAGACTTATTTTCAGCTTGAATACAGCAACTGAGGTTGAATTGGCCACAAATGAAAAGGTGTTTTCTGGTTTTGCAGATTTAATGGATGCCTAAGAGTTTATATAGTTCGGCTGAAAGTTTTCTGACTTTTGTAGTAGATTAACAGTGTTCCTCTGCATTTCATTTAGTCTTTAAGTAAATGCCATAATAGATTGAATTTATAATCAATATTCTTTATTTTCTTGATGCTATGCAGAAGTTGTAACAAATGAAATTTAGTTACATATTGGAAATTGGAAAAATTTGTCTAGATAAATTGCATGAGCTTTATTGGAGCCTGTTTTGTATGTATCACATAAATCTATACTATTTCTGACCTTGTCATGGTTTAAAAGAAGTGCAAAGAGGTGCCTTTAATCTCCTTGTTCATCTCTGCTGCTGTCAGTACTAATTAGTCAAAATAAAGTTATAAAAAGGATCCTTCATGTAATAAATGTAAAATATGTTGATGTATAACCTTGCTAAGAATATTTTGCTCCTCCTCTTAAAACCTTATCTTTCTGTTTGTGTAGTCTGACATGTAAATTAATCACAGAGATTCAGCAGCATTTTTTCCATTAAAATAGAACCATGTCACCAAACTATCCAGATTTCTTTTTTATCTTGTGAACTGCTGAAGGCATGAATACTAAGGTTCAAGTTATGATCTGTTCCTTCCTCCCTGTATCCTTCTTTTCCTACTTTCTGTCTTTGCCTTTGAAATACTCCCATCTGGATTTACATCTAAGAATGGCAGATGACAGACAATTTCAGCACTCTGCAGTGCCCTGTCTTTTTGACAAAGGCATGCATCCCACTTTCAGTGACATGGTCTTATTTACATAGTCTTGTCTTCACTGTTTTTTATAATTAATTGACTCAAAATCGAGATCCTGCTTCAGGACAGGACAGCATCTATTGATAAATGTAGGTGAAATTTTGGAGGAATTCTAAAAAGATGAAGTTTTTTTTTATAGTCTTTATCAAAATACAGAAGGGCTTTAAGAATAAATAGTAATTGTTTTTCTGTAGGAGCATTATACATTCTCAAGGCTTCCTCATCTTCCTCAGAGCTGCAAATTGAAAATGGATCTGTTCTATAAAATTAAATTAAATTTACAACCTTCAGGAGATTGAAAATAGTCTGGTTTTCAGGATACTGTTTTTACTGTTTGTCGCTGTACTATGGAATGCACCAAATTAAAGACCTCAGTATCTTAAGATGTATTGGAAGTTCAGTGTACTCAATCTGTTTGAGTACAAGCTCATACCTGCTCAGGGATGAGTTATCTTATGTGTCTTGACAGTGCAGATAAATAGCATATCAAAGATCAGCCACTGTGCATTAAATAAGTAATGTAAGGCTGATGGTTTGTGTGTGTGTGAGGCATGGGGAAGACATTTATGAAAAGAAAATGACCTCTGTAGAAAATAATGAAAACATTTAACTACATAAATACTGGTTTTCAATCATGGGATGTTTTGTTTTTAAATATTGTACTTAATAACCAGACATTGCTAATGTACAAACCAAATGGAAAGTTGAAAAGTATTTAGGTAATTTTGAAAGGATATGAGCTGCTTTTACAAGTTACTTCAGTCTTTAGTGATAAAATCCTGCATGTCCACATTACTACATTGAAAACTTTGCAGAAAGTGGGCAACATATATGTGTATTTAGAAAATACATCCATATGCATTTCACAGTTGTGTATCTTAGTCCCATATTAAAAACTAGAATATATGGAACATGTAAAAAGAAAGTGAAGGAAATTGATTACTCTGTCATAAGGAGTAGTTGCATTACTGATTATTACTTTTTAACTGTAAATTCAGATCTCATTACACTGTATTCTCCTGTCCTTAGCAAACAGAAAATCTTTGAAAGAAATAAAGAATGTGTATCTTTGCATTATTTTGCTTTATTACAATAGTGTTGTATAGGGAAAAAATATTTTTTCTTCAATTTAGCTTATAAATGAGCACTGAAGGATATGTGCTTAGTGTCCCAAATGGTTAAAGTTAGACTCTGCTATTACAATCCTGTGTGTTTTGGTAGATGTCCATGTTGCCTTAAAGAGTAAGAAGACTGGTTGGTGGATGCTCACTTCTATATATCATTTGGATGCCTTCAGCTTTCTGTTCTGAGGAAAATGCTTCTTTATCATTATTGTAAATCTTTTGTAAAGTCATTCAGGGCTGTATGGAAAGAAAAATGGACTCTAAGTCAGTTGAATAGTAGAGGAAAAAGAAGTCAGTAAAGTGTTTTCTTTGAAAACTAGTCAAGGTAGTCTTTGTGGCCTGAGGTACAGAACTGTTTACTGAAGTAGATAATACTGGGGAAAATTCACCTCTGTGGCTTCCTATATGATTGTGTGCTGATTTTATTGATTTTGCTTAATAAGATCATTTGTGTTATTAGAGTTTCTAATTTACTTAAAATCCTTGGTTTTATTTATCCTTGATTTTATTTATCCTAATTTCTCCAAATAAAAAAGTGCCAGTTGAGGGCTTTTTTTTCCCTGATAATACTAACTTCAAGACTTGATCTTATACATATTACAAATTAGAAAATAAATAAACTACAAAGTTGCCCAAAACTGAGTTAGTTTACATTTCATATATTAATTTTCAGTAAATTGTGTTTTTCCGATGTCAAATGGATTTTCGAAGTAGATAAATAATACTTTTAAAAATTATGCTAATAGAGTGAACAGTTTTATAATTTTCTAGTTGTTTAGTATTCTGTAGTATTCCATTTTTAATAAGATCTGTTAAAAAACCCCTTCTTACCAGACCATAACATCTAAGTAAAAAAACAAGCTAAGGGCTAGTTTAATAAAAGATACTATTAATATTTGCAGCATTGCCGAAAAGAATAGAATCTGACAACAGAAATATCCAGTGTTTGTGATCAGCTGGGTAGTTAAATCCCTCCCATGACTGGGATGGTTGCCATGACATGAAACAAAAAAACCAAACCAGGTCTGGGCTTGTAATTCATTTTAGGTGTTTGCTATAAGCAGTCAAGATTCTCCCGTTGTTCCATCAGATGTAGTTACAGTCAGCTATGTCTTTGCTAGTCTTGCAACTCTCTACTTTTGAAAGGGTTTCTGTGTAGTAACAGCAAAATAAGAAATTGCTGCTAGTGATGCTGGCTAAAATGATCATGATTTTAATTTTTTATTCGTTCTACTATTTCATTGTGTTGAAGAAATTAATTATAAAGATTCTATTTTTCCAGCTCTTCTGATGATTGACAATAGGCCAGTACGGAGGGGTAGCTAATATTTTGTGGTTGTCTCACAATGACGACACAGTGTTTGTACCTCAGAAACAGACAACTGCAAACAGCTACAAATAATGGTATTGTATACACATTCATGAAGTAACCAAAAGGTGAATATTGCCATTCTAATGGGGATAGTTAGATAAAAATTACTGTGGCTTGTTTGTTTTTTTTTTTAATTATTGGAGTGATAACTATATCTACAATGTCTAGTAATGTTTTTGTATTAAAATTTGTCTATGTAATATATTGCTTTAAAGAATTTTAAAATATCCCTTACACTATTGTTCATTCTCTTCTCTCTTACACACTCTGCTGCTCATACCACTTTGTCTGATGTTCCTTTTCCACTTCAGTGATATACTAGATCAAAATTGAAGTCCCTAGATGTCTGAAATCCTTTCCTTTTCTGGCACTTGCTTGGCATAGAGTTCAGCAGCTTAGAAGTTATCTTAGGGTCAATATGAAATAAGAAAATTGATTCACTGTGATACTGCTTTTGCTGAGTTACTGGCCTTCCATACCAATCATTTCCTAGGCCTACTTGACAGTCCTTAATAGTACACTTTTATCCTAAGGTCCTTTGTAGACTTTTGAATGCCCCTTACCTATGGTACAGCTTTTTCTTTGATAAACAGAATCCCTGGGGATTGTGATTATTATCGCTCATGGATGTGGACTGTTTCCATTGAGAAATGAATTTAGGTATGATGTTAGTGATCAGATCATAAGGTGGTATAAAAGCATAGTTAGATAAAAAATAATAGCACATGCACTGAGCTAAATTAGTTATGGATCTCATTTGTCAAATGTACCTTCTGCATAAAGCACAATTCTCACTTTGCAATTTATTTTACGGTCCAGGCACTGAGAGTATCAATGGTAGGGCTTTTTTTTCTGTGGTAACTTAACAAAATCTGATAGGATTAGAGGTGGGACTTGTGGAGTAACCAACACTGCTGATCCAATCTGGGTTTATATCCAAGCCTTTTAAAATGAAATATAACAAGGAAATTCTCAGAGCATACTTGCAATGTAGCAAAATAGAATCAGGCCCTTTGCATGTTCCCTGCTTGCATGTTTGACAAAAATGCCTTCAACTAAAGATTTTCACTGAAAAATTCAGATTCATTATTCATATTTTTAATTAAAAATCTCCCTTTTAATATGTCAGTCAAAAAATTTTAATATGTCATTTCTTTCCTTTTTCTTCATTTTTTCCCCATTTCTTTTGTCTTTTCTTCTGTCTTTTAGCTGGAAGAAGTTGTTGGGAAAGGTAAAAGTTGAAAAGATACCTTGAAAAAATAGAATTTTCCTGCCACTGTTGAAAAGTGAAAACAGTTTTTTAAATCAGGGAAAGATGTAGCTTTTATTTTTAATTTTCCTTTGTTTTGTTTTAGTTTGCTCAGACAATTTTTCATTTTTATAGGGAGTAAAATCTCTTTTAATGAAGACGAAGAAAGGTAGTTCCTGGGTTGTTTTGTGCATGGAAAATGTTTGGCATCAGAGGGTGTGAGATACTGTGCTTTAAAATTTAAGAACTAGAAAGTAATTGTGAAGAAAATGAAATTGTTATAGGTGAAAATCATGTTCGCATGTAGTCAGCAATTTATTGTATTCTATGTAAAGTTGGAAAACAAACTGAAAATGTTAAGCTCTTAGCACTGTTTGGATAGGTAATACTCTTTCTTATAGGATTTCAGTACAGTCAATAGACTCATGACAGGGATGATTTTGGCCTGTTTGTGCTGTTATTGATGCATTAGTGACTATGCTAATAACAAGCCTGGAAAGGATTTCAGTTCTCTTAAATGGATTGCAGATATTAAATAATTAATGTCTTTTTCTACCCGCTTCAATCTACTTAAAAAAGAAAAAAAAAAAAAAAAAAGACTTTTTTGGTGAAAGCTATTCGAAGTTAAAATTTATTCTTGGCATAAAACATAGCTACAGTCTTTTTCCACAATAAGGAAACATCTGCTTGTTTTAAAAGCTTGTAGTTTGCCACCTTAACTTTAGGGCACTACCTGCAGTAAAAAACAAAAATTAAAGTAATGAAGCATAAACATCAATGCATACAAAAAGCAGTAAAAAAGCTGTAAGAAGCCTTCTAAATTTTTATTGCAAAAGTATGTCCTATTTTCCTTTGTCCTGTGAATGCAAAGTAGTAAGCATTTATTAAAGTAAAGTTGTGTAAGAACGTGCATAAGAGCTGACTAAATAGCAGGTATGCTCAGTTCCAAACACTTGCCATTGGCTCTAGGGTCTTCTGTTTTGAGTTGGTCTATTGATGTTGGCTGTTTTTATATTCTGCTGTAGGATTCTACTTTTCAAAAGAGACATAACTAGAATGACTTCAATACAAACATTTTGTGTGCTGTTTTTCCTTATCTTGCTCTCCGCTATTTTTACTTATGATTGTTTTTTGCTTCAGAATTCACTTCATACCTGTTATTTATTTCCTGTTTTAGACACGTTGTACAAAATACTCTGAAGCCAAGAGAGTGTAATCTGATATCTCTGTTTCTTCCTATTTTGTGTCTTTTATTTCAAAATGGTACAATTGTGAAGAAACTTGCTTTTTTGCTTTATTGTCTATCTGGAGATTCAGAGAAAAAATTCTAGCAAAAAACTGCTGGTAATCCTTTTTTTTTTTTTTTTTTTCCTTTCTTTTAAGCATTATCTTAGCAGTTTTCTACTTTATTAAAAATGAAAAATGTAATGGTTTGGAAAAACATTTTTAAAAATAAACTGGATTTAACTGAAAATAGTCTTAAAGTCCTAGAACAAGTTAGGTTGAAATGAACCTCTTGAGGTCTTCTAATCCAAACCATCTTTTCAAAGATGTGTTAACTAGGTCAAATTGCTCAGGGCCTTGTCCAGTCAGGTTTGAGTTTCTCCAAGGTCAAATGTTCAACAGCATCTCTGGGTCCCTGTTTCAATGTTTAACTACCTTCAGATCCCCAACCAGATCTTCTTTCTTTGTAAATATCAGGTCCAGCAGAGCACCTGTGCTTGCTGGCTCCTCAGTCATCTATGTTAGGAAGTTATCATCAATGCATCCCACAAACCAGGGCACCTTCTGCCTTGCTGATGCCCTGCTGTGTTGCCATTCCAGCAGATACAAGGATGGATAAAGTACCCCATGAGGACCAGGCCCTGCAAATGTGAGGCTTCTTCCAGTTGTCAGAAGAGGGCTTCATCTACTTCCTGAACAAGTGGTGTGTAGCAGACACCCACCACAATGTCACCCCATGTTGGTCTGCCCCCTAACCCTGACGCATAAGCTCTCAGCTTGCTCATCACCTTCCCCAGGCAGAGCTCCATGCACTCCAGCTGCTCTCCCACATACAGGACAATTCCTCTCCTCACCTTCCTAGACTGCTCTTCCTAAATAGTCTGTATCTATCCATCTATCACAGTGCTCCAGTTGTGTGAGCTGCCCCACCATATCCCTTTGGGCACTTTCTGTGGTGTGTTTTTTTGTTTTGTTTTGTTTTGTTTTGTTTTTAAGCAGATAAATAACAATAAACAGAATTTCCTTGGAGGATGTAGGTTTCTTGTGTTCAGAGTATCTGCCAGGAACTAAAGGTGCTCCTAACCTCAGAGGTCAACAGATCAAAATGCTCGCCAGTTCATATTCTTCTTATTTCGAGGGCAGACAAAATCCAATCCGTTTATGCAAAACAGTTATAGAACTCTTGCAAAGGATTCCATGTGGACTTTTGTGGATCTATTGTAGGACCAATTAATTAACTTTTTTTCTTCTAGATTCCTCTACATTTTCCACTGTCTGGTTCTGTCTAAAGCACCTGTCACTGCATTTTTTAGTTTTCCCCCTTTTGCCGTTATTTAGTGCTGCTATGATGGTTAACAATATGTACGCTAATGAGGCCCTGCACTAGATAATTTGTTTTCACTTTTGATAGTGGAGCAGATGGTTTGGACTAACAGTTTTACTCTTGGGCTTGCAGTACAGTGAAGAGAAAAGTGTATTGAAGTTGTGCATCTTCAAAGTTAAACGTTTTAGATTATTCACCTTTGTCTTTTACATTATTCACCTTTTAGAGAATGAAAGAGGGGAAAAAACCCCTACTGAGCTAAAATAAAAAGAGAAGGGGTCATATCTGGAATGTGTTCAGAGCTGGTAGAAGCAATGGCTTCTGGTGAAGGAGGCAGCCTAGGCATGACAGAAAGTAGAAAAATTGAGGGATTGGTCTTACTTCTCAGTATGTATGAAAGTATTTAAGGATTAGGTAATTAATTTGGCAATAAAGAAACAATCTAAACTGCACACACTTGAGGCTGCCAAAGGCCTGTTCTTTGTGAATTTATTTTTCCTGGATGAGTTTGGATGAGGAACCCTTGAGTTTAAGGGCCATCTGATACAATAAAGCATAGTAAATTCTGTTTATGAATCATGAGGTGAGGGATGAAGCAAAGATATTCTATGACTGTGTCTTTACTGTCATAGATTTTTCATTTTATTAACATGAAACTATGCAAACAGCTTTGGCATTGTCTGCAATCCTGAGCTGCAGTGGGAAGGAATCTTTTATCTACTCCATGTACAGTAGCAGTAACA
Source organism: Nipponia nippon (assembly GCF_047370975.1). Classification (NCBI taxonomy): domain Eukaryota; kingdom Metazoa; phylum Chordata; class Aves; order Pelecaniformes; family Threskiornithidae; genus Nipponia; species Nipponia nippon. The sequence continues at coordinate 39,816,528 of NW_028262391.1, forward strand.
GTAATGAAAACAAGGGTATGATAGCTGTTGCTTTTGATTCTAGGCAGATTTTGTAAGTAAAAGTTCTTCATACAACAAAGACACAAGCAAAACCACCGTCTCAAGCATCTTTGGCTTGGGAGGCTAGGAAAGTAGAAAATCAAAGGTTTTCTTATATTTTAAAACAATTGTTAAGTTCTAATATTTGTCATCTGTTTTATCTATGGAGAACATTCATCTACTCAGTGAGTGGGTATATGTATAACATACAAGATATATCAAGGTGATGGCTTCCTCAAAGTGCAAATCTCTTTTACTATCTGTGCCTGTCTTTTGTGCAAATTAATGTTGCAACAACTGCTAAACTTCGTAGTGTAAACCATACAGTGTAGGCCCATTACTATTCTTTGTTCAAGTGATTGCTGTTGATTGCTTTATATTGTAAGCTGCATAGGGTGTATCTAGCAGGATTTGATTTGAGAGAGTGTGGCCCCTTGGCTCTCAAGAATCAGAAGAATGCGTAGTTTTGTTCTATGTTTTGAACTTTACATTGAGAGGAATCAATTTGTGGAGCTGGTTAGTCAACAAAGTATTTTTCAAGCATACATCAAGGGAATGATGGGAATTAGTAGGGGAAAGAAAGCCTGAGGATTTCAGTGGAAATAGCAGAAGCTAAATAGAAGGCTGAAACATCTGTAGTCCTGATGATATTGTCCCTTAAAACATTAACAAAACTCCTAATATTTAGATAAGTAGGTTAGCTTTATCTATGTTTTTATAAGGTACCATTTCTCCTCCTTTCTGTTTTAGTGTTTAGTGAGTGGCTCTGAACACTAAAATAGCAGCTGCACTCATGTTCTAGGTACAGTGTTGCTTCTTAATTTTGTAATATTCCTGTTTAGCTTAAGCTCTTGTTTGGCTTGAAATAGTCTTGTGATTTCTAGATGAAAGAAAATTTTTCTTTTCAAAAAGACAAGGGAAAGAAAAAAAAAAGAATTTTTTCTTTCCTCAAAAAGACTTTTCTTTTTGAAAGACTCCAGTCTTTCTGTGTGTTCATTTAGGATACATATGGCAAAACTCTATGCAATAATCACCTTTTTAGCTGCTAAGTGGTACTAAACCTTGAAAAGGCCTTATATGTGCTTTTGTGTCATCTGTTTACCATATAAATATTTACTAGTTTAACTGCCTAATTTTATGAAAACAGTTGCTGGTTTTGGTTTATTTAGCTTTCAGAAGTCACACAATTCTCCACAAAGAAAAAAAAAAACAACTGGAAGTTGATAAAAGTTTTTAACTAATATTAAAACACACAGAAAAAGATGAAGAATTATTTTGAAACAAGGAGAAATTTATTTACATTTTTTCAGTACCAAATATTGGCATAGTTAAACTGATTTCCCATTATATGTTTCTAAAGAAACTATGTTTCATCAAAATTTCTTGGAATGACTGTAATCCCAACTGTTTTAGATGTTGTGTAACTACTTCTATTCATGCAATTTAGATTGTGGCATACCATCCTTCTGATTATATACTTGGTGTGTTTTGCATGCAGCTCTCTGATCCCCATAGTTTTCTGCTGCAGAGTTACCTTTGTGATGCCTGCGTTCTTCTCTTATACCATTGTGTTATTTAGTGACCCCTGTGTTAAAAAATTATTCTACTTGGTATCCTTTAAGGGAGCAGAAACATTTAATTCTTCACTTATATTTTAGACCATATCTGGAACCTGAGTGTCTATGAGCAACAGACTTGACTTTGATACCAGATGTGCTTAAATTTGTTATCCAGACTTATATAAAGAGGTGTCTGGAAAGAGTACTGACAAGAAACTGGTTTTCTTCCTTTTGGCTTAGCCTCAGACTGGATTTGCTTCCTACTAAATCAAAATTTTTATTGACTTAAAATGTCAAAACCTACATTAAGTTTATTTAGCAGATCACCACTATTCTGTATACTTACATTTACAGTTTATTACACAAATTAAGGAAATGTATTAAAACATTTTCAAATTAAGGAATTTCTAGCACACTTTGAATCTTTTCTGTAGTATTGTGATGATCCTCCATCAGATGGTGCTATTAGGATTTAAGATGAATGCTTAGTCTGGTTTGTGCTTATGAAAGCTGTCAGCTCTTCATCCTATTTGTCATTTTCTGTTTGAATTTAATTAGCGGAGCTTTATGGGAAGTTTTTAGACTCTTCATACAGTGAAGAAAGCTGCGTGTGAACATATGGTAAATGTCAAATTCACTACTGATTTGAAAATGTGCCTCTCAACAACTTTTATTAAATATTGTGGAAGATGCAATAAGTTTTTATCTGAAGTCTCATCAGTTCTATGAAATCACACATTGTCTTCCTCCAAGTCAAGGAGCTGCACAAGCGTTCTGGAAAGCTACTTCTGCTATTCACAGCTGCATGATATTCAGATAGTGGTTCAAATAAGAGGGCATTGTTTAGAATCCAGCAAGTACAAAATGATACTACTTGCCTTCCCTGTTCAGTAGTGGTTTCCAGTTTGCTTCCAGGTGTTCTGTGAGCATATAAATGGTTTGATCTCTGGCCATAGTACCTCACAAGGAACTTCTTCCCCATGTACCCTTGTGATAACTGGAAGAGTAAGAATGGTTGGTGCATTTCCCTAGCAACCCCCTGGATTGGTATCTGGATGCTGAGACTTCAAAAATGAAAGTATGTTTCTGAAGTGTGCTTTTAAAACTTGCAAAGTTTGAGGTTTTTGAGACTTTCAGAGTACAGTGCAAGACCTGCTTGTTTATGTTTTTTTGACAGTCATGATAGAGCAACGCTAAATGAGCTTGTCTTGGTTTACGTTGGTAAAATTGTTGTTATATTTTATGTGTTGTATTCTAACAATGACATAAATCTTGATGGGAATTTTTTTATATACTGTGGCCAAAAAGAGTTACCAATGTACAAAATAGTATCCTACTTCCAGTGAAGTTAATGTGAAACTTCTCTCTAATCCTAGTAGGAAAATGATCACACCTTAAGAAAAGCTGAGATATAGGATCTTCCATCTCAAGAACTTTTTTTTTTAAAATAACTTTTTTAGAAAGTTTTGTACTTGTCTAGTTTATTTTCTAGGAACAAGAGCTGAACAAATTGTATTACACTAAAAGCAAACTGCGTTTGCCATTTATTGTGTTCTGACTGGTTTTCATCAGAGTAACATAAAATTATGTTTATCATGATCAATAACATTAGTAATATTACAGCATTTTCTGAGAGTAGTGGTCTCATCGTGAGTATTCTGCAGTGGGGTTTTGGACTAAAATGCAACATGGTTCCTGATGGACAATTTTAGTATATTTTTTAATTCCAGTCTTTGTTCTTCACTAAGCAGAACATTATTCATATAAAAATGATTTCATTTCATTAGTGTAGAAAGTTATTTTGAAGTGATCTTTCCCTACTTCATGAAGTCGTCATATAATTTAACTTGCTAATGCTTTTAAATAGTTTGGGATTCTATGGTATAATACAAAATGTTATTATTATCTCGTGACATACAGTAAATGAGGTGTTCACATGAATGTCTGTAACCGCTATGTATGTTTTGATTAAAATGTATGAATATAAACATTTTTAAGGATCTAATAAAACCACTGCTGTGCATTAGGGCCCTAAAACAATACACACAATCAAAAAGTCATCCCAGTGAATGCTTATGCAGACAAATGAGTGCAATAAAGTAGTTCATTTTCTCTTTTCAGAAATACATCTTTAGCAGACTCAAATAGATTTTATGTGTTCTTATGCAAAATAATAAGATGCACAGAGCACTAGAAAAAGGTTTTCTTTCAAGAATTCTGGAATTAGAAAAGTCTAAGTAATTTATTGTAATTCAGTAGAAAAATTACCTTGAATGTAACAGCAGTCTTAAAAGATACACTGCTATAAATTTGTGTGTGTGCGTGTATGGATATTTCAAGTATTTCATTACCTTGGATGAGAAATAAAAGGTCATTTCTAAGCACAAAATATTATAAATAGAGAAGTCGTGCTTCAATTACTTGTTTCCACCAAATAACTTCAAAGAACAGGAATAGTTTGCACTGCAACTGTCAGCAGATGCAGCCCCTTTTTATCATTGAATTGTTCAGTCATTTGAAAGCCCTGTATAACATGGGGTTTTTGCACTCTAAAAAACAAATAGACCATTTTTCCTTCTTCCATAATAGAGAAAAATGAGTGAGGTACCCCACTGTGCAGTCATATGGAATGAATTTAAATACTGTTCTGGAGACATATTCAGATGAAATGCAGAATTTTAGTTAACTTAAGGCTTGTGCCTTTGTGATTTTCTCTCTAATGGGTACCTACCAAAATATAGCGTGGTATTATGCATCAAAGCTTTGGTACTGGGCAATATGGGAAAACTTTAACAGAACAGTCTCTTACTTCTAAGGTGCTGACTCAAGTCAATCCCTGATACAGGTGAGAAAATACCTGTGGAGGTAAGTCTATTTTCTAGTGATCTGCCTAGCACAATTTCGTATCATACATCATTTCTCTGACCAAGTTCTCCGTCTTTGTGTGCCCACATATTGATGATTGACTTTTGCTACGTTGAGATTTATCTGATGTTCCCAAACAGTGGGCAGAAACTTGCTATTTTTGGCTACCCACTGGGGAAACATAGAAGACAGAGTGATTCTTAAGTCATACAAATCAGACCTATGGACAGATCTGACAAAGAAGTTTAGTTCTCTGTTTGGATCCTTATCACCTCTAAATCCTTTTTTTAATTGGCCTGACAGCTGTTTATTGGGGTGATTTTTTTTTTTTTTCCAAAGAACCAAATTTTAAAGGCACTGTAGTACTTCTAAAAATATGGTCCTAAAATTTTTGATAGTGTAATCAAATTTATATAGTTCCTTCTTTTATTTTCTTCAAGGTGATATATGATAAAAATTTGGCTGGGATATGAATGTAAGCCCTCACCCTGGAAATGCAGTCAGAAATAACTCTGAAAGAGATTTCCCAAATGGCTGTAAATACTTAAATATTGATAGGAGTAGGGATGCAGTTGACAAATTTGGCTTTTTACTCTGGGTAAATTCTAAATGTTTTTACTTTTAACAATCCATTGCTCAAATTTACCCAGTGTAAACAGATAAATCTGAAGTAAACATAATTCAGGCTGTGACTTATTTATGCAGTTTCACCACAGTTATTGCTCTGAATATTGCTGCTATTGTGTGACTGGTAATCCTGGAAAGCTAGTAGTATTTCTTTTTCCTTTCTTATTAAATGGATTTTAAGTCCAGCAAATGCTTTTATATTAATTGTAATTAGGGCTCTTGATGCGCATATCTGTTCAAACAAGGCCATGCAATACTTCTATTTCAGCCATCTCTGTGATATTAAAAAAGAGCAGGGAATAGTTAAAAATCCTAATAGTGATTCTTTAAACTAGTTCTAGCTAGCTTTGCGTTGCATGGAAGTGAAACATATCTAACATACAGTATTGTTGCTAAACAAAAAAAATTTGGGGTAGCTATTGGTAACTAGACCTTGCTCAAAAAAGTTAATCTTGAAATGTTAAGACAAGGAAAAAGGGATTAATCTTGCATATTTCCAAGTTTTTGATTTATACAGCTTTGTAATGATTTGCTTTTACTCTGGTACTTTTTGTCACAGAATTATTTTTCTTCTTTCCTATTCTAGCATAAAGATGCAAAAGAAATGACTTTACATGATGTGAATGTTTATAAGCACATTTTTATTGCATTTGGTATTGCTTGAGATACTAATTACTGTTACAGCCAGATACTAAATAGTGTTACAGCTTTTGACTGATTTTGCAGTGTTTAAAGTGAAAAATTCAAAATATTTCTCATGGTTTAATATTGTTTTGGAAAAAAAAATTGCAGAATAGTTCGAAAACATATAATTTCAATAGTTCTTCTTAAAAGGCATTATTAATTTCACATGTGGAGAACAGAAGAAGGTGGCTCTGATATAGGTGTAAAGCTGTGTTTCTTTCTTGGATCTCCACTTGAGAAATACTGATGGAATAATCATCAAAATCTAAAAACAGGCCAGAAAAATCATACTGCATTTTATTTTTTATGATTTTCTTTTTTTTTTTTTTTTTAAGTTTAAGGATCATGCTTCCACTTAACCCCATGTAATTTTGTTTTTCTATGTTTTTTTGAGTGCTTGGGCAATATTGCAGCTGATACAGAAAGTGCTAACCTGGGTGGTTAATGCAAAGGAAAACTGTGTAAAGCTTGGCTTAATCTTGTCAAGGATGAGTCAAACCCTGAAGTTTCTTTCATGGGATTTTGAATCTTGATGCATATGTAAAATATCTTGCATTAAAATATTTCACTTTGCAGCTAAATATACAGAAAACAAAACCAAAACAAAACCAAAAAATGTATTTTCAACATATGGTTCAATTTAATTACGTTCCTAAAAGATGTAGATGTGACCTGAGCCTCATTTCCAGAAATTATTGTGGAAATCAAGAGAGCCCGTGTATTGTTAAATCATGAATTACTGTGTCTGTACAGAGGAACTGTGGAAGAAGTGAAAATGAAACATCCTTCCCAAAGTCATGCTTACAGATAGGCCAATACTGTGCATTTCCCCCATTGTACTGCGGGTGTTTCTCATAATTTCCTTGCAGAGGGTGTTAAAATGAGTTACTTCAAGGACAACAGTACAGTAAAAAGGGAAAGCAAGCTGAAACCCAGCAATTTATTTATCACATCAATTGATCAATTGATGTGAGTCATGAAAAGTATGGTGATGCCAATAAGCAGCTTTCAGATATAAGTGTCAGACATGGTCGTGTGGAGGTGATTTTTGGTAGCATCCACTTTTATGGCAGATGGCACAGTGAGTATCTTTACACCCTGGCTATGCTGCATGGGCACACTAATCTGCTGTAAACAGTAGGATTTAAATGGTTCATGAAAAGGCTTTCTGTGATTTTGTACCACTATCAAAAGAAAATATTTTGATGGTGTTCAATGCTATCCTTGCTGGGCAAATTAAAATTCTTGTGTAGGGATCAAGAGGTGTAGCTTAGATTAATATCTTAGAGAAGGAAGAACGTATTATCATCTTCCACAGTCTAATGCCTTTATCTGAGCCAGCAGTTCATGATGCTGTGAAGTGCTGGATTCAAGTGACCTTTCCCAGTGATATTCACAGCAAGTGGTAAGAATAACAAGTACACACACAAAGCTACTCTGAAAGTTCCCCCTCTTTATATTATTAATTCATTATATTTAAAGACTTCTTGTAACAATGGCTGCCACCAATATTCCCTCAGTAACAATCTGATGACTGGTATCTCACCACTGGATGCAATTTCATTGTGGCTAAAAAGACAGAAAAAAGGCTGTCTCTGCCCTGTTATGGGAAGATGCTGCTTTTAATATTCCTCTGGAATAAATACATATTGTATTGCCACAGTGGGCACCCTCTTCTAATACTTTATAAAGTCATTCTCTGGGAGGATACTGTGTCACAATTTCATTCTGTAACTGCTGCTTCAGTTTCACTTGGATTAATTAATTTCTCTCAGTTCTGGTCCACATGCTTCTTGTTGGATCCATAATAATCAGAGATAATCCTGAGACCAATTGCCACTGAATCAGCAGGTCTGCTCTTAGATAAAATCATATAGATTCTCAAAACCCCTTATCCTTGGCTGAAATGGATTGATATGAATTACGGGTATAAAAATGCGTGTTTTATGTACAGTGAATCTTACTTATATATAGCTTTTCTGCTTATTTAGATAAAAAGGTGAATTACCAGTGTGATTTTTTTTTTTTTTTAATGGGATTAGGTACTTCAGTTTGGTGAATGCTGATATATATTTCATCCATGCTCCTATTGTGTTCTTTGCAGGATGAAGCAACTCAGAAATGCTTTATTAATATGACTCTGCTTCTGTGCAGGCGTTTGGCAATATCATCAATGATTACTTGGTCTGTCTGGTTTTTATAGGAATTTACATAAAGCAGAAAACTTTATTATTACACTAACCTGAGTAAAGTCAATTATCTTGATATTTGTAATCTTGTTTATGTGCAGGCTTTCTGAACAAAAAGAAGTCTGATAGGCTCATGGTTTTAAAGCTAACGTGTCTAGTGAAAATTAAAACCTTGCTAGATGACTTCTATAATAAATTTATAAAGACTGTTACGAAAACAATTTCTGCAAGTGATAAACCAGCAGTAATACCAAACACTTGCCAAGTGTTAAAGTCAAGCCTTATGAATTGCATAGTTACTCTGCTGGCATCTGAAGGAAGAGTGTTTACCACAACGAAGTATTTTCTTTCAAGCATTCTGCCACATTGTCTGTGGTTTTGATTATTGCATCTTATTAGTGCTCTTTCCATGGGAAATCCTGATAGTTGGAGACAGTAACCTGACGTGATCTGTGGAGTCACAAATCTGTGATTTCCTGATAAGGCACCAAAAACTCTGTGAAATAAACCCCAAAGACAAGTTCTGCCCTTGGTGCATGACTGACTGTGTCTTTTTTAAAAGCTCTAAGTAGCTAATACATAATTTTCCTACTGGACCTAAGAGATGGTTTTATAATCCGAGTTTTGAATTGGCAGTCTGGCATTCGGCTCAGAGGGAAAAGTCAGCTTCATTGGTTTCTCTTCCTGGTTTGCTAACAAACGTGCATTAAAGTAAGAGTATGCTCCTAAAGCCCTACTGGTACTACTGCAGTAATCTGTTATTGTGGGATGTTATAATAAAGTGATCTTTATTCCCAGACATAAAACAAAGTAGTGGTAAAGACCAAAAGAACCTGTTTTCCATTCTAGGGCCCAGTCTTATCTCTGTCTGACTTTCTGACCATTGGTGAGCTCCAATAGTCAAAAATTTGGAATAACTTCCCAGTTCTCATTCTGTTTTTCATTCCTTTAACTATACTGAAAAAAATGCTAGCATTTCAAAGTCTAAACCTGGGGAGAAAAATGGCTATAAGAAGATAGTATTTTGTTTTATGAATACAAAAAAGCCCATTGAGCTTAATTTTACCTCTTTCAATGGATTGTTGATTAGGGTCTATTCTTGCCTCCTCTCTCCATTTCTGAACTAAAATATAGGGGTAAGCCACTAAAAGTGGGGGTCAGTGCTAATTCTGAATTTAGACTTTTAAAATTCCATAATGTTGTATGTGTTGGATTTAATATAGTTTTTGTTTTGAGTATTGTAATCTTTTGGAAAAAAATGTGCAGACTAATATCTAACTTTCACTAAGCTGTATTTTCAGTCCTTTAAAAAAAGAAATTACCTGCAATTATTGAAAAATTCAATGTTGCCCATCTAGAGTAAGCTACAAACTACTTCTGAAAATGCAACAAACCCTTATAAGAAACATTTCTGTGTGCTTAACCAAGGAGTTAAAATAACGGCTACAACTGAAGGAACAATTCACATATTTATATGATACTTTGGTATAATCCTGAGGTATGTACCAGACTGTATAATCACATAAAATGTAATGCTTCTAGTTTTTTTTCTCCTGAAATGCCCAGTAAACTTTTCAGTATTGTTAATGAAGAAAACTTATACTTCAGTATCTCCCAGACAGAAAGTGTTCTCTAGGGTGTGCCAAATTTGAAAGAAATCTTTACTCTTTGCTGACAGACTTTTCTATTTATCAACACAGTCTGACAGGGGTGACCCATAAGTACAAGAACTGGTCACATTCACTTGTTGCTGTGTATCTCAAAGAGTGTCATTTCAGTCAAGCTGGGACAATTCCCTTAAGAAATAAAGACAGCTATCATAAAAATCTGAACAGAAATAAATTTTTATTTTGATACCTTGGTGGTTCTGAGGTCATCTGACCTTTTTGTTTCAGAATTTGTCACTTGTTTAAGAAGTGTCATATTGTTAATCCTTCATGTGCTGAAGCGGTGGCAACATTGGAAGTCCAAGAGTCCTACTCTGCCAGCCTTTGGCAATATCTTAAACTGCAGGTTGTAGTGACTGGAGGGTGTCTTGGGGTGGTCAGTATAAGTAGTGTCCAAGCTAAGCCAAAGAGCTCTGGGCAGGCTGAATTCAGAATCCACTGAGGAGAAGGAAACATGGAACTTTAAAATGAGGATGATTTTTAGGGAAAGTGTTTGATAATGTTGAGGTTTCAAATAGAAAAATCCTATGATTCTCAAGTGTATATTGCTTTTCTGTTTGCTTCCTTTTCCATTCTGGTACCAGCTGTTTCTTTTCATTTTCATTTTTTCTTTGGTCTGTTGACCTTGTTAAAACTAAATACAGCCTTTCTAACTTTTTTGAAATTTTTGAAAGAATATTCAAAGGAAATGAGACTGGAGCCAAAAACCCTTTGTTTTTCCCCTTAAAAAGACAAACACCTTTATATGCTATCATTGATCTAGTAGGAAGTCATTAAGCTTTCAAGTATTCCTTATCTACATAACATGTTTTTGAAATAAAAGCCTTGTTCGCAAATTGCTATTAGCCTTTGTTGCTATTTTTAAGTTGACTGACAGAAACTTGCTCTGTATTAAAGGTGAAGATAACTGAAACCAAATAGACTGTATTAATGGCACTCCAGGTTTCCATGTGAGGAGTTTTTTCTGTGAAAAAATCCTTTGGACTATGAACAAGACCCATAGATGTTGTCAGTGGCGCTCAGCTGTGGTGGGGTTTTGCTAACTTAATCCACCTGACATGGCTGTGTCTGGCCCTAGGGTGGAACACAGTATACTGGATAAGAAGCCAAGTCTGTCCAGAGTTGCTGCCGTCTATGTCCTGCTGAGCTCTATTGTGGTGTGGGGTTGTCCAATGCAAATTTCAAGCAGATGGGAAGTACATCAAACACAGCAGTTGTTCTGCACTGGGAGAAGGGCCACGGGGTTTGGAGACACAGAGAGACAAGGTGCAGGGTTCTGTCTGGGTCTCAGAAAGAAAGACCTTACAACAAATAGCTTAATAAGACAACTGCTTTAATAAGACAGAATAAAAAGGGAAAAATGGTTAGCAAGTAAATCTTAACGTCCCTTTAGATGTTGGGCACCCTGTGTTCATGCAGCATTGGATGAAGGCCGGGTGGATTTTCCCACAGTGTGCTTGCAGCTGCCTGAGACTGTCTTGCTGCACATCGAGGTAACGGCAAGGCCAGGAAGGTAGCGCAGTGGTGGTACCAAGTGGTGCTGCCTGTGGGCTCCTGTGTTCCAGTGAGCTGGCTGAGGTGGTCCTGGGGCCAAGGCATTTGTGCTGCCCCATGCAGGGCTGAAGGCCGAGCTGGATGGGCAGCGCGGCACAGTCCTGCGCCTGCTCAGGTGAACTGTTAGGTGAATCACTGACTCCTAAATGTGCAAAGGTTTCTCAGTGGTGGTCAATGAAGTAGTTTTATACGGAAGTGCAGCAACTCCATCTAAAATATATTTGCTTCATTTATTTATAAATCAAGTGATTTTTATGTCTGAATTCATTTCTGTGTCAAAACCATGGGTGTATGTCAACAAAATTTGTAGATGTTTGCAACTACGATACTTCAGTTAATATATCACACCAGCATTATTTTCGTACAGATTTTTTAATAATGTGTATAGATGCCGTATGTTCAAATCATAGTGAAATACATCAGGGTGTTTTCTTCCAGGAAATGTTCCTGCTTCTCAGACTAATAATGCAACCATGATACATGGTTATAATGTACTTTGCAAAAGAAAAGGTCTTTAGAACCGTCCATTCATGTTCTGACAGGGGGATGTTGCTCCAAATGATATTAAAAGTAGAAACGTTCTGAAAAAACAGCAGAACTCCAAGTTACCTGTAGCCAAAATAATTGGAGATAGAAGGAGTAGGTATGAAGACAGAGGAGGTCTAGCACAACGACAAAACAGACTGAAATTGTCCATCTACTTCAATAAAGACACAAAAGAGTATCTTTTCTGGATGGACCAGATATAAAGAATTTAATAAAAGTTCATAGCATAAGCAAAATTTGAGCTGAATCTAATCTAGGAGGAATGATGAGTTGAAATTGTTTTCATGTTGAATGATAGTGAAATGCTAACTGCATGATTTAGCTTTATGTTCACACAGAGTGCCTAGCTGTACCCCAGAGAGGTACAAACCTGGCATGAATTTCAAGGTAATAGACCATTGAATGGTGGTACATAAGCCTGCAAGATGTGAATTGGAAAGAAGGTGGCCCATGTGGTGTTTTTTTTTTAATATCTACATGAATATTTAGTTTAGTTTGAATCTCTTTCTTGATTTGAACTCACAGGACATGTACTCAGAAACTTCGTGTCATGATTAGGATAGCCACTTTCTACTGGAAATAGTGAATTATATTAGCACCGTTGTTTCCAGGCTATGGTAGGGTATTTATTCTTTACAGAGTTTCAGTTTGGTTTGGGAATTTTAATATGAACTGAGAGTAATGTGGCAAATGCAGGAAGCATTTCTGGGAGTCTATTAAAATGTAGATAACAGATTAAGAAAAGGTTTGATGAGTTTTGCTATGGTGGAATCAGCGTTTTTGCTCTGGTGCCTAGTTGAGTGGTCAAAGGACAAATGGGAGTCTGCATGCTGTATGCTTTTGAGAATCTAACACTATGAAATCACATGACGTGCAATCATGCCATAGTACGTCACCTTAACTATTCTGTTAAGGTCTCAGAAGTGTACAGTTCTGAAATGGAAACCAATGGGATGGGGGGAGAGGGAATGAGAGAAACAAGTAATAGAAATTTAATTATGTTGAATTTTCCTCATAAACTGAGATCAGAAGTAGACTACACCTCTGAATCTCCTTCAAACAGTACACTTACTGGTCTCCAGTTATCTTTAATTAGCAAATACTCTAATTCTTTTTATTGCTAAGATATTCTATATTGTCAGAATAATTTTTTCTGTGTGAAAATAACATTGAAAGGCAGGCTTTGGAAGTGGGGAACTTTCTGCACTTTCATACCAATTAAATGTCCTGTTTCATCCCACATATCTTGAATTATTTACATAGTTTACATATTAAGGTATCTTTAGTTTTAGATATTTAGTACTCATGTAGTAACTTGTGAGGAACTTCCTTTTTAATAAATTGCTTGTAAATTGCAGTATATGTATGTATGTGTGAATATATATATATTTAAATGAGGCTGGCACCGTTATCTTCATGTAGTAATAAGAGCTATTAAATTACATTCCATATTCTGTTCTGTACCATGGGATTGACTCATTTGTACCATTTTCTATGCTCACTAATATCTCTGCCACAAAATGAGTTATCAGATTTTTAATTATCTGTAATACTGTGTGAGTTATGAAAGATGCTTCTCAGCATATAGAACCATTTCAATGCTCAATAATCTGGTCATTTCTATCTTATTCTTCTCATCACACAAAGGTGCATAATGATCTGCTAAACAAAGACTGAACAGCGTCTCACAAAGGCATATGACCATCCTTCATTGAATATTGTGCATGTTAAAATTCTAACAATTTGTTAGCCTGATGAACTATATGAGAGCAGAATATTGTGTACAGAATATCCTTTTGTATTATAAATTATGCTGAAAATGGGATATGGTGATGCATTAAGGCATGCTTTCTAGAATTTCACAATTACAACAGGTTTCAAGTACTACAATCCAGAGTTTTCATTCCACTTGCCTGTATATAACCTCTCAAATTTCTCATTCACACTCTTGAGATAAATTGTAGATTATGTAAGTGCACTTATGCCTGACTGTTTACCACAGTTGTACTTGAAATTAGTAACCTAAGTGAGCAAATATTCACAGATGATTTGTGTGCATAAGTTACTTGTGCATTTTTACTAATAGTTGCTTTAGATTCTGGTGGCCATGAACAACGTTTTTTTTAATGTGGTGTCATGGTTTAACCCCAGTCGGCAACTAAGTACCACACAGCTGCTCGCTCACCCTCCCCGCCCCATGGTGGGATGGGGGAGAGAATTGGAAAAGAAGAGTAAAACCCACAGGTTGAGATAAAGACAGTTTAATAGGACAGCAGAGGAAGAAAAAAACCCCAATAATAACAACAACAACAACAACAACAACAACAATAATGATCAAAGAATACACAAAACAAGTGATGCACAATGCAATTGCTCACCACCTGCTGACAGATACCCAGCACGTCCCCGAGCAGCAATTGCTGCCCCCAGCCAACTCCCCCCAGTTTCTATGCTGCGCACAACGTCATATGGTATGAAACAGCCCTTTGGCCAGGCTGGGTCAGCTGTCCTGGCTGCGCCCCCTCCCAGCTTCTTGTGCACCAGGCAGAGCACGGGAAGCTAAAAAGTCCTTGACTGGTGTAAGCACTGCTTAACAACAACTAAAACATCAGCGTGTTATCAACATTATTCTCATCCTAAATCCAAAACACAGCACTATACTGGCTACTAGGAAGAAAATTAACTCTATCCCAGCTGAAACCAGGACATGTGGTCAAGATTAAAAGAACAACAAAAGCACATGTGAAAAATTCAGTTACTTATTATTCAGTTCGAAGGGTGAGGATAGTAGATTAGACCAACTTGACAGGTTTAGCGTAGGTTAAATTTGTCTAGGATTGACATGAGTCCCTAAAAATCTTGTGAGCCTTGTTAGAGAGCAACAGGTAAGGGGAAATGCTGTCTCTTCAGTCACAGGGCCTCTTTGAGCTATAAAGCCAGTATACTTCAACAAAAATATCAGGATTTGTCAGAGCTCCCTTGAGCTGAAGCATTAGGTCTGTGGAGGACCTGTTTTTTCCAGTACACAAGGATTGCACAGAAAAGAAGTAAGGGGTGTAGTAGAAGTAAGTACATTACCTCATAGAATGGCTAAATATAGCCTAATAAATTTAAGATCTGTCTCAGCTTCACACAGATACAGTAATAATACAATAATTTGCAATAAGCTACCGATCAGGTGGTCACATTCTTTATAGTATATGATGTTTATCTGAAAAAAAAGAGTTGATCCATTTCTGTATAACTTACATGAGCTATTATGTGGATACGGGGCTCGTGAGAAAATCTGAATTTGCAGAACTGTCGTGCTGGGTTTTTGTATGACTTCCTTTTCTTGTTCAGAAACTTCTGACATGGTGTTGAATACAAGCACCTAGTCCAAAACCAACAGCCTGTAAGGCCAAGCTCTGTGGTTTCAATTTCACATTCCTTAATTCCCCGCGTGCAGTTAGTTTTTCAGCACTATTAGAATGGCTACAAGGCTAATTGTATAGAGATTCTTTACTAGATAGACAAATAGGAAAATCCTAGTAGAATTCAAATAACTTGGAGACTAAATGTTTAATCTCTCATTCTTGGTAAACAGTATTCAGAATAATGCTAAAAATGACAGCAATCATGAGGTGATGGTCTTTTGGGTGGAATGGTCTAGAAAAATTAGAATAAGAATGAATCTATAATTTTCTAATTCAGTTTTTACATAAGAGATGCAATACTGTAACCAATTGCTGTGCTTAGCACATAAAAGCAGGTTTTATGTTTACAACAGAAAGGCAAGTAGTGTGAAAATAAACTAAAAAATGAAAGTGAAACAAAGGTTTGTATTCAGGCTAGTTATTCAGCAAATGATCTAAATTGCATTAATGCTCATTCTGGACATGATAAAAATTCTGGATTGTTCTGAAAGCAATCTTTGGACTAAATGTTGTTTTTTCTAAATCAATATATATCAGTAACCACAAAAAAGATAGGACATGCAATTATTTATTCTCTCCACACAGCACACACTTTGGAAGTGTGATATAATCTTAAGCAAACTTTACAAGCAAACTCAAATATAAAAGAAAGTCCGCCTTGTGCTTTACTACAGGTAGTTTCCTGCCTTCTTCTAGGCTTGGCCTATGTGTGGGAAAACTTGAAATCTTTATTTTCCATTTTCTAGTTAACCGAATAGTTATATGATATGCCTGTGCGTTGTGTGTGAATATATTTGTATACATGGACTACTATTTCAAAGGGGCTAGTCATGGAACTTTAGGCTCTCATCAGCCATCAGTTAGACTCCTTAACTGGAGGAGGTGTAGTATTTTGTGACTAAGCTTAAATCTTTTTATGCGGTGAGGTGAGATAGCATTGGACTTAGAGTATAGCTCTCTTGTGTAAAAAAATCTTCTGAGTACTTCCAACAAAGTCAGTTTTATTGGATTGAAAATGTCATAGATCTCAACAGACTGGCATGATTACTTGAAAAGAGGGTTTTTACCTGGGAGACTTAGTTATTTGCATCAGTGGTTAACGATCAATACTTGTAAATATTCCTGCAAGAGATATGATAGAGTACATGTGGGGATTTATGACCCCTAATATGCTTTGGAGTCGAGAAGAGCCAAATTTGGTGTCTGTATTCTTCTCAGTAGTGATGTCAGTGAATGCAAGTGCTTTACTATGTTGGCCTATCCTCGGAGCTCCTTAAGAGCAACGTTTCTTTGCAATGCATCTTCTGAAATCTTTTACCTTCTGGTGAGTGAAAACTGGATACAGAATACTATCAAATTTAAAGTGTTTCTCTCAATGACTATGTATGAGAGCAACACTAGCAGGACCAGAACAATAAGGTGTTCTGTGGAAAAAAACCCAAACAGATCCAGCTTTAATCCAACCTTTCCCTATGTCTTTCTCATACAGTTGTAAAATCAACTGTGTCTAAAAATGTGTGCAAAATTTCACCAACTTAAATCACTTCCAAAGAAGGAAGAGGCTCTATCAATCAATAAGTCATTCCTAATATGAAGAGTTGAATCATTTTTTTTTCTGTGAGGAGTTAAAATGCTGTTTCTGCTGTTTAATTTATTATACATTTGACCAAATTTTTTTCTTTAAAGTTTAAGTTTCTTCTTAAGTGCACCACCCCAGTTTTCCTTCAGAATATGTTTGAAATATGATCAATCTTGTGTATATATGCTTATAAAAATTCTGTGCAGGTAAATCAAATTCGAAGTCTGGTTCTGCAAAGAAGAACATTATTCCATTATCAAATAAATCACACAGTTTATGAGTCTTTTTACTGCACTGCCAGAAGTTATTTACTGAATGATCATGAAATACAGATGGTATTTCACTCGTAGTCATAGCTGCCTGAACAGGTCGAATATTTTAGTAGATAACTACAGCACAAAACAAGAAAATTTGAATGCCAAATCTAATGGTTCTTTGGTATTTCACACGTAAATAGAGCTTTTTACATTCACTTCAAGATTAATAGTTCTTGGTATCTATATTCTTTATAAATGAACATGTTATTCCACTTTCATTCAGAAGAACTCTGAAATTTTTTTGTAAAGTATGAATCCAGTCAGGTTCAGTGTTGGTGGTGCAGGTTTGGCACTGACTGTCATGAATAGTTCTGTTCACTTTAATGCGTTTGTACAAGTAAGCACTGAGCAAGGCAGTGAACAGTTGAATAAAGCTCAACCGCATTCATTAAAGAAATCCAAAATGTTAGGCATCACAGATGTTGCTGAGGTGAAGTCTGATAATTCAGCAAAAAACACTCAGTGCTCGGTACAAAAAAATTAAGTACAAAAATAAATACCTTAGGTGATTACATGAAGTTCCAATATTTCTGTTAAGGTACTATGGAATTTAGTAACGTATTCGTGACTTCAGTTACCATAGCTGTGATGTATTTTAGTAATTCAGTGGCTGTAGCATCCAGGGTTTCATTCCTTGCGATACTGTGCACTCAGTTGTCACCAAGCTTGGTTTATTTTCAGTCTGGTAAAATGATGTAAATTCCTCTCTATATGATTATAAGAGAGTTTTCTTTGGAGTTTGGTTCACATTTGTAGGTCATGTAGTACAGTATCGTTCTAAATTTTTGGCATCTGAGCTTTAACAATATCTCAAAAAGGGCATGAGCAGGGTAGCCACTCATATTTGTGAGTCCTCTGCGTAAAGTGGGAACTTCAAACAGATGTCTTCAGAAAGATTAGTGTGTTTTCCTTGGTGATGGAGCAGACAGGCTCATTACGGCAGACTGACAAAGGCAGAAATTAAAATAGTCTAGTTCAGCAGTGATGGTGCTTACGAGACTTGTCACTTATGGCCTGGGAGATTTTCAGCTGCGTGCTGGATGTTAGATCAAGAGGGGAGTAATAGGTCCATCATCCTGTTGTTCTGGGGAAACACTGTGAGAGACCAAAGAACCATTAAAAATACGCCACTCTGCTTTGACTTTCTTTGTACTTACTTTTATTTGAGCACACAAACCGCTATGTTTTATAAACATTTTTCCATGTGTGCTTAAAATAATCTTTTAAAGATTTGCATGAACCCTGCAGAATCATACCATGACTTGCTAGTTGCAATGTATCTTTATGCACATTATATAAAGAAATATTTCAGTTTGTGCTGGTTTGCCATAAATAGATGAAACAAAAGGATGATGCCTAGTAATAAAGCAGGATAAAATGTATTTATGAAACTTTGCTAGTCATTTTCAGAATGACTCCTCTGAGTTTCTCATGAATTGCACCCAGTGAAATATAAGCAAATAGACAAATATTTCTGGCGAAGTAGGCAGGTTTACTGATCTAGATCTTTGTAGATTTTGACAAACTGTCCGTAAAAAATTAAAAATTTAAGAAGCCTCCTCCAAACCCTTCAAGTTTGTAATTACGAATTGCTTAGTTCTCACATTTCAAAGCAACTCTTCATTTGAAAATGTTGCTTTATTATGCAACATATTGAAATACTAAAAATTGGTCACATTCAAAGGGAACATTTGTTTGATACTGGCAATTTTGGGAACTTTGAAAAAAAAAAAAAATGACCTGGGAAATGATTTTATGTTCAAAACTATTTTTGAGTACCCTGTCATGTAAAAACAACTTTAAGTTCATATTGCGTCCACTGCTTCCCAAAGAAGCAAAACAATTCTTATACAGTCATTGCTCAGGATGTTCAACATACTAGGAAACAGGTCATGGTACTACTGGGGAACAAAAGCAGTAGGTTTTCTTTTACTATTTATAGAGTATTTAATTTAAAGCAAATAGTGATCGCTGCTTTAAAAGAGCCGGTTTATCAGGCTCTTAATATTTAGCACACTCATATGTGTTAGGAAAATGTGATTATTTTAACATAAACATGTTCATAACTATATATACATATATTTTTAATTTAACTTTCATTAAATATGCAATAAGATAGAGAAATAAATACTTACAGATATGACTGTCCATGCAAAAATGCACCTGCCGCTATTTAAGCCTCAAAACTGAGACTGGAGTATTTCCCTAATACTTGGTCCTCTGAATTCCCAGAGGATACGATCATGGATTTGTAATGGTGAATTGGTATCACAGTGGAGTATGTCTTAAAGGGTTGCATCACTTTAGCTTTGACATATATGCTTACAGACTAATGCTATTCCATTTTATATATTACTGAGAATACTATTCATGCAATTATAAATCCAGTTTCAAATAACAACCAAAAGGGTTTATATTTTTACCTTTTTCAGCATTATTTCAATTACATAACGCAGTATAGACTAGACTAGACTAGACACTAATTGCAAGCTCACACTTGACTTTCCAAAGAGCTCTTTATCATTTGATCATCAGCTAAAACCTTTTCTACCTAGGCATCTGGACGCAAGAGTGGTAAAACCTTTGGCTTTTTTTCTGACTCAAAATGTGGCCAATTCATTTCTAGGCTGTCTGTTCTGTTAATAAACCACCAGGACAGATATTATTTCATTCTTCATGGATGAAGGAGCATATTGTATCTGTGAGGCAAGAGATGAATGAGGAATGGAGAACAGAACTAGAACAGACAATCCTGGTAGCATTCAGCAGAAAATAGCGGTCTGTTGGAAAGGAAGTTACTGGTGTGGACTCTTAGTGGAAAAGTTCTTTAAAAATGTTCTTCTTTTCAGAGAAATCAAATGACATCCACAAATGTTGCTTGAATGTACGCCAGGTGGTCTTTGCAAGCCAATTCTGTCTCTGAGCTGCAGAGGCCATGAACCAGCAGTGCCCCTGGGTAAGGAGCATTCACTGTTTCATTTTCTTGGAGTCCACTGCCTTTACTTCCCATCTTCCCCACCTTATTGCATCTGATTTTCTCTACATATTTTTCCTGTTTATTTGTGCTGAATACAAGCATTTTCTCTTGTGCATGTAGCAGCAATTTTATCTGTCCATTTTTAAGAAAAAATACTAATTGCAAAGATGAAAACCAAGCAGGCTACCTAATGCAGGAATTTCCTAGCAAATTTATGGGAATATTTACACTTAGCATATCAGGAAATCATGGTGGCTAACAATATCTTAAAAGGAAGTACCAGAGAATATTAAACCTTTGGACTTTCAGTCCAGCTCCTGAAAGTCATACTGTGGGTGTGCCAGAGCATGTCTTAGATGGTGAAATACTGTGAAATAACACAGTAAATTTGTCTGCAACTTTGTTGTGGACTGCAAAACATATTTGATAAGCTGGAGTCCTTGCATAGTCCACATCTTTCTTCCACAAAAACAGCAACAAAATTGGTAGTTGGATGGAGAGACTATTAAACTCTTTTTGAATTGGATAGCTGACATTAGTCATTCTGAATAATTATTAGCTTGTTGTAAATATGACAGGCTCAAATGACAGAGCAGAATTTATATCCCAGAATCTGAACATGATTACATGTTCTGTGTATCCAAAACTGTAAGGATAAATATTGGCTAGGCGCTCTAAAACTGAGCTAGGAAATTATAATAATTCCGTTTTGATCATCCTGAGCTTTGAAATGCAATTGGACCCACCATGGACAATGTTCACTGAGGCTGAATAACAATGTTGCAAAACCATCAGTAGGAAAAACACAGAAATGAACATTTTTAGCTGATACAACCAGATGTGACACAACAAATTTGGAAGTGAAAATTACCTATGGGAATGAAAACATTTTGGAGTGGGAGAAGGTAGCACGAGAGAAAAAAAAAAAAAAAAAAGTAAATGTTTTAGGCTTTGCCCATTACGAGAAGCATGAAAAACAAAATAATAAGTTTGTGTCAGAAAAGCGAAGAGGTCCATGCATTCAAACGCTGCTCTGTCACCTACCAGAACAATGAAAGAAAAACACCAAACTGAAATAGATCAACAAGTATATCTCAAAAATATCCAAGCACACTCAGAACATAGTGGAAAATTTAATGAAATGTTACATGCATTATAGTGTAGTACAAATCATAATTCTAGTGACTGAGATGCTTGTTTTCACCTGCCTGGAAGTTTTGAAACTGTCTGAAAAAGTATTTCAGTTTAAAGATTATGCACAGTTATTGAAAAACATGGAATTTAACAGCGTAACAGGAAGTATGCACCCCATGCAGTTACTAGAAAATTGGGCTTCTGGTTTGTCTAGTGAATAGGGTTGCATTAATATGCACCTACATTGGGATTCTGCCAGTTCATCTGAAGCCTGTCTGATCACTTAGACCTTCACATGCTCTGCTCTTTCTTGAAAGAGATGATTGCGAAGGCATGTGGCTGCATTTAGAACACCTTGCTATATTCACCCACCTACTTGCCTAATCATCCAGGCCAATGATACTCCAATTTTTTACTTCAGTTAAACAAAGCTCCCAAATGGTGCTCTGATATTTCAGGGAGGTCTGACTGGGCAACTCGTCCAACATGGAAGCTCAAAAGAGACCACGTTCATTTTCTGTTAATTGAGAAACAGGAAGAAAAGTAATTCAATTTACAGCTACAGAGACATCCACCTACCGTGTTAAGGTGAGTCTCTAAACAGTAGGCGTGTTGTCTCTGTTCATCGAGCTGGAAAATATAACAACTAAATAGAAAATTATCAGTGCTGTCGTGCTTAAAGTGGTTTCTGTTTGAATCACACTTGTCTGCTGAGTGGGAGTCTGTGATTGCTCACCCCATCAAGTATGCCTTTAGCAGCTGAGAGCAAATCATATGAAAGATTATCTCTGTCACAAAGTTTCTGTAGCCTGTCAGCAAGTACTGCATTCATGCAAGGTGGTAAAAATTCATGGGTTTAAATGTTACACAGTTTGGAGAATATACCAAACTGTATTTAAAAAAAAAAAAAAGGTAAGAATAAAGACAGAATGAAAAGGCACAACTGTGATGAAAGGCTCGCTGTGGCTCTTCTCACTTTGAAGTTACATCTGTCCATGAGAAGGTGTATTTCTGTAAATAGGAATGCAATAATGTTATTAACTGGATCTCTAGTGTCAAGTTAGCTGGACAGTCATAATTGAGTATAGCGAAATGTGTATTCATGTCATCCACTTTCTGTCATCAGCTCTGGGGATAAAGAGCAAAAATTCCAGTCCTCTGAGATTTCCTATAACACATCTTAATTCACAGGGTAAACTGCTGAATGAGGCTTCTAGGGACCTTTAGATGAAGTTGGCTGTGTATATTTCACTGTCCTTGGGCCACAAGGCACCCAGAAAAGGAATATACAGACTATATATGTAAATATTTGACAACATACATAAATATTTGACAAGTGTGAAGGTAAGTAAATATTTGACAGGTGTTTGAGGAGAACAAGAGAAAAAATTGACAAGGGTGTACTAAAGAGTTTTAGTTGTGTATCATATATTAATGTATAACTGTTACCTAGTGGGCAACTTGTGGGTCAAATTCAGTTCAGAGGAAGCTTCTGTCTGGCCAGATATTGGCAATAAGTGTTTGGGCAGCATTAACTGAAACAAAACAGAGTGGAAATGTTTTGAACTACTCCACAGAAATTGTTATTTAGTGTCAGACGTGGTTTGTAGGCGAAACTGATTTATTTGTCTATAATATGGAAAAGCTACTGTGTAGCAATCAGCTATTAGTACTTACCTAAAGCATTCTGTGTCTTACTTGATGGTAGGGGAAGTTCTCGGGTTTAGTAGTGTCCCGGTGCATAGAATGAAAAGCAAAGTAGCTGCTTTCAAGGTGTAGCCAAGAATCAAATAGATAAGTAGCTGAATTCTCCACTTTGATACAGACAGTTAAAGTATTGTAATAGCTAAATCTCAAGTAAACATCTATGCTTGCTAGTTTTATCTTGGTGTTTATAAAGCTTTGAGTATGCAGATGAATATGTGTCAGTCAGAAGAGCAGCTGCATTATTAAGGAACCAGGTAGTATGTTCACAAAATGAGAGGAGAGAGCTGTCGGCTGGGAGTTTCTCTTTAATGTAATTCTTTTCCTGTGTGCTGTCTTCAGGAGTTTCTTGAGGAAATAAACATATGTATGTGCTCTGTTTGCTTGGTTTAGGTTTCAGTCTCCACAGGCATCTGATTGATATATATTTTCTTGAACAAACATCTTTCACGTGCAGAATTTATGTGCAGAACACTTGTTACTGTGGAAGATACTTGTTCCGCTCTCATAAGGCCCCCAAGGCATGTAAAAATAGTCTGGTTATAATAAGGCACAAGATAAGCTACTGAACCGGAATCTATATGTTGGTGTGTGTATGTATATATATGTATCTAATATATGTGGTGTTTTTCACTTCTTAATTATATAAATAGTCTTTTGTTTCATATTTTGTTTGTCCTCCTTGCATGCTTACAGTAGCTGAAAGTAGCATCAGAATATTCCTGCCAGTTCTGCATTCTCAAGTATGTCTGCTAACTTTAACATTCTTCTGACAATAAAGACAGTAATTTAGACTGTTTAGTTATATAGACTATTTTGGATTAAATGCTTTTCTGTTGAGAAAGCACAGATTCTCAAAATGGATATAGTCAGTGTGGTGAACATGGCAGTTGATAAGGATCCATTAAAAATCTCAAGTTCTTCTTCAGCAGCTTCAATAATCAGGCTCATTAACTGCATGGCTTCCATAGCTCTGGCTGTGATGTCGTGTGGCATGCAGGGCTGTTGAAGGGAAGAGAACGCTTTTTTTTTTTTTGCTTTTTTTTTTTTTTTAAAGTAAAATTTATCTTGGCTTTATCCATTTTTTTTCAAAGTTTGTAGCATTGGGGGGAGTGAAAATGTCACGTTTGATTCCATTTTGGAATAAAACGGCTTTGTCGGTGTCTTGAAGAATTGGATTCCTGTTTTTGACCAACATTATCGTCAGCATAGGAGATTATCATTTATTGGTACATGAAGTAATATAAATATTGATCCAGTTAGTAGTTATGATAAAACTGCTTTAAATTGTCAATGTATTTCTGAATTTTGTCTATAACAAGGGAAATTTGAGTGCTTAGCAGATAATCTTAGTATGCTTTTGTTTTCAAGCTGAAGTTTGACTATTAGTGTTTGCAAATTCACATTCTTGCTCTGGATTTACAAACTGCTTGGTTGATTTGTCTGAAGTGTGCTCAACTCCAGGATTATTTTCTTCAGCTGTTTAGGTTTTGCAGGTTTAGCAAAGTCACTTATTATTGGATATAGCATGTTGCTCAGATTTTAACAAAAACTAAACCATCCACAGTCTAGCCAGTCAGCAGTTACTTAATTTCTTCCATCTATGTAACAAAGCCACAGAGAGAGAGTTTCTGCTTGAAAAATGTTATAGCTTTATAAAATCATAATCCCTGATAGACTCGCTGGACAACCAGTTCAGCATCTCTAATGTACTTCAGACTTCTCAAATTTTAGCAGAGATCTTCCTAAAATCTTTCTGTTAAAGAGCTGAAGCCAAAGGCGTAGGAATATTAAAGACTAATGTTGTAATTTTCTATTAAACATGAATTTTAATTTGACAAAACAGTGCTATTCTTGAGAGGTGGAATCTGAATTGCATTTCCACATTAGAAAAATTGATCCCTTAAGGCTCAGTGATGAAGCAGCCTCTAAGCACTTAGCAAAGCTTACTTTAAGCCGTTCACTGTGTCCTTAGAATATTCAGCACAGAAGGGAACTAACAGCCAGGCATACAGTCTGACTTAGGGTTTATGGGGATTATCTCACATGATTTTAATACATTAGGAATATTCCTAATGTTCCATCATCTTCTATTAGAATATCTTTATTTTGATTTTACGGTATAAAAATATTTTCAGGCTGCTTGCTGATTATCTTCAACCTAAAAACCCAGTAACTAGACCTTAAGTTCTTTCTGCTGCATTTCTTCATCTGCAAATTTACCCTACCTAATGTCTTTTTGGCCTCAGCTCTTGCATAGCAAGGCAACAGTATCATCTTGCTACGGTTTTACAGGTCTTGGCAATACACTACTGTGTTACAAGTAATTGTTGGTTTCTTCTGCTGTTCATCCGCAGTGGGCAGTGCTTATGTTCCAGCCATTTTTGTCTTAGCCACCATATAAATCTTAATATTGTTCAGTTAAGGTTGAAGGTCTGAACAGAAATGAACGACAATATAACAAACACATGTTCTAAAATAGTGTATATAATGGAGCAAAATAATCTCTGCTTTTCAGCTGATTTTAAAGAACAGTAGCTATTACTCACTATACTGTTAGAAATTCTTATATGCATGTAGATCCTGGATTAAGATCCTTGCTATAAAGCAAAAAGACAAGTTTAGAATAAAGTCTGGCTACTTGCCTAGGTTCCCTACCCCTCAGTGGCTGCTACACTTCAGCTGTTTCTGCAAAAATGTAATTGAAAGGAAGGCAGATAATAGTATTTGCAGAAGTAAAGCTTTTGAGAACGTGCATTCTACTGGGCAAACTACTAATGTTTTTAAAACACTCTATGAAGCGGAAAGAATTTCTCAGAGGCACTCCCTGTAACTGCAGTTGACTGAACTCCTTGCTAAGTCTTCATTTTCCATGTTTAGAACATAGATTTTTAACAATATGTTCTTCCACATATGCTTTAAAATGTTTAATAATATTTTCAACAGGCATATGTGTGCAAATATGTAGTTACATGCATGTAAGAATGTGCAAATGTTTTCATTATGTTTGCAAAGTCAAGCTCACAAAGAAAGGAAAAATCCTCAGAGAACCAAGGTTGCCTGATGTTACGATTCCAATACATACATTTAATATTTCTATCTGCAATTTGCTTTGGAATATATTGTCTTAAAAACTTGTACATTTTTATCATTGGGCCCACAAGGAAACATTTTAAATAATGTTTTCCAATAGAATATATAGAAAATAAATGAAATTTCTGAAAGATTGATCTGTGAAAGCCACAAAGATGTAGTCCTGGTATGATGCACTACTGTACCTTTTAATTGCATAACACTTTGTAATAATTGTAATAATTTGAGAGATATGGAATAACTAAATTATTTCAGGCAAGCTGTTTTGTGTTTCTTTTGATTTCTACACCTGATTTTTTCAAGGTCAAAGCAGCTCTTGATTTCTAACAGTACACATCAGGGACTCTATTCCAGTCTTCCTAAATCCAGAGTAATGACGAGCAAGTGAGTGGAGTTAAGGGTATATCTTTGCACAAGATTTTGAAATTACTAGCCAAGTGATGATTGGGAAATATGACAGACTACATAATGAATTCTAAAAAAAAAAAAAAAAGATGTTGAATCTTGAGAGGTAATACAGTGATGCTCAAATGTCACGCATGTCATAAAACTTTGCTGAAAAACAAGAAGGTCTTGTGTTTACAACTTTCATTAAAAGCTGTAATTTTGAGCTGAAGCTCTAGACAGAAAAATCTTATCTCTAAGACAATTGTTTAAGTTAGTTTTCTGCCTCTTCGTTCATTGAAAGAGGAGGAGACTTAAATAAAAAATTACATTTGTCATAAGAAATGTAAATGTAAGCCTGGAGTTTTCTTTAACAAAAAACAAAAAGAAAAAAAAATAAAGGGAGAGGGGGTGAATTACCTAGACAGGCTTTGTATTTCATTTATGCAGTAATTACAATTGACAGGTCCCTTTTCTCATTTACTTCCCAGATGATTCTCCTCTGTGTGTCCCTGTCTGCCTCTCTTTTTCCAGTAAGTTTCAAAATCCTGTTGCAGAACTAGCAATGTTAGGCATGATTGTTGTGGCAGCTTCATGCAGAAGATTCCATTTAGTATTGTATAAATATCAGATGATAATCAAGGTCAGGTATAAACTGCCAGGACTACAGCTGTAATAAATGCAGAGGATCAGAAAATTGCTTCATAAAGAAAAGATATATGGCCTTGTTCCAAACCCAAATTCATACCACCAGCAAATTAGAAGAGGGTATTTCAAGAACACTTGCAATAGGCCACAGTAACTGAATGTAAAGTGACATGTCTGAAATTATCTCATTATTTTTCTGTTTATTTTGATTTGGTACTATACACACTTGTCTGTAAACATCTATAATTAAAAAAAAAAGTTCTTCCAGACTTTTCTGGTCCGACCCCACCCAAGTTTGCAGTTTTCTCTCTCCATGTTGGAGAATTTTTGTTTCTTACACAGTGAAAAGTTGTTTGTGGAAACAGAGTATGCAGAACCACAAAGGCTGCAAAAGATGGCCCTTTCTTCAAGAAAAGCAAATTCTGACATGGGGGAGATTAGTTTTTTTAAGATTATGTTTGCCTTTCTGTCTCTGAAGCATTGTGTGGCTGGTATGAAGATGAACCCTGCCTGAGTCTGAAGAAATTAATGTACCAGGTACAGTGAGCTTAGTTGATAGAATTAGTCTGAAGTGAGGGAAAACAAAGATACATTGCAAATAATTGTAAGTCCAGGCATCAGTAATGCAATGACTGGAATATTTCTTAAGTGGAAAGATAAAAAGGACAGTGAAGACAGAAGTTAGTTTTTCAAGTTGATTGAGAATTGAATTCTCAACTATTGGTGTAAATGTAATGTTGCAGTTTCTGGTGGTGTGAGTCTGAAAGACGTCACACCAGTTTCTGCCTCTGGGCTATGTCAGTTACAGAAGAACATACAGCAGGCAGCAAGATAAATAAATTCCACCTAATTAAAAATTTACTGTGGCAAAAGAGGAAGGTGAAATGCAACTATTTTTGTAGGTTCTTTATAAATTTTATAAATTTTCCTCTTTATATTCTCTATAAAATTCATTTTAATTTGCACATCTGATGACTATCTAGAATAGTCATGCACAGACTACAAATGGAAAATAAAGGTAAGGTAACCTTAGCTTACTGGCAAGAACAGTGCTGTGCAAAAGTGCTTTAACTTCCTCTGCTGACTTGTGCGTTACAAGCAAAATGACTGTAAATTTACTCCACTGACATTGTTGAATGAACTGAGTCTTCGTGTAAAGAATCATGAGCCAGCATTCAAGTTATGCTCAAGGTCAATTCATTTACATTCGGTAATTAAAAAAAGGCATATTGAAATGCAGTGAATCCCGAGTAGGATGCATGAAAGCTCATTTATCAAACTATTATGACGAATATTTGATGCTATTAATGACTTTCCTTCAGACATGCTTATGCACTTGCCCTTCATATCCTCTCAAATTTCTCTACCTTGTAAGTTTGACTATCTTATGAAAAACACTGCTTAAAATTCCACTGTCAACAACGTGCAGGTATTCTATGGTCTGGCCTTCCCATAGGAAACTTTACATGTAATGCGTCATTATTTAAGCTCTTGCATAAGCTTAGGTTAGATGATCCAGGTGTCTATTTTTAGTATTTTATTCAGTTAACCATGTTCTTTAAAGATTTAGCCACAAAAAGAATAATAGCTCTTTTTTTCCTTTCCTTTTTACAGGACATGATTTAGGATATAAGCTAGAAAAATTTGTAAAAGCTCTGGGTCATATCATGTTCCTTATCTAGCAGTGAGACAAATACACTTAACAGGATGTACGTCTGAAGTCCTCACAATCAGAATTTTCTGCAAGATTTTTCTTTTAAAAATCTTCTCCCACTATTGAGACATAGGAGCTATGGAATCACAATTTACACTTACCAAACTTGAAGTGCTCTGACGGTGTGAGAATGATGCAATGGATATTATCTCTTTCCCTAAACTTTGAAATCTCAGTGGTTATACTGCTCATCATTACCATGTTCTTTTAAAAGTAGGCTATTAGAATACATTAATATTTTGTGAGTTCCCACACAACAAAGGAATATCTTAGCTGGAGTCCAGAGTATCCATTTTTATTCAGCACTCTATATGACAGTGCCTTGACTTCAGGGGGGCTCTTACATCACTAGAGACATCAGTTGCCTGTGCCAAGAACTTCCCTGCATCATGGTAAGAAAAATTTCGTTCTCATCTTCACAAAAATTATTTCTAAAAACCATTTGCTCAGATGTTGTGAGGAAACACTGAGTTTTGAGTTTAGAGCACTGGGGCCCTACCGGGGACGAGGTGATGTTAAAATTTTATGAGGGAACGCCCATTCATGATGGTAGTTATCTTTTTCACAGGAACAAAAGTCATCATATTTCATAAGCATTTCACATTTCATGTGAAATCAGTGCTGGAATGCCACAAGCCAGCAGCCTCTTTTAGCTGACTCTGGAACCAAGCACTGACTCAGTTTACTGGGGAAATGTTTTCTACAGAGGACTGCCTAATTCAGTCCCCCTGGGCAACCTGCTCTCACTGTTCTCAGACATGTCAGAACTAGGGAGAGAGCAATGGTAAGAGATGAGCAGGCCACTGCGCTTCTGTCCCCTTCTCGCATTGTATCCCAAATCCAGCTTTGATTCATTTTCTTCATACATGTGAATAAACAAAAGGAGAGCATTGGCTCAGGTTGGGGGGTTTCTTTCCCCTTATCTCAGAACTATCTTGGTACACTTAGTTTTAGCTGTTCTCATTATTTTAAAGCGATATTTACAGCTGTCCTGTAAAATGCCTGGTCAAATTACTTGGCTATTCAACTGAAGCTTGTCCCAGACACGGCTTGCTTTCTTTGCAACAAATTCCACAAACATTAAAATGTTATATTTTTCAGTAAGGAATCAATTTACTGCAGAGCATGCATTATGCAAACACACTGGCGGCCGATACAGCACTGTATGCAGCCAAGGGAAGATCAGAAAGGCTATTTCAGAAAAAGCAATGAATCTCAGGGCCTTCCATCTAGCATTTAGATTTGCAATATTAGTTGACTTACCTTGAAAAGACAGGGATGAACTCCAGGAAAGCTGAAGCAAATAAGTAAAAGGCCAATCTGTCCCTAATCCATTTTTTGATGAAATGACTTATCAGTATCTCAACAACAATTATAGTGGTGTTTAGTGTTTTTTCCCCTCTCTAAATCATGTAGCAGTGATTTCTCTCTCTTGATGATCTAAAAATGGCTTGCCCTTAATGATTATGACTATTGCCTGTGGAATTCTGCAGTGGTCTAGTTTCAGTCTCCACACAAAGGGAGATGTACCCCAAACTGATTCTGCACCATTTCAGTACTGCTGATGAGATGGTTAATAAAGAGTTCCAGAGAACCTGAAAGTATTTTGAATATCACAGATGGATTTTGAGTTAGCAATACCCCACTGGAAGCGTTATTAATGTAAGCATTTCAGTTAGTTTTAAAAACATGTATGTGATCAGGTGGCTACAGTTCACACTGTGCATATATATGCTAAATTATTTAAAAAAAATAAGCTGTGCAGTTCAAGGTTTATGTGGAAGTGTAGTCTTTATTCAGTAAATCTAGAAATATTTCTGCCTGAACATAATTAAACAATGCTGTCTGTGTCATTCCTTTTTTTCCTCCATGGATAGCTCTGCTTGCAGACCAGCTTCAGCTACGTTGACAAAGTATGGAAGTCTCAAAAACACTAAGCAGCACGGTTATGTCCCAGCAACGCCATGGGGTGCTAGAAGGTATTTACTTGGTATGGCAGCAACCAAAAGACAGCAGGTGATGGATGTGAATTTTGGCTAGCCTGGCAGCTTAGAAGTATGATTAGCAGCAACTAATTCCTGTATAGACTTTAGAAAATGCACATTGGTAAAAGATAAGTTGAATTTCCCATCCATGGAGATAAGCTTCAGCTGGTGTTCATGCATAACCAGAGAGGCTGCGTTTCAGTCTAGGGTTGGATTCTGCAGGAACTGAGAAAACACGAGGTCAGGATGTGACTTCATAGTAACCCAGTTAAATATGCCGTCAGCCCAAGGACACCCCACGTTTTGTTTTGGAACAGCGGTTTCATTTTATTTTTCTGGATTTCATCTCATGTTCTCCTTTTGATTCCTTTTTCTACCTGTGTTCTCATTCGCTGGTATCACCTTTTACAGCTTCTCTCATCCTATTTACTTATCCTATTTGCTGTTTTGAAAATACTCCGAGTCCAACAAAAGGAAAAGCAGGAAGTGAAATGGAATGAATATGTCAGTTAGGCTGGTGTTCATCTCAGCTCTTTGTCCTGCGTACTGCATTTACATCAGCCCTAGAATCACAGGAAGCTATGCAAGCCCAGTTACGGCAATTTTCATCTTATCTATATCTTAGGCTTAGGTGATGACCATAGCTGATTAATATGTGTACAGCAAAACAGACCAGGCATAAACCTCACGTGGAGAAAATCCCATTCGATCATTAATACTGGTGGCTTAATCATGCCTGACCATTGTCAGTGCTTAGAGCGTACTGAAAGAATTGAAGGAGTTCATGGATAGGTAGGCTTGCATATCTTACTCTAAATCTTTGGCCGGGATGGAACCATACAGGGAATGTTTGTGTAATACAAAATCTATTTTTTTTTTTTAAAGGGCAATTTAATTATTTGTTTAATATAAATCTAAAAGCTTTGTCACTACAGTATGGACAAATGGTTTTGTGCCTGGAAATATAGTTGTATTTTAAAGTTTAAGTGAAATGTTTACCACAGAGGATCAGGAAAAAAAGCATCTGCTCTGGAAAAGGATAGAAATTTGTAGTAGGTCATGTTTACTTGGAACATAACTGTTCTCTTAGGAGGCTGGCTTTTGCTGGTGTATGTACTGACATTAATTACTCTTGTGATACTAAAAGACTTTCAGTAAATTTTCATTTATCATTGTAAGGAATGAATATCTTTCTTCCTCTACACATCATCCAAGAAAAAATTGAGAGAATTCATTTATCTTGCAATATAACAGAAGTTCTAAATGTATCACTTAGTGGCAGGTGTTACAGCGTCCTTTAGGACCTTGATTACTTCTTCTGTTCTTAGATGCTACTCCCATGAAAAGTACCCTGGGAAAAAGATAGAAAAGGAACTTCTTACTGAAGGTGAGTTTGTTTTGCTTGACCAATGCCCAGATGTTGTATCTGAACTCATAATGTGGACCTGAAATGTCTTGCTTTGTGGTTTCATTTCACAAAACCAAACTAATTTCTGGCAATATTCTGCTTTTGTGTAAGCATTGTAAGTGAATGCTGAACTAAAAGTAATTTTCATGGGTATTCTGTAGGCTGCTTCATCATTCTTCTTATCTAGTTTCTTTGGAGAATGTAACAGACGTTCTGGTTTCAGATGACATTGTACATTTTCAGCCTCTAAAAAAAACATTCACCTGATGAAAATCTATGGGTGTCTGGGTTTTACTTTTTCTATTGCTTGCTTGTTATATGATGAGTGAGAATTCAATATCTTACTCCAAAAGTGAAAAGTAACTTTTTACAATACATGCGCTTAAAAACATAATTCAAGTAAGAAAGTTTGGAAGTACAGCAGTTCTTATGAAAGAAAAGAAAGAAGATCGAATCACCAGAAAAACAAACGGAGACATTTCGCTGAACTTGCCAGATCCAAACAATGTGTTGGTGCTGCTCTTCCTGGGCTTCATTGTATTTGTATTATTGGATAGCTTGAGCAGGCATCAAGGAGTGAAGTGCCACCAAATTCTATAACTCAATCAGGACTTCAGCTGAGATAAATTTTACCTATTCTTTCTTTGCAGTTAGGAGAATAATTTACCTCATTTGGAAAGAAGTAATTAGAAAATGATACACAAATGCTTTGAAAAGCAATCTATAGGAACTGAATTTCGTACTGTAACATCTTCGGTGATTTCTTGTGTAAATTACAGTACATACTGGTTTTGCAATCTATAGTTTAATAGCACTTGCAAAATGTTTCAGTGCTCAGTCTAATATATTTTGTATTCAAAGAGAGTTGCTTTTTTGTTGTTCTATATCAAAGCAGCATTGTTTTCTAAGTGTATTTTCCACATACTTTCCTACAGCTACTTAGACAATACTAAAGGTTTCCTTA
Organism: Nipponia nippon; assembly: GCF_047370975.1. Taxonomy (NCBI): domain Eukaryota; kingdom Metazoa; phylum Chordata; class Aves; order Pelecaniformes; family Threskiornithidae; genus Nipponia; species Nipponia nippon. The sequence goes on from NW_028262391.1 coordinate 39,849,581, forward strand.
TTGCAGTGATTATCCAGTGCTTTATGGCAAGGCTTTCTAAGACACGAAGGGGCAGGCTGGCACTCAACTCCCATTGACAACATAATGTCATTCGTGTTTTTGAAATCTCCTCATTAATGTTTTATCTCCATGTCACAGAAACCCTGTTGTAATATTTTATTTATCTAACTAAATGGTTTTGTGACTCTTTCTGTTAATTTTTCTTTCAGAAGTGTGATTTCTTCTGTTTTGCGTGTGCATGGAGTCGGCCCTTGTTTTATCTTCATGATATTAATGAAAGACTGGAAGATACTTGTAATTGTTTTCAGTCATTTGAACTGAACAACAGCCTTTTAAATAAACATGAAATAATAATTTTGGCAGTATTTTACACTGGTTTACTCAACTCTAGAAATGTATGTTACCATTTAACAGGATAAGTATCAGAGCTTTAGAGCTCTACACAGTGTGTGTATTACAGAATTCCACTGATGATACTGCATTTCTTACAGAAAAGCATCCTTTCTCAATGGCAGATATAAAGGTCAATTTCTAAGATGAATGTCTTTTTCATGTTTCTAGCATGCCAACAAACATGCTCTCATATTTTATGGTTACCATGCTCAGAATCATTCAGATGTTTTACATATTGATATATTTATTTGGGCTTTTGCTGAACCACTAATTTGATGTTCCTTATTAGAGCTTGTAATTGCTGTCTGAATTGACTGCCTTAGTTTATGATCTTACAGTGCATCATTGCCACTTGTGTAAGAGGGAGATAGAAATAGATATCCAGAGCCATTGCTTTGCCAGATTACCAATGTTCGATGTCCATTTTCTTGATTTTACTATAAAGTGTAGACGGAAAAGATCTTTTAATGTTGTGCAATCATCATTGTAATTGTTACAGGGTTTCATGCCATTCATTTATCCTATTCAATGCACTTCATGTTTTCCTTAAGAAATAAGGAAATGAAAAAAGTAAAAGTGTAATGTGTGTGTTTCCGTAATGTAATGTTACGTGTCAGCAGAATATTGTAGTGCATTGTCATTTGGCTACCAGTGTGGGGCATTTAAGTATACCCAAATGACTATCTTCATTTTAAACTCTGTTGGAGTAGCATTTCCTATATAATCTTTTTGACCAGCTTTGATCCTAGAGAGCTTTGATGAAGCTACTAATTAGTTTTTTGATTCATCTGTGTTTAGGAAAGAGATTTATTATAGTAGCACCCGCTTGTGCCACTGATAATTAAAAGACTGTCAGCATTTTCATTATATAGCTCTAGTCTTACAGGAGAGAATCCCTCCCCATCTGACACTTTGGATTATTTGTGAATGACTAAGGCACTCTGAAGAACTTGCCACTTAGGCTAAAATTGACTGGAAACAGCATTCCCATGAACCACTCCAGCCCTGACTGCTGTGAGGCAAGCACGGCCTGTCGCTCTTTTCTCAGGATAAACAGAAGAAATTGAATCATTAGGAGCAGCCCCTGCCGTGTTTTTTGGGGGGAAGCTCAGGTGTGCTGCAGATAAATAAAATAAAAACCTCAGAAAAATAAGAAAAAGATTCTCCATTTTTAGAAGTTCAGCCTTGTGTAAGCTCCTCGTAAGCTTATAGAAATGATCTGTTGTTGCCTTGAATAGAATTTTTGTATCCTGATAGTTTTGTCAGCAGCTGGTCTCTGTGTTCCTCATTTTTGGCATGTGATCTGTTAACAGTATGTTACATATCTGCTTTTAAAAATCTGATTTTCCAAAATACACATATGCCCTTTGTTCAGCCTGAGATGTAAGTGCAGTTAATCTGTATTCAATTTAGGATTGCATCTGGCTATTAGCATATATGAAAAAATTCAGTTCACATAGTGTAGGTGATTCTTCACGTTGTTCAAATCCCATGCATTTCCCACATCATATTCTAAAGCAAAACATTTACAGGATATCTAAAATTATCACCAATTATGATTTTGCAAGAATCTGCAAAATTGAGCTGTGGCCTACCAGAATGAAACTTTTTCTTTCTATAGTGAGACATTTTGGTGGCTTTCTGTGCCTTCCTAAAAGCCCAAGGTGAATCCATGGCTGCTTATGTGACTTACTCCAGAAAGAGCTGCTCACTATTGCAGGCAGGGCTCTAATATGCTTCTTTCTTTGAACATTTATGTATGTTTTATAAAAAGGAGATATAGCACACTGGCAGATGGTATAAATATTACTGCATAACAATAATTCAGTTTCTTTTCTTTTAAAGACTCTTGAAGTAATGCATTATTTTTACTTGGCTGTCAGTGCTTTTTACATTCATAAAAGTGAGATGGCAGGGAAGGAAATAGGATTGTATTAGACCTCTACTTGCATTTATGTGTTTGTGAAAGACCGTATGTATGGTTTATAAATTCCGTTAAATCAAATTCCTACCACTTATCATAACATAAATTTATTTTTTTCTATCTAGTCTCTTTGGCTTGCTGAAATAGACTTCTTCCCCCTCTTCATTTATTTTATCATTTTCTCTGTTGATAAATCTGCTGTCAGAAATAGTAGCTTCTCATCAACTTCCTCCAGCCTGTAATTTTTTTTTTTTTAATAAGCAGCTTGTAATTGGCATCTTTAAGGGAAACCAAATAGCAGTGGTTTATAATTGGGTAAAAAAAAAAAAATGAAGCACTGTGTGTTCTGTCACATAGCTCCAGGTCTTGGCCTTTGGAGGGCAAAGGCAGATTTACTGTTGTGAGTTCTAGATAAAGCAAGCATAACACGCTTTCGTGTCAGTGTTTATCAGAAGAGAGAGAGGGAGAGGCCCTTGCCTTTGGACAGGTAAACTGAAGTTGTGAACTACGTAATTTTCTTAGTTGTCTTTGATCTGGAACTTGTGTTTTCTGCTAAACCACATCAGCTCTTTGGCAAACCTCTGGATTTTCAGCATAAGACAGAAAATTTTCTTTTAAAAACCTTCCCCATCCTCCCATCTCCCAGCAAGCGTGTAGGTTGTAGTGGATTGTTAAGGGCATGTTTAGCCATACAGACTTTTAAATCAAAGAATGATATTACTTGTGTTCTGAAATAATTGTTTTCTTGCATTGTAATACAGTGTACTAACAGAAGACAATGAGTATTTTCACATTTTTTAAAAAAATTAAAATGCAATTAAAACCACATGCATATTTGGACTTGCCCAGTACAAAGAAAAATTACCATTTTAATGCAATCTGTTACTTGTGATCATTAAATTCAGAGGAGACAGAAGATGACATGCACACAAGTCAGTTGAGAGAAGTAACGTATTACAGACTTGATGGAATTTAATGTTGTTACTTCTCTTGTTAAAATCCCCTGCTACCAGTTGGCTGGGCGTAATTACTGTTTTTGAATTTTGCTGAACTTCAAAGACTGGGAGGTGCTTTCAGATCTGATATGTAAAAATGAGAAATGAGGTTGGAAGTTATTCTCAGCCAGATAGAACACACAGTTACTGTCTTATTATTGCAGTGTAATATATCATCAAAGAACAGATAAACAAACCTCTTCTGATTAGTTTCCAGCTCATTTATCTACTTTGTACAAATTAACCATTGTCCTTGACATCTAGAGGTGAAACAGTCAAATTCTAGTACTTACAGGCAATAGTAATGATATTCTACGTATATAAAACCTTTCCCGGTTTTGCACATCACAAATACTTTTTTACACGTGTGGTTTTGTTATGTGTGAAATACTTCATGAACGCACTCTCCTTTCTCCTCACCTCTTGTAATTTATTGTTTTAGGACAGAAATAGGCACATAACTTAAGCTACAAAGTTGGTTTTATACAGTAATAAGCTACCTCTGGCCAGAATAAAACATCTGCTCATCAGGCAAGGCCACATTACACACTAATGGGGTGGAATGAGAGGCATATTCTATTCAGTTTAAACTACTAGTAGGTATTCTCAGTGGGTAGGATGTAATTACTCCAAAAGGTACAGTTAGCCATGACTGTGGGATATGTGATAATTACGTACTGGTGGCTCCGACCTGACGTTTACATTTTTGTCCACCACAGTGATGCCACTGTCTCTATGTCGGTATTGATGCTGACTCAAGGGCAGAGTGCCCAGCACTGAACCATCTCATACATCACACTGTCTCGCTCTCCTCCTCCCAACAGTGCTCTTTCTCTACTACCTTTCCAAAGTGCTTTAATTTATGGAGAAAGTTTTTTGGGGTGCCTGTCTTATGGCCATTAAAGATTGAATTGCCACCAGGTGTTAAAAATTATTTGAACAAATGCTTATATTGAAATTTAGTAATTTATCCACCCTTCTGCTTAATGAATTTAAATGTATATTTCTATGCCAAAATAGTTTAGAATGCACATAGTTTCATAACTTATATGGTGCACTGGGAAGCTTTTTGGAAATATGGCCCAGCTTGTCATAGCATTCCCTGACTCATAAGACAGTATTGTGAAAACAAAAAGGCAGTCATTGCTTTGTGTTACCCAGTAATTTCAAGAAAAATATCATGTATTGGAGTGCAGTCCAGAAGAATAATTTGTTGCTTTTGCCCTAAGTGGGAAGTGGCAGCTGTCGATTTCAGAGAAATGCTGCCAGCACTGATCCAGAGTAGCCAAAACTGATCCTTGAAATACAGTGACCTGAAGGGGCTGCGCTATGAGTGGGAGATTTCAGCATGATCAGATATATTTTGGCTAGTACACGGTTAGCAAGGGTAGTCACTTTAACTAGCATGTGAATCAGAAGATTTAGAAAATCTGAGATTAGTTTCTCATGTTAAAACTTGAAGGCTATTGCAAAAATAATTTTGGCAATAAAATTTAATGAGCAGCTAGAGATAGAATGTATGTTTTGCATATTCTGTACAACTTTAGAGTATAATTTATGTTTCATTTTATTGTAGCCTGGAGTATGTGTACATGTGCACGCCTATATCGTGCAGGAGAATTAATACATTTTTTTAGTGGTGAAGAAACTGCTATAAAAGAAGTGTATTTTAGAGATCTAATCCTCCTTCAAATTTATTCAGCCTTTTTGACGTAATTAAATGTAAGTTAGATAGAAGATGATACTTATCATAATTTCATTGACTGTATTTACCTGTAAAGGGAGATTTGGTTTTACAAGAACTGATGATCTGTATTACCTGTTATTTGCTAATTGCATGATTGTCTACTTCTTTCTCTGAAAGCAAGGGCTATGGGAAATGGCAACAGAACGTACAGATGATACCCAGGGTGATTCTCTACTGCCCAGCCCCACCAGGGCAGGGGATGGGGAATGGTGGGTTGTGGTCAGTCCCTAACGGTTCCTCTCTGCTGCTCTCCCCTCCTCACACTTTTTCCCCTCTTCAGTGCAGGTACTCTCCACAGGCCACAGTTCCTTCAGGAAACATCCATCTCCTCCACGTGGGGCCCTCCACGGGCTGCAGTGTGGGTATCTGCGTTCTGGGGTTTTTAGTTTGGAGAAGAGGAGGCTGAGGGGAGACCTTATCACTCCCTACAACTACCTGAAAGGAGGTTGGAGCGAGGTGGGGGTCGGTCTCTTCTCCCAAGTCACAAGTGATAGGATGAGAGGAAACGGCCTCAAGTTGTGCCAGGGGAGATTTAGATTAGATATTAGGAAAAACTTCTTCACGGAGAGAGTGGTTAGGCATTGGAACAGACTTCCCAGGGAAGTGGTGCCATCACAGTACCTGGAAGTATTCAAAAAACGTGTGGATGTGGTGCTTAGGGACATGGTCTAGAGGTGGACCAGGCAGTTAGGCTAACAGGTTGGACTCGATGATCTCAGAGGTCCTTTCCAACCTTAACAATTTTATGATTCTATGATTCTATCCGGTCCCCTGAGGTCTCCCCACAGGCTGCAGGGGAATTCCTGCTCTGGCCCCTGGAGCACCTCCTCCACCTCACATCTCCTCCCAGCTTGGCGCTCGCAGGGCTGTTTGTTGCACTTTTCCTCACACTTTTCCTCACACCTGCCCTTCGCTGCTGGACAGCGTTTTGCCCTTTCTCAAATACGTTTCCAGAGAGGCGCCAGCAGCGTCGCTGAGGGGCTCGGCTGTGCCCTGCGCTGGGGCGGCTGCAGAACTGGCCGGAACCAGCTGGAACCGGCCCTGTGCAGCACGGGGCAGCCCCAGCCTCTCCTCACAGAGACCCCCTGCAGCCCCCGCTGCCGGCGCCTGGGCACGGACACCCCATACAAGTTGCTTTGGGACTGGCAGTCACATACACTGTGTATATCTGTACACATTTGCCCATCTATACGTACACCTTTAGCTTGCTACAGGAAAACAATACAGAGTTCAGGATGGGCTGCAAAATTCAACCAAGAAACAAGTGTTCAGACAGCTGGTTGCTGCTGGGGGCTTGGCTGCTGCGGCCCATTTGAGGATCGCTCAGGTATGTGCACAATTAAATGACACTTAGTATAGATGGGCCATCAGAGCTCTGCTGTCCCTCGTAGTTAGTATATAGTATTTAAGCGTACATTAGGGAAGATTGAGCACTGATTGACTTCCTGAACATTCAACCAAGTGATCGATACTCACTACAAATTGCTTTGCAGTTTGTTTCCTTTCACAGATTCTTGCCAGTAGTCTAGGATTTACTTGCCTTTCTCTTGAGTGGGGAAAAAAAGAAAAAGGAAAAAGAAAAGACTTACCTGGGAAGTCCAGCTGCAGTTACATTTCTTATCTGTACCACGTAGTTCCAGAGGGCTGGACCTCTGCAAGTAACTATTTGGGAGTCATTCTGGGATAAGCCTCTGGAACTCCACAATACTCTGTACGTGACTGACTTTCCTAAATGTTAGAGAGTTTTCTTCTCTGCTGTTGCATGGAAAGCTTTTCACTAGAAGGGGACACTGGTGGTGATTTGCTAACAAAACCAGTGTTCTGCAAGACTGAAGGCATCTGTTCCTGGGGGCTTCATTCGTACTGCAGCCTTCCAGGGCTGCACAGAAGAGGAAAGCTCTAGATGGCATTTCTTATTATCATATTTTTCCTCTGCTGTTAAACTAGGCTTTGTTTTTATTGATATTTATTCTGTTCTCAAGTTGCTTTCAGAAAGAGGAGGTAAAAATATAGCCAGAAGTTGACTGTAGCGAGTATCTGAAAGGACAGCAGTGAATGTCAGAGCTGAAGGCTGGTACAAACTCATAGCACCTTTTTCTAGTGGTCCATTTGTGTATGTTGAATTACTGATCATTCACCTATAAAACAATTTATATATTAATAAATGTTTTGTCATAACAATCTGATCTCAGAAAACTCTTCTAATTGCAACAGATGATACAGGATCTAGGGTTTGTTTAATTGTTTTTTAGTATATATCTGGTGAGCATTACTAGGAAAAGCCTGGTTAGGAAAGTCAAATGAGCACTGACATACCTGACACAGCAAATTGGCAAAATTCCTATGGCCATTAGCTGAAACAGTAAATGGAAACAGAACAGCTCCTACATATTTATAAGGAAAAACAAACGCCTGTTTGGCTGGCTATAATCTTTCACAGCCAGTTGCTTTATTTTGTAATTACAGCATGTCCTTATCTTACAGTAACCTATGGGAACAGCCAGCCCTTGACAGTCCCCCGGTCCAGCTCATCCGACTGTCCTTGGAATGGACTCCTAGAAGAAAGGTTAGTTTGTATCACTTTGGCAAAAGAAAATTACCAGCAAATGCCAGAAGCTGGACCAACACGTTTGGAAGGAAGTTTGTTCATCCCTACCAGGTAGGACAAGATCCTAATACTCAGTAAATTAACAGGAGGAGACTTCAAATGAAGAAAACAGATCACTAATACAAATTTTTAAAAAGCTAGGTATGCCTTAGTTTCTGTTTCTTCTGAAGTAGCTATCATCTCTGATAAAAAGGTACAGAACTCCAGTCATGGTGATACATTTATCTCAAGGAATGCTTTTTACAGCCTATCAGAGATTATCAAATAAACACATGACCTTGACATTGATTCAGTGATTTAGCAATGCAGTAGCTCTGTTCTTCCACTACATGGAAGGGCTCTCAAGAGAAATGAAAAATTGAACTGTATCTTCAAACCACTTGGGTTCAGGTGCAGAAAATAGTAAACCCCGTGGGAGAGGCTTTTGAACACAGGGTTTTTATACTTCAGAATCTGTTGGTGTCAAGGTCAAGTTTCAAGTCTTGATTTTGCTCTGAGACCTGTGTTGCCATCCTGCTAAAATTTTTCTAAGTAAAAGCAGTGGTTCTGCAGCCTTCTGAAGAAAAAGGAATATGCTGGGATGCTGTGGGCCATGATGATCCCTTCCCTTACCATTTCTAAAGAGTTTAAAACATGTTCACCTTGACAACTGAAGTATTAGAGACTGAGGTCTGACATGGTAACAGATACTCCTATAGGCTCTTGGGCAGAAGCTGTGCATGGTTTCTCTTGCTAGCATACTGGATGACTTGGCCGACTCTACCTTAGCTGCAGGTAAAGAGTTACACTGATCATGTGCCCCCTGAAATCATTATGGGTGGATAAAAGGTATATTTTGTGATCTTAGATTGCAGATGAGGTAAGATAATTTGCTTTGTTGAGTCTGAGTTTTGTGCTTCTGAATGGTCAGATCTCTCTGAATGCACTTTTAATTTATCAGGCTGTGAAAAATACTATTGGCTTCCATTAATTTGTGTCCAAATCTAAACAAATAATTTGAAATAGAGGAAGCTATTAAATATAGCCACTCTGTTTTTCACTGGAAAGTATGTTTGTACTGTCACTAATTGGATAGAACTGTATCTGCTGTAAATATATTAATTGTGGTAAGTGGGATACAATTTTTATTTGCTCTCTTATCACTTCAGATAAGAGCTGTGGGGAGCTGTGCAAGTGGCTTTGCTAAGGATGACTCAAAATCAAGGACTGTGGTGCCTAGTGCAATTGATTCCACAGAATGTGAATAAACTGGCTAGATGGCAATGGCTCATTTTTTAGGTGTCACTTGAGCAGCAGATGTAGCTGCTGAAGACAGCAACAGAAGTTGCAATTACTAGCAGTGTGTATGTACTTGAAATGGATAGATGCTTTGCATCTGAAGATCCTTATTTTTGTTTTGTTTGCTGACATGATTTTAACATAATTTGTGGCACAAACTGGCATTTGGAGTCCTAGCGTGATCTGTGTCACACATACAGCAGGGGTGTGCTGGTGGGCAGCTAAGCTGCGTTCCACAGGTGTCACTAATGTGTCTCTAATCTCTTCTCTGTGCGGCTCTTTGAATTGCAAATAGACAGTTTAGAGCACAGAACCAATAATGCGATACTAAGGTGACTCATTAACTGCATAACACAATGAGTTTGAACAGTCAGATTTAAGAGTCTTGGGCATTAGCAGTCCCCTTGGTGAGTCGTTCTGTCCTAGGCTTTGTCTCTGAACTCCGCTCTGGCTTCAGTTCCTTATCAACCTAGACTTACTAGATGTCACAATAGCTGTCTGAGCGGTCTCCTAAGAAAACCTGACTGCTGGAAATATGTTTTTTTCTTCTGAGTGTCTGTGCTTTTTTACCTCTTTCACTTTTTTTTTTTTTTTGGGGGGGGTGGTCACTCAAAGATAAATACTTGCAGTTTTTCTACCATAGTGGAGAATTTTTCGGAGCAGTAGCAATGTAAATTGACACCCAATTCTTAGCCCATGAGCTGTAGTAGAATTCCTGAAGAGGTCTAGCAGAAGTTTTGGTATTTCACAGGTTATTTGCATACATGGTTTATGTTTCTCCATAACCATAATGGATGACAAACGAGACTCTAAACTCTCTTTTAGAACTGCTGTGATTTTGATTGCCTGGAAACCTTATTAGGCATGGAAAGCAAGGGTTTTCAATTCTTGGTCTTATGAACAGCTTTTAAGGAAACAGAAACAAATAAGTGAGGGTAATTCAGGTCTTTTTTCCCACCCCCCTCAACTCCTCATTGAAATGAACCTGATCATTTTGCTAGCTATTTCTATGTCTGCATTTCCCCCTCTCTCTTGCCCTTTATATGTAGTTGTAAAAACGGTATATTAGTATAGTTTAAGCAACCTAATTGTTAATTGTATATTTTTATATTTTTATTATGAAGATCCTATCAAATTTTGTGAAAAGGTAAGGGGTTTATATCCACTATTGTTTTTCTTTCTGAAAAGCTGTTCTAAATTCAACCAGCAATGTTCTTTTTGTCATATCACTTCCTATTTGGCTGCATTATGTGTAGGAGGGTCAAAATACATGCCTTTGATTTATGTGGCAATGTAAAGAACAGCTACAAATGCCATGAGGCAGACAGTTTGAGTCTGTCCAATTGCTAAGTGTTTCACTGTGAAAAATGACTCCTTGTTCTCTGGATCACAGAGATTGTACAATTACAATTTTAATCAATCCAACACAAGATTCATTGGTTCTTACTGTGCAGAGCACATAGTCACAGTCCAATAAATCTGCTTCTGATGTGCAGATCCAGGCTCCTGGAGCCTCTAGAGACTGTATACAAATGATAGGCATGTCTGCATTGCCTATGTATTTGCATGGTGTCAGGCGTACAGGGGGGTGCTGATACTGTCTGACTTCTAATGTGGTATTTTATGGCTTGCATTTGAATGATTAGAAATAATGTGCTTGAACTGGTGGGTGCAGGAGATGACGCTTGCTCCTTTTGCTAGTTTCTGCCTTTCTCAAAGTGAGATTTTGGTGCTCTTAGATTCTGCTGTTGATTCTTCTGTCCATACATCTCCAAAAAAGAACTCCCAAAGACAGCAAACTATTTTTCCTGAAAAGCAATTTTGGGTCTGAGAAAAGTGAAGTCTGCAAGGAGGGATATGTCCTTTGAAATCTCTCTGAAGAATTTACACAAACTATAAGCTCTGACATATTCCATACATGTTCCATACAAGTTTGTAAACAACTGTTACATAGATTCTCTGAAGATTTGGTCTTAAGTGAACATGATTAGCACCAGTCCTGCTGATGGGTTTGCACCTACACCATCCCAGGACTGAGAGACAATAAACATGCTCCAACATGTAGGAGAAAGTTAGCAGAAAAGCAGCTTGTTGTTGCTGTATCCAAATTTATTGCCTGGCATAGCACCTGAGAGTAGACAGAGTGTCTGTCCTGTGCTGAAAGTCTAGAGGAAACAGGAGAGAACTGCCTGAGCTGAACGTGAAGGAATGGCAAGAGAAGATAAACAGACAGTAACCTGCTGGTGAAGGAAAGGGCAGAGAAGAACAGAAACCTGAAGTATTTGATGGGCAGCAAGACAGATAACAGTGCTGAATGGGAAACCCAAGTATCTTGTGGAAGGAAATATTAGCAGGACATGAAGGAGGCAAGAACAGAAATAGCGCTGAAAAGGAGAGGGCATGGGCTGGATTGCAGGGCTCATAGAAGCAGTGGAGGGTACAGAGAGGAGCCAGGCCATAGGAAAGAGAAGAAGAAGGGGATACAAAGAAGTAGGTTATGCCTTTCCTGGCATTTCCTTAGTTGCTGCTACAGGGTTTTAAACCACAATATTCTTCTGATACAGCATGGGTCCTTTTGGATTTGATGTCCAAATCTCTCCTGGCTTTCCTTTTAATATTTAATTTTTTATTAACCGAGGAAGTAAGAAATAACTTCAGAAAAGTTAGTGCAAAAAATATGAACTGAAAAAGGCATCTAGAAGATTCATAAAGTATCAAACATTTCAATTAATTATATTTATCTGTCTTTTAAAATGTTTGTTAATTTAAAACAAGCAAGCAAGAAGCCATAATTTATGATTGACAACATATGAAGATTTTTTAACATCTTCTTTGATAGCCTGAGATAAATCACAGCAAAACTGACTGAAAAAGAAGTTATTTTGAAAATATTTTCAGTAGGTTATTTTCTGTTCGTTTGTAGCTGTTTCTAAAGGTAGTACTATACAATGTTATATAATGACGGCTTTGCTATGTAACAACAGATGGCATAATAATGGTAAGGAACATAAAAAAATGGATTTTGGTTTAGGTAAATGTTTTGGCATCTTGTTGGTAAATAGTGCTCATTTAAAGGGATTGTGTACACAGCATTTCAGATGAAGAATCTCTGTCTTGTCTATACAGAAATGTATAGAACTTCTTTTTGGGAAATAGTATTGGACTTACATCCAAACATCTCCTTTCACAGTTTGTGCAGAGATATCTGCATTCTGCTTAGGAGTGGCTGCTTTCTTTGGTGCTGGTCTATAGGTGCAGTGTTTCCAAAATATGTTTGGTCATTCAAAGTGAATGCAAAATATTTTCACAACTCTGCTCTTGTCATGCTCAAAACCATATTTACGTTCATGAATTTATTTTCTTCAAATCTGAGGGTGGTGGTAGACAGTATGCATATATGTTGTCAGTGGTGTTCAAGAAAATAAAGAACGATTTAGACCCTAAAGGAACAGACCCAATATTAATATGAAGTCACGTTTCACTTTGCAGTTTGCTTTCCAGGCTACATTCACTGTTGTTCCTGTGCAGTACTGATATTCTGCCTGCTGGATTTGTCTTTTGGAAATAGTCCAGAGGAACAAAGCCTTCAAACAAGAAAGCAAGGTTTTAGCATCAAGATGTTTTATTTTGAGGAACCTTTCAGCCATTCTATCAAAAAGGAGGTAGGATTAGTTACAAAGTAAATTGTTTCTGGTTCTGCTGCATAATACATTTCTTTCTCCTCTTACTCTTCTTACTTACTTTTCAAAGTAACCTGTTCATGTCATCATCAAGCAATGTTTTCCAAAGATCTAAGTCTTGTTAAACAGCCAAGTTCAACCAGGAGAGAAGCATGTTCTTGCCAGCGGGAAGGAGGGACTGTGTGACTCTGAGTCAGACCTCTGAGTGAGGCAACTCAATTTCATCAGGGCATGGAGATAACAGTACTTCACTGTGATGCTGTAAGGATTAGGTAGTTCTTATAAGTTGTTTTGAAGATGCAAGGTTCCACAAGAGCTGAGAAGTTAGGCTTTTGATTATACACCAAGAGCTCAATGCAGGAGAGTTTCCAATGTGCTTAAGTGTTTCTGGAATGCAATTCTTCCCTGAAGCCCAGTACCTATCCATTTGCTTTTTCCCAGACAAATGTTACCATTAATGGACTCTGCCTATCCTTTTAGAAGCTTTAGAACACTAATAGCTTTTTCAGGCCTGAAGAACAATTTCAAGATTTATATCATATCCAAATGCAAAATGGCATGGGAGACTAGCATTGTTTTCTGACAGATTGTCAAGCCTGAGGCTAGTATGCATGTCTGGCCTCACTGAACTCAACAATGGTAATTTTTAGAGGAGGATGGCTGACTGAATTCCTGCTAGATTGGTTTCTTTTTAGAGTTTTTCTGTTCTCCTGTATTGTGATTCAGTTTGTCTTTTCCCTCATAACAGGCAGTGACAAGTCCTTGGGGTGGCCTTAGCTTAGAATTCCAGGAAAGTCATGTAGGTAACATGGTACGTAAAAATTCACTGAAGCATGTTCAGCTTTTTCCTATTGCTCATGTTTCCACATGTGCTGTCCTTAAATTTCAAATTTTCTCCTTGTAAACCTTCAAGAAAGACAAGGGAAAGTAGAGTAACCTGCTCTAAGCAAATTCAGTGCACAAGCTTCATACCTGGGAAGTCTCAGATCATGTACATTATTCACAGCAGGGAATGCTTTAGGATTTTGAAGGTTATGAAAAAAGGGGCCTTTGTACCTCTGTGCTGATAAATCATATATTGTCCAAGTGATTCTGCCACACTGTATGAATCTCAGTAGACTCATATCACAAGCAGTACAGAACTGGGCATTACAAAACAAGAAGATACACATTTTAACTGCATTTGTGCAGCAGTTCTTTTACCAAATGTAAGGTAGGATGGGCTGCTTAGCACCTGGAAAGGAAGCAAGAACCTGGGAAAAGCCGTGTCCATATGCATGTCATTTAAAGCATGGAATTGTGTTTTTATAGAACTGCTTCTTTATACAGTATGTCTCTGAAGACCAGCACTGGGCAATGATTCTCTGCATCCTTCACAAATTGTGTTCATTGTCCAGCCCCCAGGCCCTGAACCTTCAACTTGCACTTCTCTGCAATCTTCTGCAAATACCTGCCCAAGTTAGAGGAAAGCTGGAAAAAGGAAATTACTGTTCCAACCATGCTTCCTATGGCATTGTCAAAGCCACATTTTGCCAGATGAAACTCCTCTAATGAATACTTTTAACAGAGATGCATGTTAGATGCACCCAGGTTCTCCAAATGTCAGTAAGGACAGAGCAAAGTTTTCTCCCAAATAGTATATATGTTTTCTGTTATACCACATTTTGTCGTCTTCATTAAACTTTGCATTATGTGATTGAAGTAACTTGTTTTCTCTCCCCTCCTTTCCTCAACATGATGGCACAGTATTTTGGTTTTCCAGCTCTTTATTAGAGCAGTAGGGATACCATTCATGACTTTTCTTTCACTTCACCTTTTCTCTTTTCCTTTTCTCTTAGTGCAATTGGTAATACTCCAGATGGTGTACTGGGCTGTGGCTCAGTAGGCACTGGGCAGGGAGATTGCTAAAAATGAGAAAGACATTACTTTAGGTAGGTTGTTTTACTACTTTTAGCATAAGGATGCAGATGCTACCAGCAAATAGAAGAATTTCCTCTGCAGACTTCAGCATCTAAAGGCACACAGCTGTATCCTGGCAACTGGTCCATTAGTCTTTAGCTAATTTGGTCATGCCCGATTTACAGTGCCAGTCCAGCAGATAACAGTGGAGAGGAACTGAAGCAGTATGGGTGATTTTACTATATTGAACACAGTCATCTGTGATGACTTCTGCTATTTGAAAAGGCTCTAAGAGGCAGACAAGGCTAAAACACAGCTTCAGGAGCTAAAATACTAAGTGAAACATTTGGGACATGAATCCATGCTGTCTTGATTTCAGTTATTAGCTGAATCAATCATTTTACTTTCCCTTGCTTCTTATATAACCATCTCTAGCTGCTCAATAGGTGACGTATTACCTTATTTTTCCCTTGTTTAGTGTGCGTTTACAAATGCAGTATGTAGGACATGACAACACATGCTTTTGACCTTGCAGTGCTAACCTTATAACTAGTTGTTTCCTAGTATCTCCCATTGAAGAAGATAAGGTTGACTAAACTAGATCTGTTTCAAGCCATCAGGCATTCATCCACAATGCTAAAGCCAATTTCAGTGAGGTCACTTTTTCACACAGTGAATCTATAATAGTTTTTGTCTCCGACTGTCTGATTTATTCTTCTGGCAAGGACTGCTGGTTTCCCTGAAACTGAAGAGGCAGTTAGTTGTTTTTTTTTTTTTTTCTTTTCCTAGACAGGAAAGCGATATTTATTTTTAAGTGCACAAGATTTTATATATAACATTTTACCACATCTCAGTTGTATTACTTTGCAGTTTTCTTTTTGATCTGCCTGTATTTTAGGCTCCTGCAAGATTTGCATTGTGAACCATACCCTGTTGCTATACATAGAATGCAAATCATTTAAATACTTTCCTGCTTTATGGAGATAATTATAAGCTCTATTTCCTGAACAATGAAAGCAAGACCAATGCTTAAGTCTTCACATTTCATTTGTAATAAAGCAGATGTAAAATGAGTTCCAAGGGATTAAATACCCTGGATGTACTTTGAATTGTCCCATTAAACACCTTGTCCCAGAGAGCATTGTAATTACCACATCTATTTGATAGTTTCTCATTAATTACACCACCACTAATCCTTAGTGCATTTTCTTATTTTCGGAGAGTTCTCCAAATGAACTAAAAATTAAAGAATATGAATATGTAAATAAGATGTACATGAGGAAGTTATTGGGTCAAATACACACTAAGGACAAAATGGAAGTGTAGCTCCATACTGGCCTGCATGGGTTTGCCCACATGAGGATGGTCTAAGGTAATTGCATGTCTGAGAAGTGTTTCTGCCATCTCAGACAATGAATGACTTGGCACTATGTCTATGCTGCATAAATTAGCCATGGATATTTAGCAATGGACTGGAGGAGGAGGAGGAATCAAAGTAGTGATTAGTAATATAGTTCCACATATCATCTGTATACAGACTTCCTAAGTTTTGTGCGATCATGTGCATGCAGTTCAAGTAACTGCATACAAACTGATGAAGATTTAGACAGCTAGAGGTGCAATTACTGCCCTTGAAGGTAAAATTGCAAATTCATAGCTGAGCAAGAACGATCCATTATTCATTGGATCCATTCTTCACTGAAAGGGTAGTCAGGCACTGGACCAGGCTGCCCAGGGAAGGGGTTGAGTCCCCATCTCTGGAGGTATTTAAAAGACGGGTAGATGTGGTGCTTAGGGACATGGTTTAGTGGTGGACTTGGCAGCGCTAGGTTAACGGTTGGACTTGATGATCTTAAGGGTCTTTTCCAACCTAAACAATTCTATGATTCTGTGATTTTATGATTATTGCATGTAAGATAAAAAAAGTATGGTTTTTCCTTATCAAATGGTAACTATATTTCTTAAAATGTTAGAATGTGGATATCTACTTAGACTTGGGACAGTCAGTTGGATTGAAAACTGACTGAATTGACTTTCCAGTCTCAACTATTCTGTGACTCTGTGGATGTCTGCTGTTTAAAACACACACCAGAAAGATGGAATATCATACATTACAATTAAACTTTAGGGCAGAAGACCAGAAGACTGGAAGAGAATGCTGAGAACATCTGGAACACTGAGTTATATCTTTATTGATCAGTGGCAACCACATCATAATTACCCAATATGAAGGAATCTACATAAAGTATTTGTCTATGCTTTATAATTAATTTAAAATATGCAATAAACAATAAATCAATAAATCTTAAGGTGGCGTAACCCGCCCCGCCAAAACCAAAAGAGAAACAGGAGAGTTCATTAGCACTGTCAGTGTCCTGTGTCCCTCCAGTAGACACAGCAGTCAGGTCTCTGTATTGTAACACCCCAAAGAGCACCAGTGCACCCATCCTACCTCCCGATCTTTTGTCTCTACTCTATTTCTGTCATTTGTCGCTCAGCATTTACTCTAGGAGATCATCACAGTGCTCACGTCCACCTCTGAGTTTCAATTTAGGTAGCTTAAACAAAGCCAAGCTCTTCCAGTCTCTCTTCAGAAGACAAATACTTAAAACAGTAACCCTTCTTCGTATTTTTGTTTCACTTATGTTCATGGATAGGGATCAAGGATACTCAGAACTATACCAGATAGCAATATGCCAAATTAGGTCTTTCTGATGTTCTTATTTCCTAGTGTTAATATTGCCTTGTGCCTAATAAAAATGCTTAATTTTATCCAATTTAGAATTGCATTCACCTTCTTCACAGCTGCCTCAAGTGGTAGTACATAATCGTCCTTTGTCTGAACAATAATCTATATTTCTTTCTGCCTTCATAATTTCCAATTTATGAACGTACAATTAATAGCAAAAGAAGCTACAAAAAGCTGCACCTTATAGTGTTAAATTTCATGTCACAGTCCTTGGTATTAGCAGTGCCTTCTAATTTTGTGTCAGATCCCAAGATCAGTCTCTGGGGAATACCACTAGTAGCCTCTTTATCCTGGTAATTCTCCTTTCAGTATAACCTCTTGCATCTTTTCATTACAGTCCTCCCGAGTAACGCATACGAAGTCACCCCAAGCAATCTTCCAATGTCAGGAGAACTACACTTCACAAGTCTGTGAACCTTGGGTCATAATGTGACCATAGGGTTAATATAAAATTAAAATATAATTCCAGTTCATTCCTGGAATTGATGTGACAGGATAAGGTTGGGAAAAGAGATAATATTTCTTTTTTCTTGACCAGCTGATACTGATAGAACAGACAAGTTTTCAGACACACCATCAAGGTACGCAAGAATGCTATCAATTTTATTCCTATTACATGATTACTATACTTTTTTAATATATTTTTCTAATATAGAGTCACTTAATTGGAGTCTGTTAAAAAGCTAACTTTTGCTGTACAATAATCTTTTCAATTCTGTGAACCCATTGATGGTCGATAAAGGAGTGTGACTTATTGATGTGGTAAAATGATGAAGTCCTTGCTTACGGTCAAACCTTTCTGCAGATACTATCTCAATTTAGAAAAGGAACGGTACCATTAGGTCTGATATCAAGGTAGCTTCCTCAGCTGACTTCTAGTGTAAATCATCCTGACCTGTGTATTCATCATTTCTAGAGGAGAGCCTTCTTCTGGTAGAGGAGTCTCAAATGCAACTAGTAGCAAGTTAGCCTTTCTTACTGTCTTTCAGGATGAATGGTTTTCTAAAGCTGCTGCAACGAAGGGATAACACATCTTACTAAACTGTCTCAAGGTTCACCCTTCACTGCCCACTGAAGTGGTAAGTGTTGAAATGCCTCAGTTACTAAGCATACTGTGAAACAGAGCAACCTTCAAAACATTGATGATGAGGGCTGTAGTGACAATTGTTAAATGGCATAGATTTTTATTAGCTTTCAGTGGAGGAAATCCTTCTTTTCAGGATATTATATTTCTACTGTCATGTCCAGATTTCCACAGTTGTAGTGTTAGTATGTGGTGCTGTAGTAGGATCTGTCTTTAGGGCACAAATGTTCCTAGATTTATAATGGCATTGGTTTAGAGCCATGGTAGAATTTTTCTTATGTTGCAGAAATGAACCTCAGTCTTTCATCATTGTATTATAACTTTCTCTAGGGCAGTGTTTCTAGCATTGCAATTTTAGACTATAGCTCTTTCTTGGTAAGAGATACCTCCAAGGAGGGATTCTCATTATTTTAAGCACTATGTTGTGCCTCCAGAGGAGAATTCCTGAACCAAAATCATAAATTTATTCCTTTTTTTTCTTTTTCCTTTTTTCAAAAGAAGAGCTACTTCCTGAGTCACTCTATCTGACAGTACACTTACATAATACAGTTACCAGCACCAGATTCCTGGCACTCTCTTTAGAGGCATACTTGTATGAAAGAACATTTACACAACTAATGTAACCAGCAGCAATATACAGCAAATGTGTATAAAAATTAATGCATCTGTCTGGCTTTCCCCTCTCAGACATTTAATATCCACAATGAATTTCTCCCTCATCCCTGTCAGAGAGGCTCCATTGCCATATATTCTTCTTGTATTAATTACTTCGGTCCACTTGATAACTGCATCACTGGAGGTACTATGCAAATAAATAGCCAGTCAAGATAGAAGAGTGTTAGTACATAAAACAGATAAATGAGTAGCAAAGATCTCTTCAGTTGTAGCAAGTAGTAGTTTTGCACTAGCACATCTTGGCCATTTTTTCTTCTAGTGCTTGGTGTTCCAGCACTTGGACAGGCCTGAAATATATGACAGCAAAGCAAGATTCGTGAATGGGATACATGTAATTACACTACATAAGTTCAGAAGCGATAGGGCACTTGGTGTTTCAATGTATGAAATGCTGTCTGGGATCTAGATGGATCTAGGAACACAACCATCAAGATAGATGTTAATACAGAACAAACACTGGTAACTGCAGAGTAGAAATCTGGTATTGGCACTGAGATTTACTGTGTTTGTTTTTTTAATTTTAGCGAACAAATGGTTTTCAACTCAGAAAGAATCTGTTTCTGAATTTTAGCAAAACTCTCTGTAGACTACATTTTTCTGTGCATGCGAACATGATATATTTCCAGGTTTAATGACTTCTAAGCCCCAGAAAGCCCTAATGTTCTGCATTTATCAGGGTGAACTGAATTCTGCCCTGGTTTTATTCCTATTTAATTGCTATTGTCAGCTATACTCAACAGAGTTGGGCCTTAAAATAAGGTTGGCTGAAAAAAATCATAGGATGTTTAAAATAATAATAATAATACACATTTTTTGTAGTCTTCTGGGTTCAGTCAGTTCAGTTCTTTCTCTTTCAGAGAAGATTTTTTTAGGACAGCTTGGTTTGAACCATACCTTCACTCCCCTAAACAACTCTCTTTCCAAAGTAAGTCAGGGTGCTCTTGGAGAAGGGTCTTTCAGTAATGCCTGCAGCTTGTGGACACTGCAGCCATCTTTGTGAATTCGTTTATAACCCAGGTTAAGGTGAATCAGAAAAAATTATTTATTACAACGTTCATATGTCACTGCTGACATTCAGAGCACTGATGTCACAATGCAGCATTTTGGAGAGGTCTGATATGACAGGTTATATCACACCTGCCCTGCAGAGATACCTGAGACTGCGTGGGGTGAAGAAGTTGATGAGCTGCAGAAGTATGAATCAGCCTGCGCAGAACTCTTACTGCCATGGTGAGATTGCTTATGGCACTTTATTTATAGTTGGCTAAGATGCTCCTGCCTAATAGTGTGTTACAGACTATTTGTCTTCTGTTTCAGGGTAAACGGTACTTTAGGTCTCTCTTAGTCTTTCCTTAATGCATACTTAAGACGACAGACCTGGTTGCCTTTGATGTTTTGCAAAAGCAGGTTTACATGCTTGTACAGTGAGAAAGTCTGGATTTCTAAGTTGTAGACTCTTTTTTCTGTAGCCCTCAGCCTCTTAGCCCAACTAAAGTTTGTTTGAGCAAGTTGTTTTGCCCCCAAGATGATGTGACTTATAAACTGATTAGAGTGATACAGTAACAGCTCCTTCACAAACAGGTATCTTTTATTCTTTTACCCAGCACAATGAGCATACAGAGCAGAGGTTTGAAGCCAAATGGGTCTGTATTCTTACCTATGCTTCAGTCTTTCACAGACCAGTTTTTGAGCTCCCTTTAATCCAGTGAACTCCATCTTTGGTTGGATAGACAATGTGTTTTTGCAGCATGATAAAAATAAAAAATAAAATTTCAGACTGTCCTAAAAATTGGCCTTCGTAGGCATGGGGAAACATCTTCCACTTAGTAAATTCTCCATTGTTTTTCTCAGAAACTCTTATATTGCATATGAGAGAGCCTTATCTTTGCTGTGGTTTTGTTTCCTCTTAAATCCATTCTTATTTTATTTCAGATAGCCTGACATATTGGGATATATTTGATTTAAAAAAAAAAAAATCAAAGCATAAGATACTCATTTTTCACAATTTTGGTGAAAATATTTTGAGCAGATTATATATAGTCATATGTAAATGGAGCCATAATAAAATTACAGATTTTTTTAAGTTTACTTTGACAACGCAGTGTAAAAAGCGTTACTTTTTCTTTTCTGTCTCTTTGAAACAGCCTCCCAATGTGTAATAGTCCCATCAGGTTATTGAATGCCCTTGTTTTATAAAAAACAAGGACATACCTTTTAGTCGCCATGCTGCTACCTCCTTTATTTGACTAACTGACATTTGAGGGATTCTTCTGTGTGCTGTGGTAAAGAAGAGGTTTCTAGCTTTACGAGACATCATTCATGCAGGCAAGGAGAGCAGCCTGACACTGCTGAATTCTTCATGGGGAATTTCTTATTTAGCAACAAACATCCCCTGAATTTGCCTTTATTTTACAGCTTCTGCAATCCCATCATCCCTTTGTTGCTGACCTGAGAGTAGGTGAAAGTGCTCAGTATATCAGTCCTTCATGGTGCTCTGAGCTCAGCTGAAGGAACTGTATTCATTTCTGAAACACAAAATGAGAGAATTAACTAATATTTTGACTCCAGGTTTCGCTTAGATCAAAAGCAAAAATACAATCTGTGATCTGATAGCACATAATGTTGTGTATGAGACTTTAGGCCTGAGAAGATGGAGATTAATTGAAAAAACTGTAAGGAATAAGAAACTGAATATTTTGCTATCAACATGCATAGCAGGTTCCTGGATTTTAGATGTAGATGTTTGAGGTTAGAATCCAGATCATGGGTTTATATATCGCTCTTTCTTTATTGTGTTTCATGGTCTTGCAGTAGTCCTGCAGCTATCAGTTCATTTCCAAAGAAGGTTCCTTTTCTAAATAATTCTCTGCTTGGACTAGATGGGTTAAATTATCAGTGGTGGACCGGAAATTAGGGATCTGACTTCTGTTAAAATATAATAGGAGCAGCATGCCTAATTTGCAGTGGAAGTTTACCATCTGCTTTAAAACAGTTCAGGTTTTGAAACTGAAAGTAATTGAAAGTGAAATTTTTTAGCAGATGTGAGGAAGTGAGAGCCAGAGAGGCAGGTATCTTCAAAGCTGCCCAGAAATTTGGTGTTAGCGTTGTTTGCCTCATAGTCACTTGCTTCAAAGAATAACAAATTGTTCCAGATATATGTTGGAGTACAGCTGGTCAGTAAACCCTGGACTACCATATTTCAGATTAGAAAAAAAGGACACAGCAGGAGACACGGTAAGGCATAAGGAGTATGCTTTGAAGCATTTTTGATCACAGGTAGAATGAGAAAGTAAGTGGCCCATGTAGCTGCACAGTTAGACCAAAGGCAAGATACAGTTTTTATCCATCTAATTCATGCTATAGCTGGCGCTACACCAGGGCTGTAAAATGATAATATCATCTCCACTAATATTAACTAGAAACCTTTATATTACTGTCTTAAGAGCTTCACTTTGCCTCCTGTGAAAGGTTCCTGCCCCTTCCGTTAGAACATGGCCACAAACACAGTCAATGAGCCATTTGGCATGGCCAGCAGGGATGAAGGTCGAGGTTTTTAGAGTTTCAGTTTCATCTCTACACAGTTTCACAAGTGAGCTTATGCACTTCCTCCTAAGCAGCATGAATTATCAGGTAACCCCATTGTCAGTAATATTATACTCAGAGTTGGTTTTAATTTATTCTGTACATAGAAGAACCCTCAAAATGTTTGTATAGAATATACTACAGATGTAAATTTAAAAAATTGGAGAAGAACCACTTTTTTTTTTTTTTCTTCCATTTCCTAAGCAGCTATTTTTTCACAAAAGAATAGGCCACCTGCTAGAAGAATAATATTCCTGGATTCTAAAAGAATCTCAATGCTCAGTAAAATCTGAACCTTTTCAACTGAATATATCTTATGCATATCTAAACCCAAGCAGCTAAAAAAGCTAGACAGCTATTCCCAAGGAAAAAATTACACTCCTCATGAAATAAAAATTACTTTGGTAAATGTGATCAGTATAAGCAAACACTACAGAAACATAGAGACATGAGGTTAATAAAACATAGATATTATCTGAATTAATTTTCCAGTTTTTATTCATTTAGTTCTGGTCTTCAGTTTGAGGGTATTGGTTGCTGGAAATGCATAGATTTTTCTATTTCCTTTACACTTCATCAATTTTCCTTGATTTTTTGGTCTAATTATCTACTAGATTACACTTTATAGCCATATTGATATTGAGTGTTTAAAAAGATGAGTTTATCCACTCTAGTCTGTAAATTTGGATTGGTTTCTATGGGCTATGTACCGACCACCACCCATTAGTTAAAGAATATTCGTGTCTTTGCTAGTTATAATACAAATAGGATGAGCAGCAATCACATGAGCCTCTTCCTCACTATACTTTATATCAGATCAAATGCTTGCCTGCAGCAGCAGCAATTCGATACTGGTCTTCATGAAGCTACTACAGAACTCATTACTCTGGGCAAATTGCTTTGTATAGTGTAATGTACTGTGTTGGAGTCTAAAGGGACATGAACCCCAAACAGTGCTTAATACAGACCATAAAATATTTAGAGCCTGATACATTAGTTTTAAAATGCTTACAAAGGTTAAACTTTATCCAAAAGGAGAAAAAAAAATCATTCTGCTCCCATTAAGTCAGTGATTTAATAGAGTTTTCAGTACAATGCATTTACTCCATGATAATCAATTACCTCCAGCAAATTAAAATATAAATTAGGTTGTCTTGGAGAAAAGGAAGCTCTAAATCAGTTTGTTCTGGGTGCACATAAATACAAATTTTATAGTTATGGTTTCCTAATGTCAGAACCAACACATTATGACAGAAAGATGTTTTTAGCTGCTGTGATTCTTAACCCATGAACTGTATTGATTTCATTCTTTTCAAAGTTGGGAGTATCAAAATATATGACCTTTCTTTAAAAAGTTCTTGAATTTCTTCATTATATGTATGAGGTATGCATGAACCTCATTAGGAATTGTTTGAGCAGCAAGCAATGTGTTTATTTCTACTCAGCAGAATACTCACAAAAACTCAGGGTTATTTTGGGCTTTCCTTTTCCTAGTAGGCAAACATACATTGAATTGGAAATCTTGTTTCTATTCAAAAGTAGAGATGATAATTATGTTCAAACTAAATACCACAACTGATAAATGGACCACTAAAATCATTGTACATTGTCCTAACTAATACTGCACCATATTGTGTAATATCAAAATACATGGGGGAGAAAAAGGGTGATTTATTCTGAAAGCTGTGTGGGGAATACTGTATATACCAATGTCTCAGTTGTATTTTTGTATAGTTTTTCTGCCAATGACGGTTCACTGCATAACAGAAAGCTATCGATTATCAGATTTCAATTTCAAAACTGCATGATAAATTGGTTTAGATTTTTCTTAGATCAATTATTGAAATAAGAAAAAGGTTTAAAATTATTTAGCGGTATTTGTGAAGACAGAAGAAATACTGTTATTAATTTCCAGTTTCATAGAAGTTTGAAAGGTATAATCAGACCTCAACAGATAAAGATGAGGTTTTCTTTCAATTGAAATATGTAGAGCTTAATTTTAGGTATTTGCATTCTGATGCCCGGTAATTTGAGTTGACTTAAGAGGAAACTTATGCTGGAAATACTTCAAGGGCACGTCATTACATGTCAGTATTGTGATTGGTAGCATTATCCCCCTTGTCTCATTGATTTGTCTATAGGGTTGGAAGTAAAACCTGTCTATATGGAGGAGTGATATTAGGGGTAATATGGCTTTACGTAACCTGTTAGTTCTATGTGAGATTATGAACCCTGTGTACTTTTGCTGCACTTGTAGCTTTTTAGCTATCTTTCATCTCTTTTTATCTGCAAAAAGGCTAGAAATTCATGTGAGGTATGATACAGGGCTAAGAACAAGGAGGTCATTAAATCCAGATGATTTTCTAATCAAACAAAAGCACTTACAGAACTGGCTGCTGCGTAGGCAAACCAACTTGTTGAGGAAAGATCATTTGATACCCTCCAATGGGAAGTACATGGTTCAGGTGCAGTTACTGCGTTATGTGCTGTCACTTCTCCTTCTTTTAAGTAAAGAACAATGGTATTTGGAAACTGTATTGTGGGGGTATATTGTACTTTTTCATTACCACATGTGCCCGAAAAGATTAACAGAAAACTTCAGACTACTGTTGGCTGGAGCTCTTGGAGAAATGAGCTCAAATTCAGGAATACCTTGGGGACAGCCTAGTCCTTGCAGTCGAAGCCCTGGGCTGTGCACCTCCCATTCTGGAGGTGCCAAAGTAAAGCACAGTGCTGCACAGTGCCAAAATCCAGGGCGCCTTTGGGCTTACTGACGGGGTTGGGAGCACCAGTGCCTGCCCTGCTTTGGGTCCAGGAACAGCAGTGTTATTCTTCTTGCATCACAGCAAAGCAGGATAGTAAGTTTTATCTCCTGGCCTTACTTTGCTGTGTGTATGAGCCTCAGGCCATGTTCTGGGCTTTGTGTGGCAAATTTGGCCCTACATTTGGCCCTAATAATTTAATTGCTTTTACGATTGATTTTGGAGGATGGTTCTCCTCCCATCTTGTACTTGGCTACAATAGGGAGAACACATATTTTAAAATACCTTTTTGAAATGTATTACCTACTATGCTGTGTGGCTTCATGTTTTTGAAGATGATGAAATGTGGCTAGCAATGAAAAAAATCAATTTTGCAAATTTGTCAATGTAACAAAGATTCCTTGTATTCCAGAGGAAGAATAATTGATTCTTGAAATCAGAGTTAGACATTTTAAGCTTGCACTCCTGAGGCTGGTAAACTCTTGTATTATTTAATTTTTATACATGAATGTTTTGTTGGGATTTTTTTTAGATCATAAATACAATAAAGATCATAATCTTTCCAGCAGGCAAAGGTTTTTCTTTACTTCTGAAAAATACTTTCTTTCTGACATCCAATACTGTACAGCCGAGTGACTCTTGAAAAGAAATTCAAACATAAAAACCCCACCATGAACCAGGCCTGCTCTGTGAGTAATTCTGTGATAGCTGGATTCCATATCAGATGAACCAGAGATTGTGTCAGTGTAGTTCAGAAAGAATTATGAGCTTGGTTTTATGAGGTGTAGTTCCATGGTCTCCATTCTAGTTTTTCTGTAGTATTTACCATTTGATACAGTATATGTTTTTAGATCTTTATTCTACCTGACATTAAAATATTATTTTCAGATTTAAATTAAAGATCTCAGCATCATTACGTCAAGGCCATATTGTTAACATAGTAATAATTAACATTGACATCAATATAGACACTGAATTATTGTGAATGTTTCTTTAGAGTTTACAAAATTATGACAATCCTCCATAAGCTTTCCCCAAAAAAGTAAAAAAAAAAATCTGTTTCCCAGTACAAAAAATTAAAAAAATGTTTCTAGTGAGTTGTGGGAACTAGAATGCTCTAAACAGATGGTCTCAGAGGAAACTAGGCAAAGTTTGTCCCCAAATGCCTCAGAAATTCCACTTGAGGATTCATGAAGCAGTGAATGAAGGAGATGTACTTCTGGACTTCAGTCCTGATCAGTCCTGAATTTCATTAAGCTTCTGTGTGTGATTCTTTGCAGATCGGAATCTGAGAGATGAGACTTGGGAATGAACGCAAGAGGACAAAATATATATAAGGCACTGAGAGATAAGTTCCCTTATTAAAGGCAAAATTAGTTATTTGATCTTCTTGAGTAAAAGCATCTTATCCATATATATTAAATGCAGTATTTCCACACATAAATTAGAGTTATAGTGAAGAAATTTGTAAAAATACAATTAACTTTTTTTTCCCCTCCAGTTCCCTTGTACCTCTGGTGAATTCTGTCTGTGGTGAAGGGCAGTATTTCTGTTTATGCATTGCTGCTCAAGAAATACAGAAAAAATTTAAAGAGGAGGGGCCACTAATTCTCCAGCGGTGTCACATCAGAAATGGGAAAAAGGTAGAGGTTACCTCTTAGAACTCTTTTAGAGTCACTATATCAGTTATGAGAACTACAGCCAAGGCAGTGGTTTGGAAGGTTAAAGGAAACTAATAGAGGTTTTAAAACAGCTGTGACCAAGATGTGTGTCTGCTTTGAAGCCACACTGCTTCAGCACAGCAGTACAAAGCGACCAGGATGTGCAGGAGGCTCATGGTGCCTGCCTGTCCCCACGGGAGGAGGCCCCCATACCATCGGTGGGAATTTGGGAGTGAGAAATGTTGCAGCTAAGTCAAGTTTGTGCTCTGTCTGTGCCTAAATACACTGTGCTCCTGCAAGAGCTGCCATAGGCTCTGGCCACAACCTTTGAAAGTTCTGGTAAAGTATTGAAAGTTGCTGCCATACCCCACTGTGCCCCCCAGGGTGGGGCTGAAGCAGGTCCCTATCACAGGGGCTGGCAGCAGAGGCTTGGCGCGTCTGGAGGAGCAGCTGGACCCAATGCCCCAATCACCAGAGACTGGCAGCACCTGTGGGACTGGAGGTTTAAAGGGAAGGGGGGGGAGCAAGGCAGCAGGATTGGGAGTGTGTGCTGGCTGAGCAGGCTGTGTTGGGAGGTATTCAGGAGAAGCTGTAAGTATTTTTAAGAGTTGTTAGTCGACCACTTGCTAAACTAAAGCCCTGCTCTTAGAAGGGTGATGTGTTTAGGGGAGGGAGAGTGGTCTGTTTTCTTAAAGAGGAGCTGAATCTGAGTCTGCTAGGGGCTATTGGTTTGCCTTCTCCTGTCAGGGGGCTCAGTGGGTCCCTTCTGGTGTCATTTCATGGCACACACTTGCTAAATCTCCCCAAATGTAGTGCGAACAGTCAGAGGAATGGAGCTTTCTCTGTTGGTGCAGTGCTGTGTACCCACAGGAGAAAGAAGGTGATGATTTCTGTTTTAAAAAACTGTGGTGTCCTCTTGAGACAGTAACTGAAAGGTGAACTTCATATGGACAGAAATACTTCTGTTGTAAAAGATGTTTTTATAATATGTGCTGGTGAGCCACAAGGCGAGCGGTTCCTTTGGAAAGCAGCATGGGTAGCTCAGACAGAGAGACAAGTGATCAGTGTTCCTGTTTGGTGAAAGAACCGTGGAGAGATAAACATTTGTGATAGAGGCAGGCTTTCAAAGCACAGCTGCAGTTGTACTGAGGATGGATACTATGGAGTGCAACCTTCTGTCTGCAACTTAAAACTTAATCTGCTCCTATCTTCCTTGAATCA
Source organism: Nipponia nippon (assembly GCF_047370975.1). Classification (NCBI taxonomy): domain Eukaryota; kingdom Metazoa; phylum Chordata; class Aves; order Pelecaniformes; family Threskiornithidae; genus Nipponia; species Nipponia nippon. The sequence continues at coordinate 39,877,839 of NW_028262391.1, forward strand.
ATTAGGCACCACTGGTAACAGAAAGAGATACAGTGTAAGGCCCAGTGTGGCTGGGCAGTCTGGATGCTGAAATCCGAGTGCCAAGCGAGGCGTGTGGCTGCATGGGAAGTAGCAACAGCTACGGAAAACTGTACTGTGAAATATGAAGTTGACTGGTTATTTACCTAAAACTGCATGGTGGCACTAGTCAGTGTTGCCTATTGTTATGGGAACAATTATGTAGGCTTATGTTGAATGAAGTTAGGTGGTGGTGATAAGGTTAATCAGTAAATGCTAGCACATGATTAGGTTAGTGTGAGCAGTGCTGCTTTTTGTAATGACTATACTTAGCTTGGATTTGCATCTCTAAATGCCAAATGCAATCGATAACTTTTCTGTAAACTGAGTAACAATGTTCTCAGTTATGCTAACAAATTCCTGTCCCTACCTGTAAGGTTAGGCTGTGCTGAATACGTTTAGCTTATGGTGGGTATCTTTGGCCTTTTTGCTTCAGGTTTAAGGTGATAACTGATTCTTCCTCTCTCCTTCTGATATAATTTGAGGCTATACTTTCCTTCCTGTTCAGCAAGACTTCAGATGATGTGTGTGTGCATGGTTTGTTTGGTTTTTTGTTTTTTTTTTTTTTTCTCTTTTTGGCCCTTCTGAGGATACTGAGAGGGTGCTGCTGGTCTGGGGTGGGGAAAGGGGAATTCTGGATGGAGATGTGTGAGGGAAGAGAAGACTGTTCTTTCAATTCTGTGATACTGTGGTAGCATCCCACAAATCTTTTAGCATCAGAATACAAAACATACTTTAGTGTATGAATAAGAAGAATTCTATTGGATCCTGCTCCTCCGTGGCTGTGTACTTAACTGTACAGAAAAGAATGTTGCAGTGATCGATTCTTCCCCAGAGCAGTTCAATGGCGTAAAGCGTTTTCTTTCCTGTGCCTAGAAAAACAGCTGTACTACTAGAAAATGTTCATCCTCAAGGGGCTGCAAACTGGAGGCTTGTCTGCTATCTTCTCTTAGAGGGATTATTTTGAAGTGGCAGCCCCCAACTTCATGTGGCAGAAAAGAGTGTACCTGGTTTTGAGGGAATAGGTAAATAAATAAGCATGCCCTTAACTGCAGAGTTGACTAGAATATTTTCCCTAGCTGGGTCTTAACTGTATAGAGACTTTTTTCCTTAAATAGTGGCATTCCTAGTTCTTTGCTGACTAAAGCAGGAGTTAACAGAGCTTTTCAACTGTGAACACAAGAGCTCTGCACAGGCTTGCTCCCAAGTGTGCTTTTCTCATTTGAGAAAGTCACCAGAGGAATTATTTTTTACTGAAGGAAACTTTAACAACAAAAGGTACACAGTTCTGAAGCCCCAGGCTTTTAAGATGTGTACTTGTGATCCCTTGAAAATGAACCGTGTGCTGAGAACATGTGAGCCATGTGAGCACATCATAAGGATTTGTGTGGTTTAGTTGCTCTGCACATGCACAGCCTGGTGTGCTTATCGGATGCTTTCTATACATTATTTGGAAATGCATGCACATGTTTTTAAAAGGTTTCTTGTTTTCTGCGGGGTGTGTGTGGTGTGTTTTGTTGTTTGGTTTTTTTTTTTTCTCAAGAGCTTGATCAGATATTATTTTTCTCCTTCATAAATTTAAGCTGTGTGACAGGCAGGAATCACTGGCAAGTATATGAAGCAAATTGTTGTTCATATAGATTTTTGGAGCCCTTCAAAAAAGTTCTAAGCATTGATTTGTTTTTTTCCTCCTACAATGATACACCACCTATTCAGCTGTACTAGTCTTCTGCTTGTCAAATACATCTTTCATTTTCATCAGCAAGTGTGACAGTATATATTTGTAGGACAAGAAGAAGAATTGACTTCAATACAAATACTAAACTCGGTGGTTGCCTTTTTTTTGTTTTAATGGTATTTCATTGCCTTTTTATACTCCAGTCACTTAATGCTTGTGATTTTTTTTTTTTTTTTAAAGTATCTTTTGAGAAGTATTTTTGAAGCATGGACTATGCATTTTGAGCTACATGTGGGAACTTCTAGTCATGTACTTCCGTTTGACAGGAAATCTAGTATTGCAGCTGATCGCCGTGGTAGGTGAAAGATTACCTAGTGGGGAAGGATCCAGATGTATCGTGAGTGGCATGCTTGAAGTTTGTAGTGAAATGCTTTGCGGAAGCTGTTAAAGAGGAGGAAAGCTGACAGAGAGCAGTCTGTCAACAACGCTGTCCTGGCTAGAAGGAAAAATGTTCATAAAATAGCAAAAGTCACTGTTTTCTGCAGATGAAAAGCCCAACTAGGTTTTCTTGCAACAAATCCAGTAGTTTATTGTGGGCTGTGATCTCTGTGGTCTTTTGGAGCTACATAGGCAGTTTATTAATGGGAAACACAAGCATCTTACTCTATGTTATCTAGCACCTTGTGGTAATCTGCGTAATTAGAAAATGAGCAGAAAACACCCCATTCTCACCTGATTTGCAAGCATGTGGCACTTCTTTCCCACAGTCCAAGCAGGACTGCAATCTCTAGGCATTTTGTGTGATCCTGCTATTACTACAGGGCCAATTTCTCTAGTGTTAAATTGCGTACCTTCTTGGGCTCTCACAGAGACAAGCCGTTGGTCCCTCCTTCATGAGATGGGAAGCAGGGAAATGTGATGCATGATGACAGCATCAAACCAAACATCAGTCCTGGTTTTAAACTTGCTGCCAGAATGTCTTTTAGTCTGGCTTTGTGTGTGTGTGTAACTATTCACTCTTTACCTTAACAGGACTAATTAAACTCTGAGAGGCAGGACAGTTGCCCTAAGGAAAGTTAGTACTATGAAGACTTTTGTGAGTGTATAATACTGTAGCTAATCACCCTTAGCAGATGGTGGTGATGCTGCTGTTTTCTGCAGTTTGCACTGTTTCCTTTCTGTTCAAATTGCCAAATGTCTTCGTTCTCTAAAGAAAAATATATACCACTCAATAGAAGATGTTAGTGACTTAGGCAAGTATCTCCTTCTATATATTACTCCCACCTAAACAACTGTAAAAAGTAAACAGCAGAATAAATTGCCTGTCTGCTACTATAAATCAAAAATACAATCTTAGTCCAGTGTAACGCAAGGCAAAGACAATAATGGCAAAATCTATAGCTGTAGAGATGATAAAGTATCAAGAGGATCTGCCCTCTACTGAGGCCTGAGTATAGGATACATTATTTAGATGTACAGCGGGCAGTGGAAGTGATCGATACTTCACAAGTCTCGACTTCTAAAAAGTGGTGAATTGATTTGATCTTAACAGTAGATAGTTGGGGGTGCAGTAATAGGGATTGCTAACGTGCATGCTACGGTCTTCATTCTCTGTTGTTCCAGTCTTTGCATAGCTGTTTAAACCTGGGGGAATTGAATATGGTATGTCATGAAACTTAGATTAGTAGTGTTTTAATTGGTAATAAATAACTAACTAAGCACAAAGTAGTGGAGAATCTGGCTAGTATTTTGCGTTCTCATGAGATTACAGGGTAGCATTAAGCGCTCAATAATGGTAACTTGCCATTAATTCCACTGTTGCCATTGCTGGAGTTCCAGTAATGCAGCTGTGGTTTTCAGCAATGTGTCCTCCTCCCTCACCTGCTTTCACCTGTCCATTTCACTTGCTAAGTGTTCTGGATGAAATCCTAGCCCTTCTAGATGGACCTGTGGTTTAGTGGAACTCGGTGATTCTGGGCTTCTCAAAGACAAAAGCCAGATTTGTTTGTTTAAAAATGGGAGAGGGAAAAGGTTCAGGGGAGAAGGATGTACACAAAGAGGCACTTTCTTCCAACAGTGCAACTGCCAAGGTCAATGAGCCAGGCTTTACAGTGCTGCAAGTTGGTGTTCTTCTATTTCTGAGGTTTTACTGGTTGTAATGTAGTTAGTAGTCTGGCAAGTGTGAGGATGACAAAGTCCTTTGTACTCTAAGAGGCACCTTATGACTTGTAGTATAACCTGTTACAACATTTACTAGTCAAATTAAGTCTAAGCTGTGCAAGGCTTACAAAGGTTTAATTAGCAGCATGATGTCAGTTTATGTATCTCTAATTGGTGTTAAAAACTTTCCATTAAAACTTCTAACTGTTCTTAATATGCGTGCTAAGGAAGGATACTCTTCCCTCACTCCCTCTGAAACACGGGCAGTTCTGTTTGGGCCATGGGATAACTAACTAATACTTGCATATGATTAGAGAAAGTCCATCTTTTCATGGGAAAGTAGGCATTTCTAATCATTTTGCAGGTTAGGGAAAAACTTGGACAACTTTACAAAGGCATCGGAGAAAGATATGATCCCAGTAGGATGAAAGGTGGTAAGTCTTAGCTTTTGAAAATTTTCAGACATCTTTGCTGCCGCTTTTTCTTCAAAGTTACAGGTAGTAATTGACACTTCTTCCTTTTCCCTTCCCCAGTGGCAAGAAATGGAATTAAAATAGCTAATATCTATTGCAGGTGAGCAAGCAATGGTCAGTGTTGTGCCTTTCCCTGTACGTAGGACACTACCAAAGACAATTTTGTGCTTGTGAAAACAAAATGGAAGAACAGTCTGAGAATAATTTCCAAAACTTTAAGTCTTCAGGACTGTAGTTAGTCTATGGAAGAAGCTGTAGGTGAAAAGGAATCCAGCGCAGCGTGTTCAGCTTGACAGTGTGCTTGCCTGAGGGTTTAGTCTTCAGGGTCAATGCCTAGGGTTGTTTAAGAAGGCAGCTATTGGCATAGTTTTTGCCTTGAAATAGCTACAGTTACTAAATGTGGCCAAATACTAATGGGCATTAAGTGGATTAACGACTGTGGCTGAGAACTGGGAGATAAGGGGCACTTTTTGTTCCTGTATACTCTGATGTGGAACACTTCATGTTTATCACATAAGTTGAAAGTTGGATGATGCTTCTTTTTTCCCCCTGCAACTGCACTGAAAATAGGAAGAGGCAGACTATAATCATGACACTTGCTTATAAACATCAGAAATATTCTAAGAAAAATATTACAGAAATTAGTTCAAGGAAAATATGGCAGTAATGCCAAAAGAAGCCCTTTAAAATGATTATTTTTCTTGGATAATACAAGAATTGGGATTTCTTGAAATACTATAGTTGTACCTGTCATTCAGGCATGGGGAAACTTTACTGATAAAATAGAGACACAATTTGATACATTGAGAACTGAGAAAAGTTGTTTTAGTAGTGATTTTTCTGACTATAGCTTTACTGTCAAAGACACTTTAAGAGCTCATGTGATGTACTAGTCTTTGAGTTCAATAATAAATTAAAATTTACCATCCAAAGGCAACTTTTACACAGGTTACTTCAATACTTCATTTCTGAAATACTTAATAGTTAAGGGAAAATGTGATTTGGACATCATAAATGAACGTACTGAAAATAGTGTCACAGAAGAGCATGTAGATGGATGCTACTTGAAACTATGTAGAAAATATTCAAATCCCTCATTTATTAGTGGTGAGTACTTCATACACAATGAACTTAACTGGGAAGTAGCACGCAGAACTACTTTCTCCAGGTGACACAGAAGTATGCAGCATAAAGTCTACCATAGAAGACTGTCCTTTGAAGGTAACGTTTGCCTCAATGGGAGAAATGTGGTCTGCGCTTGTGAGCTTGAATATGTGGAACAACCTTTCCATTGAAAATTTCCATTGAAATAAGATGCCTTGTCTAATACTGTCCTTGCCTAAAATGGAAATGTTAATCAAATCAAGGTGGTAATAACTGTATGTTGTTTTGTTGGTTTTTTTTCTTTCATCTTGTCAGAAATCTGCTCTCTGCCACACATTTAGAGTGCCAAAACTCAGTTTCTCTTGAGTGCACAGGCCGTGCCTGTCCATGTCAAAAGCTGTGGGCAACAAATGTTAGCCTTGAGTGATCTAGAGCTGCTGCCAATAGGGCTTTTTGCTTTAAAATAACTTTCAAGGGCCAGTTTCTGTCACTCCTCTTGAAAGCTTTTGGCCTGTTCACGGTGAGGGAGGACCATCCTAAGATGCAAATCTTTCTGAAGCTCATGCTTTGCTGTCCAAAGGTTTTGTAAAGGGATGAGAAAGGGTTGGAAGTGCTTGTTTAGAATGGTAAGAGCTTGGGGAGGGTCTGTCTAAACGTGCTGAATGCAGCAGAGTTTGGGACTCTGCCAAAAATACACCAAATAAACTATCTTCTTGTCTCATCACCATGTAGCTTCCCCCCCCCGCTTCAGTTACTAGAGTAATAAATAGAAAACCCTGCTAGCAAAGGCACTTTGGGTAATAAAGGGTGACACCTGTAATGGCAGTACAGCTGCAATCAGAGTGACAGTGATTTGTTACACTCAATAAAGAACACTTGTTATGCGTATTTCTGTGACTTCACACTACTTTTGCATCACGAAGAAAAAAGTACAAAGTGCCGTAAGCAACAATCACAAAGGAAGCCTGTTACCTTCAAGTGAAGGCAGGGCTGGAATTGAGAAATGTTAACAAGTATTATGTTTCCTTAAGATATTTTGCAGCTTAATAATTGCTGTCTTTTAGAAGGACAGTTAGGGCTGACCTGGAAGACATTGTTCCATTTATACTAACAAGTGAGATAAAGTAATTGTTCTGCTTGTATTTTTTAAACGTTATTTGAAAGACAAGCTTGTACAATGAAAAACTGGAGTACTCAAATTGGTTTAGGGCTTCAAAGTGTGGATATTTGAAAGCTATAAGAGTTTGGAAAACTGTTTTTTACAAATTGTTTTTCTT